>NW_024704746.1:21662912-22188104 GCF_018977255.1 Callorhinchus milii
CGAAGATCGCAAGCCATCGCCAGCTCCAGGCCTCCACCAAGGGCAAACCCATCTACAGCAGCAATGGTGGGCATGGGGAGGGAAGCTTACCACAGACATTAAAAGACAAAATAAATTTTAAATAAAATTAGAATTGATTAAAAAGTTATGACAATATAATAATCCTTATATTTGGTAATTAGCAATGATGCAACACTTACCTACACTGAGCATTACACCATGTGTATGGACTGAACACTAACTACAATACAATCATTGTTCGGTAGAATGCTATGCTGCAAACAGCATTTCTGTACCATTTCAAAAGAGCAAAATGGTGATAAATGTAGCTAGCAAACACATTTGGAAACATGCAGAGGTTTGTGAATACCAGAAAGATTTGTCTGATACCATGGCAGAAATGTGAATAGACTGATTCCTTTCATCTTACCTATATCATTCATCAGACTTCGTAGCTTGTGAACAAAATGGGCAGCCTCGGGATTGCTCATTTTAGCCCTTTCCTTCAGGTCAGCGCCTGGGAAATAAAATGATGGCAGTATCAGAGGGAGTGGAAAAGGAGAGGGAAAGTGTTTGGTGTGTGAGGATGAAATGATTCATAATCAGCCTTTGCAAATAATACTAAGAACTGTAGCAATGTCTAACCATTTGCTTAAAGGACAAACAGAAGACTAATGGAATTATTATGTTATGGGAAAGAAATGTAAAGAAAAAAGTTTTGAAATAACTAGTCTGCTGCAAATAACATTATAAACCTATAATAATAATCTTTACATTTGATATTGCGCCTTGAAAGTAACTGAATGTAAGTAGCTCCTCAAAACTGAGTTATCATAAAATAAATTGCACATGATGCCTACTTTTTTGGGTCCTGAATGCTGGAGACTTGGGATGTGATTACTCCAAATGTTATAGTATTGCTTTCAAGGACAGTATGTCCAAAGCGACACTTGTGATTTATGGCACGGCTTTGAAAGATAACCCTGGCCTTAGCTGTCTGGTGACTTGTATTTGTAGTGTAATCCATCATGTAAGGTTTTTGTACTAAGATGGATAGTCTCGACTCACATTACAGAACAGATCACAGATCTCTCACCTGCGCAAAAGACTCCTTTGACCTCGCTTTTAAACAGCACCACCCGCACACTTTTGTCATGGCGTAGGTCTTCAACAGCTTCTCTGAGCTTAAAACAAGGTGAAGGAGAGATCAGCCTTTTTGTTGATTTTTCTCATGCAATTCTGCATTGACCCAAAACACAAGCTCTTCTAATTGTAGAGCTCCAAACTCACGTCGAACAGCTTCTCCCAAATGAATCGTTTGATCGATTAGAAAGCGAGAATGCGGCCCACGCTAACAATATCTCAAAAGAGGTTTTTTTTTGCACCTCCAGTCAATATCCTACACAGTCAAGTGTTGACAACGTGGTGAATAATGATCATTGTGGCTACATCTGTGTTCAGGTGAACAATCAATTTTTACCATCGTTATTCCCAATTAGATCAAAATGCGAATCAGTTAAGGAAATGTTAGCCAACAAATTGCGAGTATTAACCTAGTAGAATTATGGAAAATTATTACACTGTCTTCATTCGGAAGCCGATTCTTTAACTGCAAAAAAAAAAGGCTTCCAAATTAAGGCTGAATTTTAAAGAATTTTCCACAGTTCTGCACAAAATGCTCAGGCGTTCTCAGACACCCCAGGCACACAAACCTGCTTCACTAGTGTATTTCCCAGGGAATTTCTTGCGTGAGGCCTGCGCAGTAAAATCGCAGCAATTCCTAAAAGAAAATTGAAACAGTCACAGTTCAGTATTATTCAATATTAAACTCCCCCACCTTCCTCCTCCCACCGCCTCTCTTTCTTGTACAAGAAGATGCATCATATAAATAGTTTACAGAAGCGTCCTGTAGCTCAGTGGTTAGAGCACTCGCTTTGCAAGCGAGAGACCTGAGTTCAATCCCAGGCAGAGGGCGAAACCTCGGGCAAGTTTCCTTACTCCACACAGAGCCTAATAATAATCCCTCCAAAAAAACAAAACAATAATAAAAAATTGGTCATTTTCAATCCACGACTGTTTGTGGGACATTGCTGTGCGCAATTGGCTGCCGCGTTCGCCCACAAATATACAGTCAATTCACTTTACAGTGTGTTCTGTGAAGTGCTTTGGGACGTCCTCTCGACGTGAAAAGCGCTATATCAAATGCAAGGATTATTATTATTATTATATTCATAGAGTTGAGTTTCAGGCATCAAATGCACAACAAAAGGGCTTGTAACTGAATGAACCTTTGATTGTTATATAGGGTGCGTTGGAAACCGATCCTAAGGCACCAAAGAAATTGCGATTGAATCATGTACTGTGTGGCAAAAAAAACATCAGTTTACAGAAGTTCGCAGACATCTAAACATGCAGAAAAGGTGCTGCTGCTGCTCCTGCCACTGTGATTAGCGTCGTTCAGTGCAGATTTAGTGCAGGAAATGTCTGGAATGTTTTGACTAAATGTAGTGACTGATTTGCATAGATAATGGAGCTTCTGTGAGACGCTATCTATCCCATGTGAAGCCAGTTATATAGGCAGCTGGGGAGGTGGGGGGTAAGAAACAAGACAGTCATACAAACTTAGGGGTGGCAGGGAGGGGAGGAAAGTTGCCCCTATTTGCAGACCCTGCAGGCGATTTCCCTTTAGGATTCACAAAGGGGTTTAACGTATTCCTCTCCACAGACGAGAGATAAACACAAAGCTGGGCAGCAATTGCCCACTTACCCGAGCTGGCTCCTTGCAAACGGTGGATTTGGATTTGGGGAGCCTGAGGGACTGAGGAACACGATCTCCTGGGCACAGGAAACAGAGCACTCCTCGCCTGGGGTAAATAGATGGACTTGATGGTTGAGCTGAGCAGAGGGTTTGTGATCCCAGCTCTGCCGCCCGCACAGAGCGGAGCAGCCACACAAAGGAGCTTCCTCAGCACTGCCATCGAGCTGCAAACACACCAACGGCCAAACTCCAGCTCAACTTGGCTCAACCCCAAGGCAGGGAGGAAATCCCGCCTTCTCCACCGGGGCTATTGGCTCACACACACTCTCCTTTGTCACTTTCCTCCCACCATCAATCTGACAGAAACAGTCTGACCAACTATGATCGTTGGGCAACTTCCCTTGTGCTGCAGGAGGCAGTTTGCTTATTGCGGGAAATGAAATAATAACGATAATCATCATCATACTAATCCTTGCATTTTATATCGCGCCTCATCGAGACTTCTCAAAGCGCTTCACAGAATATACTGTAAAATGCGTTGACTGTATTTTCGTGGGTGAAACGCGGCAGCCAATTGCGCACAGCAGAGTCCAGCAAACAGTCGTGGATTGAGTGACCAAATGATTATTATTTTATTTATTTATTATTGATGGGATTAATATCCCTGGAAAAGCGGTCGACTAACAACCAAGGTTCCTAATTACTGCTGGGTACACGAAGGCTCGTGGAGTAAAGAAACTTACCGACGTAAAGATTGGAGCTGGAGACTTTGGATGAAATGACAATTGAGCAGAATCCTGTTTTTTTTGTTATATATATTGTACAGTAATGAAAGCTTCCGTACCTTTGTGAATCTTTCAGTAGAGTAACTGCATTTTGAAGGCATGTAATACCAGGTGTTAATGGAACTGGAAAACCTGGGAATGTTTCCTGAACAATCAGCTTGCAATATTTTATATGAAGAATAGATTAATTTATTTTCAAATCACAAATTACAATAAACATCAATCATAGTAAATAATGTCAATGTGTGCCCCTCATCAGGACACACAATTACATTCTTGAAATCAAACATGGTACACATTACACTTAAACTTTCTTCCCCAATAATTAATACAGGTTTTCAGACACTGGAGCGCAGTACGTAGATCCTGACTAAATGTGTAGGACGGAGCCCTTTCTGTGTCTCACCCTCAGTCCTTTAGTTCTAACAACAACAGCAAGATTACATTTGTATAGCGCCTTTCACGTTGGGAGGACGCCCCAAGGCGCTGGACAGTGTACAGCATTTCAGACCCAAGCTGGAGTCAGGGGTTGAGGGGAGGGGAAGGGAGATGGCCGATGGCATGGTCGAAGAGGAGGGTATTGAGGTGGGACTTGAAGGAGGCTAAGGAGGGGGCGAGGCAGAGTGACTGGGGCATGAAATTCCAGAGTTTGGGGGCAGAATGGCTGAAGGCCCTCCCGCCAACGGTTGGGTGGTTGGGTCAGGGGACGTGGAGCAGCCAGAGCCGGCTGAGCAGAGGGAGCGGGCGGGTTGTTAGGGGGTTAGGAGGTCTCAGAGGTAGGGTGGGGCGAGGCCATAGAGGGCTTTGTATGTGAGGACCAGGATCTTGAAGGATAGGGAGCCAGTGGAGTCCGGCGAGAACGGGGGAGATGGGGTCACGGAGTTTGGTGCGGGAGAGGACACGGGCTGCAGAGTTCTGGATTATCCACAGCCGGTGGAGGGAGGAGTTGGGAAGGCCGACAAGCAGAGCATTTGCATAATCGAGTCTGGAGGTGGTGAAGGCATGAACAAGAGTTTCAGTGGCCTGAGGGGTGATGTTGTGGCAGAGTCAGGAGATGTTACGGAGGTGAGGGAAGGCAGAGCGGGTCATGGCTGGGATGTGGGGGAGAAAAGACAGTTGAGGGTCGAACAAGACCCCCAGGTTCCTGACTGGTTGGTGAGTTGTAGTGAGCAACCATGGAGGTTGATGCTGCCAGAGCCTGAGGCGCTGGCGTGAGCCAATCAGGAGGGCCTCAGTCTTGCTCACATTCAACTGTAGGAAATTTGCCCTCATCCAGAACTTGATGTCTGACAGGCAGTCTGTCTGGACAGCAGTGGTCCTGGAGTTGAGGGTGGAGACAGAAAGATAGAGTTGGGTGTCATCCGCATACATGTGGAAGTTGACCCCATGTCTGCGGATGATGTCACCAAGGAGGAGCATGGAGTTATTAAAGAGGAAACAAGGACAGAGCCCTGGGGGACGCCAGACGTGACAGTACGGGGGCTGGAGGAGAAACCGTTAGAGGTAAAAAAGTGGAGACAGTGAGAGAGATAGGAATTGAACCAGGCAAGGGCAGGTCCGCAAAGATTGAGTAAAGCGGAGAGGTGGTGCATGAGGATGGAGTGGTGGACAGGAGGACAAGGAGGCAGAGGGAGCCCTGATCACAGATGTTCAGAATGTCATTAGTGACTTTGACCAGGGCTGTTTCCGTGCTGTGGGCAGCGCTGAAGCCGGATTGGAGGGGTTCAAAGAGGGGATGGCGAGAGAGAAAGGAGCGGAGCTGGGACGCAATAACTCATTCCAGGATCTTGGAGAGGAATGGGAGGTTAGAGATGGGGCGGTAGCTGGAGAGGAGGGATGGATCCAGGGTAGGTCATTTCAAGATGGGGGTGATGACGGCTGTTTTTAGGGGGGGTGGGAACTGAACTGGTGGACAAGGAGAGGTTGATGACGTCAGACAGGAGAGCGTCCAGAAGGTGGAGCTGGGAAATGAGGTGGGGATGGGATCGAGGGAGCAGGTGGTGGGTTTGAGTTTGCAGACAGACGTGGTGAGGGAGGAGGGAGATAGGGTCGAAGGAGTATAGGGGAGGATGGGTGGGGTTGTGTCACAAGGGAGCGGTGATGTGGGGGTGGCTGTGGACGGGGCTGAGGTGGCTGAACATATCCCCTCGATTTTAGATTTGAGGAAATCCAGCATCTCCTCACAGTTGGAGTTTGAGGAGAAGATGGGTGAGGTATGGGAAGGTGGACGGAGGAGATGGTTAGGGGTGGAAAAGAGAACCCTGGGGTTGTCCTTTGCCTCCAAGATAACCTTGGAGTAGAAGGAGGATTTGGCGGAGACAAGAACGCAGCGGTAGGTCTTGGTGTGGTGAAGCCAAATCTGCCGATGGACCGTTAGTTATTAGTTCTAATGTCCTCACTTTCATCTTTTTTTTAATAATAAGGGCTAAGCTTCTGAGTGTTCTGTCAAATCTTCCAGTGTATATTTCTGAGGAATATATCCACCTAATGGCTGGTTCTTTTGATCAACACACTGACCAGAAGACATTTCTCCTTCAATAGCGCTGACCCAATCATTCTGTTCAAATGCTATGGAACCTTAGACTCTGAATGAGCCCGGTACATTTCTAATTATCACTATTGACAGTCAGTATCCTGGAAGACTAAATAATAATCCTTGCATTTGATGCAGCGCGTTATCACGTCTTCGAGACGTCTCAAAGCGTTTCACAGAATAATAATAATAATCCTTGCATTTGATATAGCGCTTTTCACGTCGGGAGGACGTCCCAAAGCGCTTCACAGAACACACTGTAAAGTGAATTGACTGTAATTTGTGGGCAAAACCCGGCAGCCAATTGCGCACAGCAGTATCAACAACAACAATGTGAATAACTTTGGTTTATTTCTCTACATAGCATTCAACTTTCTCCCAATTAAATAAATGTGGCCGGTACTCTAAATAGTTCAATTAATACTTCACCAGCAGTAATACAATTAGCAGACTTGCATATGATGGGTGAATATTACATGACCAGAGTGTGAGATTACATGAAAGGCTGGTTACTTTTATATTCAATGTTACAGTCACCACCATCTCCCATTAAAATATGTAACCTCTTTGGAGGATTGCAAAAGACTTTTCAAAACGGAGTGCAGACATTCCCTCTCTGAAGCTTTATTACATTGGTAAGTGTTTTTTGCCAGACCTTCCAGTACCAGTTGATTGCCCAATGCATTGCTTGAGGAAACTGAGGACCCTGATGGAATATTTCTCTGGGAATTCTCTGAAATGGTTTACATGTTGTGATGTGCCAAAGTCCACAGATTCCACCCGAACACGTAACTGTTTTCTGGCTCTGATCATATTTTCTATGTCCTTGTAGGAAATAACCTTGTCTGATTTGGAATACAAGTAAAGTTGGGGCCACCGAGATGGATCCTGCTTCAGACTGTCATAGAGGGACAGGGACCAAAACTTGGACGCTGGGTAAAGCATAAACCTAATGAGCGCAACGAAGACAAATGTGACAGTAGCAAATATCTTTATGAAAGGATTGTTGGATGGCCTCAGGATTGAATGGAGTGCTCGGATGCCCCCCTGAAAGTTCTTGTCTCCAGGTCCGCTGTCAAAAATAGTACCGACTACATTCAACTTCCTGTACCGAGTTGCACCTCTGTCATATTGCAGCTCAATGATGTAGCGGTAGAGCATACACCCTCCGTTACTGAAGACATGGAATACAATTGGATGCTCTTCAATGCCAATATCAAACAGCAGGTCCAGCAATTTCTTAGCAGTGCCATGGAGGGATCTTGTGCATAGTGAGATTAAAAATATATCTTCCCAGGGAGCAGTATAACTGATAACTATGCAACCCTGAAACGATAGGAAAGCATATTTGAATAATGTTAATACAGCTTTTACCATCAGCTCAAAGAGAAGATACCACCGTGTAGATAAGGAAGACAAGCAACAACATCAAAATCCTTGCATCGGTTTTCCTTGCTTTTGACATTTGGACGTGTGATAATCAGGATTTTGAATCCTTTGGAGGAAAAATGGACAGGTCAGGAATTTCTACGAGTGACATCTTTGTAAGAAAACACGCTAATAATGGCTAATATAAACTAAGGTTTGTGATGGCTCCCTCCCCCCCCCCCCGCCCCCCCCCCCCCACACACACACACAATCAGTCTTACTCTGTCCCAACAGAACCAATTAATTTGGTTATTTTCTCAAATCTAATCTTCATTTTCATAAAGGAACAGCATGGAGATTTTTGCAAAATTGAATTCCACAAGTTCTTCCTGTGTAGTTCTTGCATTTAGTCAGTAGTATAGAGGCTTAAGATAGAAACAAACATTGATTGAAAGAATAATAATAATAATCCTTTCATTTGATATGGCACTATTCACGTCTTCTCGACGTCTCAAAGAGCTTCACAGAATAGACTGTAAAGTGTAAAAACTTTAAGTGTAAAAAGTGTAAAACTGTAAAGATATAGACTGTATATTTGTGGGTGAAACGCGGCAGCCAAGTGTGCACAGCAATGTCCCACAAACAGCCGTGGATTGAAGTGACCAATTTATTATTGTTTTTCATCTGGAGGGATTATTATCAGGCGTGTGGAGTAAGGAAACTTGCCCAAGGTTTCGCCCTGCCCGGAATCGAACCCAGGTCTCTCGCTTGCAAAGTGAGCGCTCTAACCACTGAGCTACAGGACTCCAAAGCCATGTTACTTGGTACCAACCTTTTTTTTGTAGATGTGACTGTATTTTGCTAAATGCTTTTCGCGACAGCCAGCCCAACCCAACAAGATTACCACAGGATCATCTTCAAAATCTAGAATACACAAAGGTAAGGCGTACCATAGTCCAGTTATAATGTATGATACTCATAAGCAAACTTTGTGTTAAGACTGCCCACCTGTTGGAAGTTAATTGCAGTTTAACATCTATTGAAAGAAGAAAGGGTTTATTATTATGCAAGTTGTTGTGTACTATACAGTATTCAACAAACAATGTATCATCTAAAGCAGTTTTCGATGGAGGTTAGAGAGTATGTACGCAATACTGTATTTATTTTGGCTTTCTTAAGTTAGAGAATAATACTGTACTGTCCACCACAATGAGTCAACAGTTAACAACAACAACTTGCATTTATGTAGAGCCCACCACGCAGGATAGCGTCCCAGACCGCTTGACAGTGGTGGAGCACGCCATTGAGCCGGGCAGAGGGGAGAGGGAACCAGAGGCACGGTCGAACAGAAAGGTCTTCAGGTGTGATCTGATGATGGGAGAAGGAAGGGGCAAGGCATAGGGATAGAGGAAGAGTGTTCCAAAGTTTGGGGACTTAGTGACTAAAAGTGCAGCCACCCATGGTGAAAGGGAGGGCAGGAGGGAAATGTAGGAGGCCTTGAGATGTCTGTGATCCCAACATCTGCAAAGGACATTACAACTTGCATTATGATTTGCAGATCCTCACAAGAGCAACTTTTACTTTTGCTTTTGAAAAAAGAAAAAGACAAAGTTATTAAAAAAAACTTAGGGGTGGCAGGGAGGGGAGGAAAGTTGCCCCTATTTGCAGACCCTGCAGGCGATTTACCTTTAGGATTCACAAAGGGGTTTAACGTATTCCTCTCCACAGACGAGAGATAAACACAAAGCTGGGCAGCAATTGCCCACTTACCCGAGCTGGCTCCTTGCAAACGGTGGATTTGGATTTGGGGAGCCTGAGGGACTGAGGAACACGATCTCCTGGGCACAGGAAACAGAGCACTCCTCGCCTGGGGTAAATAGATGGACTTGATGGTTGAGCTGAGCAGAGGGTTTGTGATCCCAGCTCTGCCGCCCGCACAGAGCGGAGCAGCCACACAAAGGAGCTTCCTCAGCACTGCCATCGAGCTGCAAACACACCAACGGCCAAACTCCAGCTCAACTTGGCTCAACCCCAAGGCAGGGAGGAAATCCCGCCTTCTCCACCGGGGCTATTGGCTCACACACACTCTCCTTTGTCACTTTCCTCCCACCATCAATCTGACAGAAACAGTCTGACCAACTCTATGATCGTTGGGCAACTTCCCTTGTGCTGCAGGAGGCAGTTTGCTTATTGCGGGAAATGAAACACAGCCAGGGATTGTAGCTGGAAACTTTGGCTGAAATGTCAATTGAGCGGAATCATATTTTTTTTCGTTCTATACATTTGACGATAAGGAAAGCTTCCCTGCTTTTTCGTGAATCTTTCAGTAGATTGGTTTGGGGACGCTGTCTGGGATGCCACCCTGCGTGAGGGGCTGCTGTTGTTGTTGAAACTCTTAAACATGACCAAGGGTTTCCGCTTGTGTCGGACTCCGCTGAGCAAAAACACATTGCAGTGCGGTTTGGGATCAGTGTGAGGTCACAATGCCACATACACCAAACCTGCGTGTCTGGAATTCAGAGCTGATCCATTCCCACGTGTGTGTGTTTGTGTCGATCACTCTCCCGGCACAGCACTCCCGCCTCACTGTCCTCGCTGGCCTTCAGTGGTCAGGGATATCGACTTTAACTCAAACTGAGTAATTACAGTAAACGCTGGAGTCGTTTCTAAATAGAGTAGCTACATTTTGAAGGCGTGTAATACAGGTGTGAATGGAAGTGGAAAACCTGGGAATGTTTTCTGAACAATCAATTTGCAACAATTGATTTGAATAATAGATGGAATTTATTTTCAAACCACAAATTACAATCCTGTAATTAATGTCAACACGCGCCCCTCACCAATACGCACAATTACATACTTGAAATCAAAAATGGTACACATTACATTTAAACTTTCTTCCCCTGTATCTCCCAAGCCTGAGGTCAAACAAAACAAATATTTAATATTATACAGTTTGAAAAGGTGCTTCTCTCTGTTTGGACAGGCCCTCCAGCCTAATTAATACATGTTTTCAAACACTGGAAGGCGGTACATAAATCCTGACTAAATGTGAAGGAAGGAGCCTTTTCTCTGTGTCTCATCCTCAATCCTTTAATTCTAATGGCCTCACTTTCACCCAATTCTTTATTGATAAGGACTAAGTTTCCGAGTGTTCTGTCAAATCTTCCAGTGTATATTTCTGAGGAATATAACTACCTAATGGCTGGTTTTTTTTGATCACCACATTGACCAGAAGACATTTCTCCATCAATAGCACCGACACAACTGACACAATCATTCTGTTAAAATGCTATGGAACCTTAGACTCTGAATGAGTCCTGTATATTTCTATGGATCACTATGGACAGTCAGTATTCTGGAAGGATGAGATCAAATGAGCCAAAGGGCCTTCTTCATCCAATTCTCTCTTCAACCCCTCTACTCTGACTATGATAATCACCACTGCTTCCCAAAAGGGAGATTCCTTAGGAAACTGATGCTAAATACAATTTTGACCAAATTGTCCACCACATACCTTCTAACCGCCAAAGTACTTCTCTAAATTGCAAGTATTCAAATTGCTGCCAATATGGTTGTTCAGCAAAAAGTAATTTCCAAAGTAATAATCCCTTTGTACATAAAGAACAAACCCTTCATAAATAAACAGCACATTTGCAGGATGGATATAAAAAAATACATTGGTTGCTGAAGGTATGGAATGAAACATCAATTGTCAGATTGTCAGTCACTGCTCTAACTGAGGTGTTGTTCACGTAATTTAACTAGGAACATGTGCTTCTCTTCAGTATCAAAGAATATATGACATTGCGAGTTCACATAACAGTAGACTAAGAGATGTGTTACATTGAAAGCAATATACACTAATTTGTAGGAAGCAGGAGAAAACTACTATGAATGATAGGAAATGAGATATACAGTACTGTCTGCACAAGACTACATAGGCAGTGAGAGCAGAGATGGCTTACATGGCTACAAAGTTCTAAGGAAGGCAATGCTTTCCCTGCTTGGATTATTACTTTAATAATTAATTTAAATAATAATAATTAATTTATTCATGCGTAGAGTATGAATGACTTCGGTTTATTTCCCAACTCAACGTTCTCCCAATTAAATAAATGTGGCCGGTACTCTAAATAGTTCAATTAATACTTCACCAGCAGTAATACAATTAGCAGACTTGCATATGATGGGTGAATATTACATGACCAGAGTGTGAGATTACATGAAAGGCTGGTTACTTTTATATTCAATGTTACAGTCACCACCATCTCCCATTAAAATATGTAACCTCTTTGGAGGATTGCAAAAGACTTTTCAAAACGGAGTGCAGACATTCCCTCTCTGAAGCTTTATTACATTGGTAAGTGTTTTTTGCCAGACCTTCCAGTACCAGTTGATTGCCCAATGCAATGCTTGAGGAAACTGAGGACCCTGATGGAATATTTCTCTGGGAATTCTCTGAAATGGTTTACATGTTGTGATGTGTCAAAGTCCACAGATTCCACCCAAACACGTAACTGTTTTCTGGCTCTGATCACATTTTCTATGTCCTTGTAGGAAATAACCTTGTCTGATTTGGAATACAAGTAAAGTTGGGGCCACCGAGATGGATCCTGCTTCAGACTGTCATAGAGGGACAGGGACCAAAACTTGGACGCTGGGTAAAGCATAAACCTAATGAGCGCAACGAAGACAAATGTGACAGTAGCAAATATCTTTATGAAAGGATTGTTGGATGGCCTCAGGATTGAATGGAGTGCTCGGATGCCCCCCTGAAAGTTCTTGTCTCCAGGTCCGCTGTCAAAAATAGTACCGACTACATTCAACTTCCTGTACCGAGTTGCACCTCTGTCATATTGCAGCTCAATGATGTAGCGGTAGAGCATACACCCTCCGTTACTGAAGACATGGAATACAATTGGATGCTCTTCAATGCCAATATCAAACAGCAGGTCCAGCAATTTCTTAGCAGTGCCATGGAGGGATCTTGTGCTGAGCAGTGAGGTGAAAAATATATGTTCCCAAGGAACAGTATAACTGATAACTATGCAACCCTGAAACGATAGGAAAGCATATTTGAATAATGTTAATACAGCTTTTACCATCAGCTCAAAGAGAAAATACCACCGTGTAGATAAGGAAGACAAGCAACAACATCAAAATCCTTGCATCGGTTTTCCTCGCTTTTGACATTTGGACGTGTGATAATCAGATAGGATTTTCAACCTTTGGAGGAAAAATGGACAGGTCAGGAATTTCTGCGAGTGACATCTTTGTAAGAAAACACGCTAATAATGGTGGATATAGTCTAAGGCAGAATTCCTGTGCACTTCTTGCATTTAGTCTGAAGTATGTAGGCTTAAGATAGAAGCAAATTTGATTTAAAGAAGCCATCTACTTGGTACAAACCTGTTTTTTGTAGATGTGGCTGTATTTTGCTAAATACCTGTCTCGACAGCCAGCCCAGCCCAGCAAGATTACCACGGGATCATCTTCAAAATCTAGAATACACATAAGTATTGGTCCATTGTAGTGGGGCATGCTCAAGTTCAGTATTACCTCCTACAATTTGGGTCACACAATTTACCCTTTAGCTTCACGCCCCAAGATTTTGCATTTGTATAGCATATCAAAGTGCTTAACTGGTGATCAGCAGCAGAGAATGCATTCCTAGATGGACCTCAAGTCATGATCCCACCCCCTGATCCACCCCCAATCCTCCCTCTGTTCATATTCAGTCTTTGGACTTGATAAAAGATAACAACCTCGATTAGGCAAGTTCTTGGACTACAGATAACCTCGCAACAGCATTTTTGTAAAGGGATGTACGTGTGTGGATCAGCAGATTGGATCAAAGTGTGGACTGAAATAGATCCATACGCACAAACACAGATTATGGTCTCATTTGTGATGACATGCGGTAAAGGTTGTGCCTCTCCCTCTGAATATTTGGGAAGAGAAGGAACATGTGCGCGACAGCATGTAATAACCTTCCGGGTAACAACTTGCATTTACACAGCGCCCTTCATGCGGGGTAGCGTCCCGGAGCGCTTGACGGCGGCGGAGTCTGACGCCAAGCTGGGGGGGGGGAGCGGGACAGGTGACCGTCAGCACGATCCCCCCCACCCCCCCCAAAAAAAGGAGATAAACCGGGAGGAGGTGAGGGTGGGAATAAGGTCGGGCCTCGCCGCGACCTGGGGGGCAACGTTCGGTTCGGTGATCGGAGGTGGAGTCCTGTAGCTCGCGGGAGCGAGAGGCAACCCCCGGGTTCGGTTCCCGGTCGGGGTGGGGGGCGAAACGTTGCGAGTTTCCTCCCACCACACGCACACGCACGCGCACACGCACGCGCACACGCACACGCCTCTGTTTACCGGCAGTGAGTAAGAACCCGGTTGTTAGTCGATTGGCGGACGGCTTTTCCGGGGGTGGTGGGGGGGGGGAGGCAATAAATCGTTCACTTCAACCCACGCCTGTCTGTGGGCGCCGCCGCCGCGTTTCGCCCGCAAAGCGCCCGGTCACTACACTTGACGGTACGTCCCCCCCCCCCCGCGAAGCGCTTTGAGGCGTCTCGAAGACCTGACCGGGGGGGGGGGTCAAATGTCAGTCAGGGTTATTATTATTATTTGTTTCTTGACGAATTATTAACGGATTATTAACGAATTAATGAATTGATAATCTATTAATTATGATTAGTGTTTATTAGACGGACAAACCCGAGTCCTGGAGATTGGGGAACACGACGGTGTAGTCCAGCTCGGCCTCTCCCATCGCGTCGGCGGTTGGCGAACACCCGGTGTCCCGGTGTCTCCCTCTCTCTCCCTCTCCCACCCTCTGAGGGGCTCTGTCCCTCTCTCCCCGGCGACACCGACCGACGCCGACGCCGACCCCTCGCGCGCGCGCGCCGCTCAACAGCCGAACCGGAAGCGCCTCGCGCGGAGCGGCCACTGACTTCCTTAGCAACCGCTTCCAACCGTCAACAGGCGCGCGGGCGTGTGTGTGGGCGGGGCGAGGGGGCGGGGCGGCGGCGGAGGAGGAGCGCACGTGATGGCACACACAGTCCCGCCTACAACCCCGCCCCCGTCCGCGTGCGATTGGCTCGCGCGCGCCGCTTCCGTCCCGAGGCGCCCCCGCTGGTTGGCTGTGCGGCACGTCAATCATCCCGCCGCGCGGGGGGGGAGGTGGCTCGCGGTGTCGTGATCGCTCGTCACAATCCGCCCCTCACGAGCTGTTCATTTGAGCGGTCTCTGACCCGTCCCGAAACGGTTTGAAAAGTTCAGGTAAAAGTTCCAGCGGACAGCAAAAGGGGCGGCTTTGTGTGGACCCTTTGCGGTCCACACCCTGACCATTCCCCCCCTCCTCGCTCCCTCCCTTCCCTCCCCTCACCCTGACCATTCTCCCCCCCCTCCTCGCTCCCTCCCTTCCCTCCCCTCCCCTGACCATTCCCCCCCTCCTCGCTCCCTCCTCCCTCCCCTCCCCTGACCATTCCCCCCCTCCTCGCTCCCTCCCTCCCTTCCCTCCCCTCCCCTGACCATTCCCCCCTCCTCGCTCCCTCCCTTCCCTCCCTCACCCTGACCATTCCCCCCCGATGCTCGGGTCCCGACCCAACTGTCCGGCGCCTTGGGACGTCCTCCTGACGTGAAAGGCGCTTTATAAATGCAATCTTGTTGTTGTTGTTGTTGTTGAATGTGAATCTTGTCTGATTCCCCCCCCACCCCCCACTCTAGCTCAGAGGCAAGAAGACGCTAATTGTAAAGCATTCCCGTACTGGTCGCTCCAGCTGAGGTCAACCAACTTAAACTTCAGAAACTACGTGTGGCCAAATTTTGTTCTGGGCAAAGCTGCCATTTTTAACATTTGAATTGGAAAAGGGTGTACAAATGCAAACAATGATATTTTTTCCCTCCCCAGTTGACTGAAGATCAGAGAACGAGAGAAAAAAATGACTTCAATGAAGGCACAATCAGAGATTTGTAGACTAATGGATTTTCTACAAGAATGGGACCACGCGGATAGAACTTTCCGATGTCGTATGTTGAATGACTTTATAAATGCGAACCAGGGTAAAACTGGTCCTGAGCTGGAAATAGAATTTGCTCAAGGGGCCAGTTTGTTTCTCACAAGAGTGACAGCGTGGCTCAGATTGTCGTATCCTTTCCTTCAAACTTATAAAGAAATACATCGCATTAAAGTTCATTTTCAGTGTTTAAATTTTGTCATTTAAAATAATTAAGTACAAGGTGAAAATGAGGGGGAGAAAAGTCACGCTCCAGCGTAGACTTGATAGGTTGAATATTCTGGTTGTTTATTGTAACATAGTCTGATTCTATTGTAAGAATGCAAAACTGAGTTTGTAAATCACAATTTTCCCAACAATGTAGAATTACTACCTTTTGTATGAATATCTCAGCTTGTATCCAGCTATGTCAAGGTATCTCATACTTGTTTGAGATTCTGAAGGTAAATTGGGGGAAAGCTATTTTCTTTATTTGGGGAATTGGTCTCAAGACTGTTAGCAAAAAAATTAGGATAAGGTTTGATGGAATTTCTTCACTCGAGGGTATCAAAGTTTTGGAATTCAGTGTCAAATGACTGAGTCCAGAATCATTCAAAAGGAAACCTTGGCAATGAAAGTATAAAGGGATATGTAGAAATAGCTGGAACATATAAAACAGGGTAAGCGGTAGCAAGAGGATATAATAGGATAAATGGCTTCAATGCTGAAAATGTATTTGTATGATGATAGTACGTATCAGAATAACAAAAGATTGAAGATTTATCTCAAATACTGGACTTAACTTTGTTGCAAACAGTTACATGATTGGTACCTGTTTATCTGAACAATTAAAAGCTATTGGTGTGTTTTTGTCGGCAGCAAGTAGGTAAGAAAAAAATCACATTTTGTTCTACATATGCTTTCATTTAACATTTTCAGTTGATGCTTTGTGGTTGGTGGTTCCATTAACCTATATTTGGGTAAATGACAAGTTTCCAACACATATACAGTATACTGCATCTATTTGTTTGAAGTCTTTCAAAATAAACTTTTTTTAAAAAAATTGAGAAGAGTAATATGATTTTAATTGATTTAAGTTCTCTCTTATTTTAGTCAGCGATATATAATAGAAGTTTTGGAAGTTGGTGGCCTTTTGACTTTTCTGGACATTCTAGGATTGAAACAGGCCCGAGAAGAAGACAAACAAGAAGCAATAAAATTACTTCAAATTATTGCCAGCGGTGGACGAAAGTATAAGGAGTTGATCTGTGAAAGCTATGGTAATCTGTTACAACTGTCAGCCCTGTACAAACCTGTATGCTCCACATATTGATATATAGAGGGTAAAATGTAGTAGGTAAGATTATCAGTGATAATTATCCCATTGATCAAAAATGTGGTCAAAAGCAGTCGGGGGTGTGGGAGGGAGCGGGAGAGAGAAGCAGCAGTGACAGGTGTGTCACCCCTAAGGCCGGAATGGCATCCTCATGTTGTTGCGTAGCTCCTAGCAATAGATTCAAGCAGCATTCAGTTGTCTAGCTGAATGTTAGCTACTCTGTTAGTTGCTACTGTGTACCATTGAGAACGAGAATATTTCTTGAAACAAAATTGAGTTAAGGGCACTCGCAGATGGTTTATTGAGTACATGAACTGCCTGGGCCAGGCAGGGTACTCTGTCCGGATCGCCATTCAGTGAGTTGTTGAAAATGCGTGTGTTTTGATCCTGAGCAAGAACAAGAGCAGGTTCAGCTGGGATGCCCTCTACTGTCTATAACTTGCATATGGCGAATTATCACTTGAATAATAATCCTTGAATTCGACCAAGTACCTACTTTATAAATACACTTTAATGTGTTATGCAATCATTTAGTATAGTAAATTGACCAGCGGTAAGACACCTTTTAAAAGTCTTCCTTTTAAAATCTTTGGTAGTGATGGTGATGTTTTGGATTTAAAGGTGTGAGAGCCATTGCCGAGTGTTTAGCAAAGTCGAAATTGGAAAAAACACAAGAACAGGCTCAGATCTTGTTGGAATTACTGGCTCAAGGTAACCAAAAATACCAAGTACAGGTTTACAAAGGAGCAATTGCATTATTACCAACCACTTCTTCAAAAGCACAGCAGCTGGCACTTCAAACACTGAATAATCTGCAGGTGAGATAGGTTTAATACATGTAAATGGACACAAAATTAACATGAGTAAATGAGAGGTAAATAAGAAATGTATTTTCTCATCATGTATGAACCTTTAATTTGTCACCACGTAATGCATTTACTTTAGAGAGAAGGTAATAGAGGGATGTGAGAGGGAATTCAGAGGGGCAGAGGCTCATGTGGAGTACAGACTAGTTGGACTGAATGGCCTGTTTCTGTGCTGTAACAGTCTGTAATTTACTGTTTCGATGTTTGCTGTTGAGCATCAGATTTAATGCAGTAATCTGTTATCTAAAATTTTACTTGACATGCTCTATGGAGGACAATAACAACAACAACTCACATCTGTTTAGCGCTCCTAATGCAGGGAGGCATCTCAGAATTTAGAAGTTATAAGCAGTTTGTGCATTTGTTCTTTTTGCCAAGACATGAGTAATGGTTTTAAAAAGTAGCTGAAAAGGTGTTTTTTCTCAGAATTGATTTCCACCTTCTATTTACTAAAGCTATTTACTGCACTTTACCTTTTTTTTGGTCTTATTTAGCCAATTGTGAAAATCACATATCCCTGTATCATCAAACCTCTTTTGAACATATTGAGAAGCCTTCACTCTGAAGTGCAATACGAAGGTAACTTATTGTGCCGTAGCAATTAATTTTATTTTACGCAAGCTTTTTTGAAAAAACTGCCACATTATGTTTAATAATGATAAAAACATTCCATGAACTGTCCTTGGTTTGTTGGTTTGTTAAACTATGATTTAATTACAAAATGCACAAACAATACACTTTACGACAACAATAAATTGCATTTGTATAGTACCTTTCACGTCAGAAGGACATTCCCTGGCCCTGGATAATTAGGTACCCAAGCTGCTGGTTGGGATCTGAGAGGGGTGGAGGGCAAGAGTGGTGGAGGAGGAAAGATGATCAAAGGCACGGTCAAAAAGGAAGTTCTTGAGGCAGGCCTCGAAGGAGGCAAGGGGGAACGAACCGGAGGGGCTCAGGAACGGAGTCCTAGAGGGTGGGTCAGAAAGCCGTAAAGCCCAACCGCCGATGGTGGAGAGTGGAGGGTGTGGAGCAGGCCAGTGCCTGCAGAGCCTCTTTGAGGTTTCATTTACAGGTACTTTACCATGAAATCCTGTGAATCTCTTTGAGACGCACTCTCTGAGTAAAAGGCTCTATATACAAATGTAATTATTATTAATTATGATTCATCAAAACTAATCAGTACTATGTTATCTGTCGCTATTTAGCCATTGAGCTGATCAAGAAACTACTGGAATATGAAATCAGATCAGACCTGCTAAAAAGACTAGCTGGACTTCTCAATCTATGTAAAGATCCCCGAAATCGACCAAAGATTCTTGAAGGTACAGAAGAAAAAAAGTTAAAGACCCTTTCCAAGATTTTAACCATTTGTTTTATTAGAGAGATTAAACAGTTTAATAATGAACATAATTAAAATTAATGCTACGGCTCTAATATTTTGCGCTTATATACAGAGTGCATGAAACAAGCTAATATAACCATGTAAAGGTTTTTAAATGTTATTTTCAAGCAGCATTGTTTAAAACTGCATTTTGTTAACCATGCTCCTGAGATCATCCAGAACTGCACAGCCCACATCCTCTCCACTCGGCTTCCCAACCCAATCACCTCTCTCCTCGCCATGTTCACTGTCTTCATATCCACTGCCTCACCCCTCAGGCCGCCTAAACCATCATACGCATATTTGTCACCGCAAGTGACGACTACGGAAACTCCCTCCTTGTCGGCCTCCCCAACTCTTTCCTCTACAGGCTGCAGATCATCCAGAACTCTGCAGCTTGAGTCCTCTCCCGCACCAGACTCCGTGACCCCATCACCCCCACTCTCACCCAGCTCTACTGGCTCCCCATCCCTCAGAGGATAGAATTCAAAATCCTCATCCTCACCTTCAAGACCCTTCATGGCCTTGCCCCCTCTACCAATCTGACTTTCTGACCCCCATCAACCTGTCCGCTCCCTCCGTTCAGCAGGCTCCGGCCCGCTCCATGTCTCCCGCCCGATCCGCCCTACCATCAGCGGCCGGGCTTTCAGCCTCTCTGCCCCCACCCTTTGGAACTCCATCCTACAGTCTCTTCGCCTTGCTCCCTCCCTTGTCTCCTTTAAGTCACGACTCAAGACACTCTTTTTCGACCGTGCCTTCAGCTGCCCTCCCACCTGTCTTCCCTTCCTCATCCCAACACTGCCCCCCACACTCCTGGTGTCCTGATCCCCGACTGTTCAGCACCTTGGGACGTCCTCCCGACGTGAAAGACGCTTTACAAATGTAATTTTGTCATTGTTGAATAATTATAAGTGTGTCTAAAATGTCTTAATCCCAGTGATATTGTTTTTACATTCAGATCAATCAGCACCTAACCTTTTAGAGTCAGCACCTATGTTCATACAGCAGGCTGCTGCTGCAAAGGTGATAGGGTAAGTTACAGTGACAACATATTTTACTGAGAGAAGTTCTAGGTGGGCATCTGTTAAGGACTTTGAGCCATTTGTTTCTACAGTACATGAAATATACAAAAGCCAGGTGAGTCTAACTTGGCCGATTAGACCCACGCCTTGACAGGGTTCAAGCCCTATGTCAGCACTTTCAACTCACAATCTAGGCTGACACTTCAGTGCAGTGCTTTAGGTGCGCTGTTTGTTGGAGGTACCATCTTTTATATGAGATATTAAGCCAAGGTCTCCTTCACGTGTTCAGTTGGACATTAAACATTGCACGGTATTGTTCGAACAGAGAACGGATTTACTGCTGGATGTTCTGGTCAACAATTCCTCAGATAAAATTGGTCAATAACTTCACGGTTTTTGTTTCACATTGGGGTATGCAAATTACCTGGTGCATTTCCTACAAGTTTCCTACATTAAATGCTGAGTATTGAATTATAATAATAATAATAATCACATAGCTCTTTTACATCATGAGGACATCTCAAAGTGCATTTTGTAGGTGGACTTGGCAGCCAATTTGCGCACTGCAATGTCCTACAAACAGCCACATTGGTATGTGGGAAACCAAATTGGAGGACTGCTGACTCTACCAAATATTGTATTTCAAAAGGAATGCTAATTGAAAAAGTTTTCTATGGGAGGTGGAGTTTTGAGCTACACAATATGTTTTCATCGCTAGGACTTGGGTTCAAATTCAACCCTTGCTGATAGAATTAAAGTTACCACTCCCTCAAAGGACTCATAAGGATTGATTTTAGGCAGTTTCAACTGTGCTACAATTGGGTAAATTCAAAATTTGGCTAAAATTGGTACTGTAATTGGTTTCTGTAAGAAAGATCATGAACGTGGCTCATACATACAGTACGTTGAAATACTTGTGCAATAAAAGAGATACCTGTTCTCATCAACTGTTTTGCTTTATTCCTGACCTGGAGAATTAATGATGAAACTTCGTGATGAAAGTGAAACGGCTTAAATTTGCAGAATATCTCAATATGATCTTTCACTTTTATTGTGCTTTTTGTAGTATTCTTATTCAAAACTCAGTGGACATATCTGAAGAGCTGATGCAGCACGAATTGGTGAGGAAACTGTTGATAACTATGGGGAACAGAAACCATTTTGACAGCCAAAGGCAGGCTTCCTTGGCTCTGCATGTAAGTGTAATTATGTTAGAATGGAGTGTTACTGTAAGCTTTTGCAATAAAAGCCTTCATTTACCAGTACAGATAATGTGCATGCTTATATCAAATGTTGATGGGCAATACAAAATTGTACCTTTAATACAGATTGTGAAACTTGGCAGGCATTGAGCATGACACTGAACTCAACAGTTTGGGCTTTTTGGAATAATTGTTGCTGTGGGCCAACCCAATAATCCCAATTGTAAATGTAAACCGGCAACATAGACAATCCCTGGTGCAGAGGAAAGGAGAGAGAATTTAGACTAGTTAATCAAACGCATCATGCCACAAAGGGAGGCAAAACAATCGGCAAAATTGTTATCCCACGTGATGCCCATTATGTGGAAGTATGTGAATTAAGAAACAAGAGGATAAGAACAGGCGTAGCTCATTCGTCCATTGTTGCACTATTATTAACTCATGACTGATCTGAAAAATAGTATCATATCCCTGCCCTTTCACCATATCCCTTGTTACCTCTGCCCAGAGATAGCCACCTTGCATCCCACATGACTATTCTATGTATGAGTAATGTTGACTATCCCAGCCTCCGCCCACCAGATATTCATCTACCTCCCTCTTAAACATTTCAATTGGCCCGGCATCAATAACCTTTTGTAGTGAATTCTACATTTCCACAAATGCGGAATATCATAAACCAGTTATTGGCTGTTATGATAGTGCCCCACCCTTCCCAATTTTGGGAAGGTTTTAACAATATGTTATTGTGTGATGCTACTTTGGAGGATTCCTGCAGTCCTTAAGACTTTTAAGGAGGCAATAGTTCTCCCTTTTGGTTCTAAAAGTAACTTCATATTTGGGTTGAAAATATGCCTATCAGAAAAACTGAGGCAGAAATTACGCTTCGGGATGTATACGACCCCTGCAGAGAATCCCATGTGGATCGCACCAAACTCTGCATCAACTGTTTTTTTTATGTATATATATTGAAGGGAATTAATAATTTTACATCTTTTATTATTTTCAGTATATAGTTTGCACCAATCCAAATGTGGCAGAGCAAGTGAAAACCAGCATGGGAATAGAACTTTTTGAAATGTTCATGGTAATACTTTGATAATCTTTTTAACAGGAAAATGAACCTTGTTTTACATAAAACCACAGAAGTATTCTTATCTTCTGGTTGCTAATGTTTAGAATGTTGCATTTGTTGCTAAATTATTCTTTTTTATATGTTTGGTGAATGTAAATGTTTAATCTTTTATTGTGATGTTTCTGATCACCTCGATTACTTATTTCTGTAATCATTGGATAAGAACAAGGAGGCATAATTTTTAGCCATTTTCAAAATGAACCCAGAAAATATTTATTTAGCTTTTACATAGGACACTGGTTATCAGAGCGATGCATTGAGATCAAGCTTGGAGAACATCCTGTCCACACCCTGAAACGTAGTGGATTTTTTTTGCTTCCTGAGGAGAATATCTTACTGCATGATTCAAACAATGTGGTTGAGGTTGAGATCCCCGAAACATGTGGGAGATAACAGCAAGTAAACTAAAGATGGAAATAGCACCAAACTCAATAGCCCATTACACATTGCCTCTTATTAATTTCAGCAATTCACCCTAATATTGATTTTTGAATTTGATTATTACCTTCACATTCATAGCCTGCTCAAAATTACAGATAATCTATCAGATAATTTTAATGCTTATAACCTATGTTTAAATCTCTACAGAATGATCCAGAGAATTTATATCAGAAGATAACTGAGGTCCACGCTGATGCCTTATTTAATAACAAAGCCAATCTTTTACTAAGTAAGGCTGATTTAATTTTTTAGTTTTAGAAACATATCAGATTGCATAGATTTACTTTTATCAGATAGAGTGCAATGTTAATAGAATATTTTTTATAACTGTCTTCCACAGAAACTGAAGACTCAGAAGTAAGTCCTGAAGCAGAACAAGATGGAACCTCGGCAAAAGATTAAAATATGATACAAAACTGTTTTTAGTTAATATTTTGATAACTTTTAGCTATTCAGCCAACTTTCAGCTTGGCTCAGCATTCTCTGCTCTGACTAAGGTGACACCCCCAACACAGTACTGGGGAAGTCTTGTGCTGTCCTTTGCGAATATGATCTGAAACTCTGAGCAAACTTTGATTAGCAAACTGTAACCCCAGCAAGAAACAATAATAAACCAATTGTCTATGATAGATTTAATTTTTTTTCTGAGAAATAAAGATAAAGATATCAAGATGTCTCAAAGATGTGGTAAAGTGCTATATCAAAATGCATATGCAAGAATTATTATCAATAGTATACTATTTCTGGTTTTAAAATTAATCTGTACCCATTGAGTGACACTGAGAATGCATTGGAATTGATTGAATACAATGCTTGATTTTATGATCTGAGCATGGAACAATCCTTCCTTGAACAAAATTGTAAATTTAATTTTATGTTTAATGAGATTACTCCACATGGTCGAAAAAAACATTTAAATAGTAATTGCATCTTCGCTGTTCTTCAATGTTTCTTCCAGGAAAATCAATATCAAAATTGTTAGTAGTCCTTTTAAAAACAATTTGGTTATTACAAACCACAAAGCTCTTTAGCTTTCATTCAATACAGTAACAAATATTAACAATCACTTTTGAAACTCAATAAGCAAGTGGTTGTTTAAATATGTAAATGAATTATTAGCTATAAAGTAATCATTTCAGAAAACTTTTCTGAGCAAAATAGTTCATAACCATTTGCAAGTTTTCTTTTTAAGATTATTTTATTTTTTGAATGTCTTAAAGGATGAATTTTGTAGATTAAAATATGAACAATTTAAATAATTGATTTTGTGTTTGGTATGAACATGTTCCCTTATCTAAAGAGGCCAGATTACCTACCATCCGTAGAGGGTGCTAGTATCAACAAATATCTCAGACTATTATAATAATATTTACAATGATATTTTTTCGCGTTGAGAGGACATCTTCACAGCACTGTATAGCGGGTAAATTTTGAAATGTATGTTGACATGCCAAATGATAATAATAAATCATATCAAACTGAAGACTCACAGAAAATGCAACCACTATCAAAGGCCATTCAACCTGTTCTTCCGTTTTATCTGGTCATGATAGATCTTTTGATCCCATTTCCCTGCCTTTATCCATTTGTCCTAATTAAATCACTTCCCAAATATCAATTTCCATTTTAAACAGCTAACTGATTCCACATAAACGACCTTCAGTACCGGTGAATTCCACATTTGACGATCCTTTTTGTAAAGAAATATTTCCTGATCCTCACTTCTGCCTTAGCTCTATGAAAATGGTCTCCCTTTTTTGGGTCCTCCCTCAACTAGAGTAAAATAGTCCACTATCTAGAATATAATAATAATAATCCTTGCATTTGATATTGCGTCACATCACGTCTTTGAGACGTCTCGAAGCGCTTCACGGAATTCTGTGGTGTGGTGACTGTATGTTTTATGTATGTAGAGTCCTGTCGCTCAGTGGTTAGAGCACTCGCTTTGCAAGTGAGAGACCTGAGTTCAATTCCAGGCAGAGGGCCAAACCTCGGGCAAGTTTCCTTACTCCACACAGAGCCTAATAATAATCCCTCCAAAACCAAAAACAATAATAAATTGGTCATTTTCAATCTACGACTGTTTGTGGGACATTGCTGTGCGCAATTGGCTGCCGCGTTCGCCCACAAATATACAGTCAATTCACTTTACAGTGTGTTCTGTGAAGCGCTTTGGGACGTCCTCTCCCGACGTGAAAAGCGCTATATCAAATGCGAGGATTATTATTATTATTATTATGCATATCTGGCTTGCAATTCCCATCATTATTCTTAAATGGTGCACAACTTTTATCATTCATTCATTCCAATATTTATTTGACTCCCTCACCCCCCAAAATGGGAAAGGAGTCTCAGTTCACATTGGAACGACTCCCCTTTAAGAGAAATCAGCTCTGTTGAAAGGCGAGGTCACGTGCCCGCGACAATGATTGACAGCAGTGGACAACCAATCAGAGGAAGGCCGCC
The DNA here is from genome assembly GCF_018977255.1 of Callorhinchus milii. Lineage (NCBI taxonomy): Eukaryota > Metazoa > Chordata > Chondrichthyes > Chimaeriformes > Callorhinchidae > Callorhinchus > Callorhinchus milii. The sequence goes on from NW_024704746.1 coordinate 21,688,202, forward strand.
GCCAGGCTGTGCCCGCCCCCTTTACGCCGTGCCAAAGTGGGGTTGGGGGGGAGAGGAGGAGGAGGAGGCGGCGGCGGCCGCAAGCTATGCCGGGAAATGAAGTCTTTACCCGCTCCACGCATGAACGAGTTTCCTCCGACCGCGGCTGAGGAAACTACAACTCCCAGGATGCCGTGGAGCGGCCGCCAGTATCCCGGTTCCGTTGCGCCGAGCGTGCCCCTCCCCGGCGACTGCGCGCTGACCGGTTGAGGGAATGCCGGGGTTTGTGAATGGTGTCCGGGGACGGTGTTGAGAGCGCGCGGGCCTTAAACCGCACACCACACGCACACACCTATTTAATGTGTGTGTGAGTGAGTTCGCGCGTTTAATCCTGGTTTTATTTATTTATTTATTTAATATAAACCCCAAAAGGTAATAATTAACGGAACCGGTGGGGGAGGGGTTTACACACACACACACGTACACACACACACACACACAGCCGTCTTTCGGGCCGCGACGACCCGCCTCGGTTTGAAGTGACGACGGCGGCGGCGGCGTCTGAGGCGACAGACATTTCAAACTGAGAAGATCGCCAACCGCCTCCATCCCGCCCTCGCGCTTTTTTTTTTAATCTCTCTCTCTCCTTTCCTCTTTCTTTCTTTCCTTCCTTCCCTCTCTCTCTCCTCTTCTTCAAACCCTCCCCGCGGAGTCTTGAGAGCCGTCACCACGCCATGAGGCGCCGCCCGGTCGTTTAGCGGCCGCCGTGAGGAGCGAGAGAGGCGGGGGGCGGGGGGGGGGGGGGAGAGTGCACAAAGGAGAAGGTCCCCGGGGAGTGGGGGTGGGGGGAGAGGAGAGGGGGAGGGGAGGGCTGCAGCAGCAGCAGCTGTAGCTGTCGTTGTGAGGCGGAGGGAAGGCGAGGAGCTGGTACAGGGCTTATCCCGACTGTCGTCAACTCTCCCTCCTCCCTCTCTCCCTCTCTCCCTCTCTCTCCCTCCATCATCACCACTGTTGCTGCTGCTCAACCGAAAGGAAGCATCAATACCGAGATCATCCTTCACTTACCCCCTCCTCCTCCCCCCCTCCCCGGACCCCACACTCCCCCCCCCCCCCCCCCAACCCCCAACACCCCCCTCTCCTCCTCCATCTCCATCTCTCTCTCTCTCTCCCATCCCCTCCTCCTCCCGCCCGTGTGTAAAAAAAATGGATCGCCAGAGAGGAGAGGGCGAAGACAGTTTAGACTACTCCGTGGAAAATGTGGAAAAGGTAAAAAAAAAGATCTTTTATATATATATATATATATATATATGTTTTTTTCCCCCCAAAAAAGTCCGCGTTTGTTGTACCTCTCTCATCGCGTATAGGAAGGTGGGAAATCCAAGGAGAAGATCGCGAACCGGAGCGTAAATCCGTTGGTGGGGGAAAAAAAAATCAGCGATTTCTGCTTCACGTAAGACGTCAACTTAACAATAATAACTTCACCGGTCAATAGGGGCCGAACAGTACCCGAACACTGTGGCTCTTTAAAAGGCTTCAATTCGAGACGGTCGTTCAATCCTATCCACTGCCCTCTCTTGTCGGAGATGTGTTGCTGTTTTATTTCGTAGTGTGTGTGTTCCGCTTCGCGAAGCTTAACGCGTCGCGACGGATATTTTGGGGTATGTCTTTGCAAAGGATACGTGGCGCAGAAATTAATTTCTCCAAATGAAATGATCATTGGCGCAATGGAATCGCACAAGTTTAAATACCTGCTGCTGTCTCTCTCCTCTCCCCCCCCCCCCCCCTCTCCCCCCCACCCCCGTTGCTACCCATTTCTGACGCCGAAGTAAGAATAAATTCAAAAATATTTCGTTTAGATTCCCCATGAAAATACAAAATTGCCTTTTGCGAATGCTTTAGATTAGATATTCCACATCGTACGTTTTAAACACATTTTTTTTGACACACACACACACACACAGACACACGCGCAGCAGTTGTGTTGTGCAGGAAACATGCTGCCCCCCCCCCCCCCCCCCCCCCCATTCAATTTGCGCCCTGAAGTGGTGTAGGTTTGACATTTGTTAAAAGAGACGGAGGCAGGTGATCTTTCTGGATATTAACCACTCCTTGGAATGATTCATTGGAAAACGCTGACTGACGCTGTTGAAGCAGTAATCGTTGGTTTCGAATCGCCTCAGAGTTTGGTAGTTCGACTCTGCAGTAACAATTGGGCTGTGTGGCAATACCCATTTTCATAAAACATTGCTGCTGTGAAACCAACGAAGCTTTGAAGCCCTCCCTGCGAAGCAGCTATAGCTGGTGGGACGAGCAAGGCTGTGGCCAGGAAAGGTTAAAGCAATGTGAAATTCAGGTTGGGAGACTCTAATTTGGGATAGTTTAAAGTATAATTGGGTCAGAGTACAGCTTCAAAGTGTTTTTCTTTTAATGTTTTGCATTTGGAGCTCTGTGGAATGAATAAATCTGAAGGTTTGTTACACCCCGAGGGCAGGATGCCTCCCCTTCAACAAGCTGGTCTTGTTGACTGACTAATGCCAGATCTCATTCGCCATATGGTATATCTATTTCAGATTTGACCCTGGATCTTGCCCCAGTTGACATTAGGTGCTTATGTTCTGTTCTAATCTCCTTTTTATTCAGTTAGTTGATGGATTTTGAACATGTGTATAATCCAATCGCAACCGTTAGATTTGTAATTAGCAAACAAGTAACCTGATTTTAGATGACCATATTATGTCAAAGACCTTTTACCCTGTAGAGCAATGCTGTTTGTGCCAACCATAATTTCATTGAATTCACAAATTTAGAATGGCCTGTTTCTATGTGTATGTTATTCTAGGATTTGTATCTGTAAAAGAGTTTTGAGAGAAGAATGGTTTAGGCATACTCGTTCCTCTTCCAATAATTTAATTTCTTTCTCTACTGAATGTGCTGACTCATGTTGCTATGTGGATTTATTCGAGCTAAAGGCTCTCTGATATCTCACCGTAGTGGCTTTGTGTTCTATGTCTAGCCAGGAAGAGTTAGCAGATGATACACATTTGGAGGCATCACCACAGAGTTTCATCCTGTTCTTGACAGACAACCATAGCTTTTGATCAAGCAAGGGTGCTTCAGTCTTGAAGAGAGACATCTCAGAGGGGACATTATAGAAATATATTTTCAATGAAATTGAAAAAGTAAACTCAGAAGAATATGTTTTCTTGCACTCAAGACAGCCAAAGAAGATGACACAGATTTAGGGATACAGATGGCAATTTCTAAACAGACAGGAAGAATATTTCTTTATCTTGAGGATAATTAACAGCTGGAACAGGTTACCAGGAAGGTTTATTAAAGGCCTCAAGCCTGGACTTTTTTTTAAAAAAAGCTTAATGCTGTGATGGAGCAATTTGTTGATGTTGTTGGGTATGCTGGTAGGATGAAATCAAATAGGCCAAAGGGTTTTCTTCATCCAAGCCAGTTTTGTAATGCACTTTAAAGCTAAAGTCAATGGATAGCCTTAGCAGTAGAGATTCTGAGGGTTTGTTTAGTTGTCTGAATTTTTTTCTTTTTGTTCTGAGAGTAATTTTGGTGGTGTTACGATTGTGTCTCCAATTAAATCTAGCACTTCAGCACAGACCAGGGATCTTGAGCTCAGTATCACATCTAGTATCTGGTCCAACAACTTATGTGAACTTGTGCATTTTATTTGTAGAATTGTGTTCTAATGTAAGGGATCCTGCTGTAGTCTGTGCCTAATGTACAGCCCTATAATTATTTGGTGAGCTATTTGGAATAAACGATGAATTCATATTTACTCCCTTCCAATTGTTCTCACCAGAAGCTTGGTGCTGTGTTCCATTAACTGATGTTAATTTTTAATGGTAAAAAGCTGATAGTACGATCCATGATTTAGATTGTCCGACAGCTTTTTAAAGACCATTTTTGAGCGGAGGTCAAATCCATTTACTCCGCCTGCATTTTATACTGCAGCGATGCAAATTGATATCCTGGCAAAACCACCTCTTCAAAGTGGTCTCAGCAGCTGAGCTCCAGCCGGAATTGTTTTGCAATGACATGTCTCAAACCAGATTTAAATCGGATTGTTTTTTTTCCAATGAATCGCTATCGAAAACAGAATATAACCCAATCATAAGTAGCACAAATACTGTTGTAATGGATTTGCTACATTACTGAAAATTAGTTTAAACTGTCCAATAATGTGTACTGGAATAGATAGCATCAGACTGAAGAATATAATAGCACTGTGGAATCCCAATTTCTTTATTATATAAACTAATAATATTATAAACCCTCTTGTTACTTTTCTGTTGACTATAGCACAGCATTTGATACTCTGGGACAGTGGAGGAAAGATTGATTTTAAATCTTTAATTCTTTCCTCAAAGTTAAATAGCCTATTTTTATCTACATTGGTAATGGTGCACAGTGTTTTAAAGATCTGAATTATGTTGCCTTATTGCTTTCCCCATCCCCATTCATTGTTTCTCCTACGAAGAAAGGTTAACTCTGCCAGTTTCCCTGATAAATTATTAGTTGAAATTTCTGGATTTACCATTTCACTGATGCCTGCTCCAACTTGCCCTTTGAAAATTGAATGTCCAAAACAGCACATAGTGTTGGCCACCTTTGGCCTACTGAGTTAATATAATTTATTTTGATTTTCAGTTAAATGCCCTTGAAGTAACCAAGTATTTGATTTGCTTTGTTCATAATGGCTTTAGATTGACTAGAAGCTGATCAATAATTGCACGCAAATCATTTCCCTTCTGCACCTTTGCTAATGGATACTCTATATACCTTCTGTTTCCTATTCCAATATGCATTAGCTTGCATTTATTTACTTTGAAATCCATATGCTTAATTTGTTAATTTTTTTTTGAAGGGTCTTTATTTGCTTTTGCCGAAATAGCTTGGTGTCAACCTGGGTCAGTTGACGGCTCTCATCTGAGTTGGAAGACATTGGGTTCAAGTCCCACGTTGGGACTTTGAATTCACTGTTTAAACTGACATGCCAGTGCTTTGGGAATGCTGCATTCTTGAAGGTGCTGTTCTTTCAATGAACCAAGTCCCACCTGCCTGTTCAGATGGAATTTAAAGCTTCCATGGCAGTATAGCATGAGATACCAACTTAAATTTCAGGTAACCTGGAGACGATCATTCTACTGAAAGGCACAAAATAACTAAGTTGTTTCCGTTACATATGGCCAAAATGCCATATAGAGCTAAATTATTTTCACAAGCGTTGCCTTATTTAAAAAACGTGCATGAGTACACGAATACTGAGCTGGTACCTTTCCTACGGTTGGGGAGCTCTGTATCAGCTATAAACTGTTAGTATAGAGCCATTCTGGAACCTTCCGTGCTCATCTTAATAATGTATATTGCTGGAGTACCCTGGCAGTTAGAAGAAGCAGGTTCTAACTCTTCACATCAGCGGTGGGTGTGAGTTTTACTTTGCAGTCCTATAATCCGTCCTTTGGTAACATTACTTTAAAGGAAGTATTTTTTCGTACCTCCAGTTGTGCACTTTCAAAGTGATGGTCATATGCCGATGAAGGCATTACGACATTGTTAATGATGGTGAGCTCTTCCCATCTATTTACACAACACTAAAATTCCAATTCTAACCTTAATTAGCACCATCTTAAGTGTTGTTGAGGAGTGGAATTGGTTAGATGTTCAGCATCTTCACTCTTCACTGGAATGCTTGTATGAGATTCTGCTTGAATTGCAGGCAATTTGGAAAACAGGTTGGTCTGAAAAGATTAGATTTCCCTCCCCAGATATTAAATTGACATTGTTTTTCAAAGATTGTGACTTGATGATATGGGCGTTCTTGGTCTCGACACCATACATAGCAAGAACTTAACTTTAGTGATTCTATATTGAATGAAGAACACTGGATCTCATTTCATACTGACCTTTTAGACATAGACCAACATTCTTCTCTTTTGTTCCTGTGATGATTCCTAATTCAGCAAAAAAGGCCAGATGGCTGGCTCTCGCTCAAATTAAGTTTTGTGTTCTGTTTCACCAGGCTGCTTTGATGCAACTTTTCTTATATACTCTTGATGTAGAGGCATATATGAAACTTTTTTTTGAAAATGTTTGGGACCTAATCTGATTTTATATCTAGTTGGTATTGCCAGTATTTTATGTAATGTATGTTCTGTGAACACAGGTGGAGTAACGTCACATTTTGGAAAATGTGCTGTTCATAAGAAATTTGATGAAGAAGTCCCATCTTCTTAAAGTTTGAAGCGCTTTGGGACGTCCTTCCGACATGAAAAGCGCTATATCAAATGCAAGGATTATTATTATTATTATCTTTGGCCCTGTACTATGTATTTTTCTTTTACTGTTCTCGTTTGCACAGTCTCAAATTTATTGGCGCTATGAAAATCTTTTTCAAAATAGATCTTTTTGCTGATTAATGACTGAAAGTAGTTTGCAGATGAGAAATGTCAGGTGTATAGTGTTGCGTTACATGTAATTTGAATTGTCTTCCACAAAGTATTTTAAACTATTATAACAGTGAGTAATTTCTTTTCAGCATTTGGATAACCTGCTCTAAGCATTTTTGTAACCTAACATGGTTGGTACTGATAGCATAGTTCACTGCGTGATGCCCAAATGTTCATTGAAACTATTTGCACGTAGAACCCTGTACACATTAAGATGATATCTTCATTCTTTTGAACCTTTCAGTGTCTGAGTTACTGGTGGGTTATTTATAGCTGTTTCTAAATACAGCGTGGGTGAGTTCCAGCATGTTCAGTTGTAAAATTGTGTAACTGCACTGATAGGTTTGATTGTAACAGTTTCATAGTTTACTTCATAGAAAATTAATGTATCCTTTGGTGCAACATGAAGTCAGGCAATATTTTCTGGGTGAAGGGATAAATATTAGGGAAGGGAATTACGAGGTGGCACCAGTGGGCTAAAACACATGAGCAAAGAGATGATGGGTAATAGCAATTTATATTAAACTCGCTATGATTTATTATGATAATTAGCTAGAGAATCACTTACTGAATTATTAGAGATTGTCTGAGGGCTAGTGCCAGAGGGTACAGACAGCTAAAAGGTAATACATTCAAAATATCAGTTTTGGGCCATTTGATCTCTCTGTATGGATGTCAGTGCCATTAGTTTTAAATTAATCTAATTTCCTGGCCACAATGCTATTGGTAACCAATGACAAATGCTGCTTTCCCTTTGAGTAAGGGAATATTTACTTTCCTGGACCTGTTCTTCACAGCCCTGAACCTGTGACCTATTTTTACAGGAATACTGTCTCGATTCCATTTAAGCATGTTGTGCATCGCCATAAGATTCTCCTGAGACTTTTCTCTTTCGAGGCTGAAAAGCTTTGCATTGTCTTGTTTCTCGTAGCTCGTGGCTCTTAACCCTGGATTTCGGACATGTTTGTTCATCCTTACACTGACTTTAGGCCCTGAATGGCCCTTTCTGTGGTGATATGGCAATAGTCAAGGTGTAGTTTGATTAAACTGCTGTACAATTTCATCATGACTTCTGGGAATTTGCACTGAATTTGCACTTTGGTAATGTTAACTCGCTTCCTACTTGCTTTGATTGCTACCTCACTTTTTGGGGTATGGTTAGTAAACAAGTTGCATATGAACCCTAGGCCTCTTTCAGTTTCTCCCTTGAAGTTCTAACCCATCAAGGCAGTAAATGTGGTACGAATCTTTATTTTTCATTATGCAGCAAGGTGCCATTAACCATATTATAATAATCCCTACATTATTATAATCGTAAAGTATCTTAATGTCAGGAGGACGTCTCAAAGCGCTTCACAATGTCATATATTGAACTTTGTTGGCGAATGATCAGCCCAGTTGCAAGTGGGTATCTTGGTTGCTTGCTCTGATGCCTTGGCATCCAGTTCTCAGGCCTCTGCCAATGTTGCTGGCTCTATGCAAGTGTGATAGTGATGACTTACCACCCAAGTCTTTTTCATTCTTTCACTTGTATTGTCACCCAAGTCTTTTTCTTTCTTTATATAATTTCTAATGCTGACTGGCAACATCTTAGTCCCATGTTTGCACGTCACGAAACCTGTATGAAGACATTCTTGAAAGATGAGATGTCACAATAAAAGGGATGTTAAAGGTTGCACTGTAGCAGATGCACCACAAACGTGCCGTTGTGGCCAGCATGGGTAGGTCTTCTGCTGATTCAGGAAGAGCATGTTTTAGCAAGAAAACTTATTCTAGACTTCTAATTAAAGTACCTATTTCTAAAATTTACTTAGAACAAGCATTGGGTTTCAGCATGGCCCAGTTAGAGGCAAGAATGCTACCAAGTCAGAAGGCTGTGGGTTCACGACCTGTGTTGGGACATTGAACTCTCAGTCTAGGCTGACACTCCAATGCAGTGGTGGGGGGTGTTCTGCATAGCGAGAGGTGCTGTTGTTCAGATTGTTGTTAAACCAAGTTTTGTCTCCTGTTCTGGTAGAAATTAAAGACCTCATGGAACAATACACCCAGAGAAGGGAGTTTATCCTGGTGTTGTGGCCAACAATCTCCCAGATAAAATTGATCGTTTCACTTTATGGCTACTCGTGGGACATTGCTGTGTACAAATGGGTTGCAGTATTGACAGACAAAATAGTGTTTTACTTGACCTCTTGGAGTCGTCCTCCTGATGTGAAAGGTGTTATATCTGATACAAGGATTATTATTTTTTTTAACGAGGAGAAATGTTGTGAATATGCTATGTTAAACTGCATGATCACCAAAAGCTACTGACTCTCTTCAGATTTTCAATTCTTATTTCATTCACAAACAGACAATCTTTCAGATTGTTCCTAGAGAGAACATTCTTCTGAGCTTGTGTTTTTATCAGTCTCTTTGGTTGACTTTTATTGATCAGTCGTGTTTATTGTGAACATTTCCATGTTCAGTCTATTCTTGTGAAAGAATATTAATCTGCACCTGTCATTTCCAGGGCACAGTATGTGTTTGCTGAAGCACATTCTTGCCTTCAGTCACTGCAGCAAAATGGAAACTGTCATGTAGCACAGCCAGGCAACGTGTTTAGTCTTGGATCGAATGGTAGATGCAGAGATGTGAAGCTAATATTTTTTTTGCCAAATCATACTGACTTTATTCATTTCACTACCAAACGTGACTGTGGGACTGTGCACAATTTTGCTACTGTGTTTGCCTATAAGTACAGTTGCTCCATTTCACAGTAAATGCTATGAAGTGCTTTGAGACGTCTTTCCGACGTGATATGGTGCAATAGCAAATGCAAGCATTATTATTTATTAAATTCAGCTAAGGTGCCATCTGCCTGTTCAGGTATTATAGAATACCATGACACTACTCAAAAAGAGCAGAGAGCTTCTCCCAGCAACTTTGCCAGTAATTCTCCAGAGGCCTCAACCACCCTTCCTGAGAACCTGCTCTGACTGTCTAAATTGTAACTCCAGCAGAACTGCTGGGTAAGGTTAGGTTGTGTTGAGCTGTTTGAATTTTATTTCTGTCTATTGTTGAAGCCTTAAGGACACTGTAGCATTATTGTTTAATTTGTTGTGTATTATGGAGATTAGATGAACTCGACACTAAACAATAATTAATTTTAAATACTGTAAAGACAGCCTAGGAGGCATTTCCTATAAATCCATTATGACCTCATTTGAGTACAGTTTTTTTTATCATAGAATCATAGAATTGTACAGAACAAAAAGAGGCCATTCGGCCCACCGAGTTTGTGCCGGCTCTTTGAATAGAGCAAATAATGTCAATCCTACTCCCCAGCCCTTTCCCCATAACTCTGCAAACCCGTTTTTTTCAAATACCCGTCCATTGGGTTTTTAAAAGTAGTTATCGAATCGGCCTCGACCACCCTTTCAGGCAATGCGTTCCAGTCAAATCAAATTATTATCAAATTATGAAGCCTTTTGTTTTAACAGCCCATTTGGAAGCATCAACTCACAGATGCTGCATGGCTCAGGTGCTTGTGAGTTATTTTATGTTTTTATTTTTAAATGAAAAGGAACACTTCAAATTTTTTTATCATTTAGATTCAAAAAGACAGATTAATTTTGATGGTGAAATTTTAAGTCTGAACTATTCAATCTCCCCTTAAATCTTAATTCAAATCAATTTATTTGACTTGCCATTTCTCTTAGTTCCATTTTGGGGTTTCCAGCATTTGCCTTTTTTGTCTCAACTGTTTTTTTTCATCTGAGTGAAGGAAGTTTATATTGCATTGGTCACTGGGAGCACTTTTTCATTATTCAAATATTTTTAAAGCAGAAAATGAGCATTGCAACATTTGTAGAGATACCAATTCTGCGCCAGACTTTACCATCTTAACAGTACATGCACATAATTATCCTTGAATTGGATGCACTATGTAGTTAATGAGACTTGTGGCTGCTAATCTTGTGGCTGCTGGAGTGGTAGCTTTGATTGAACAACTAAATTTTTAATAATTTAGGTGATTGCAGTCCTGCTAATGGAGGCCTTTTTTCAATGATTCTTTTGGCATCGGAAGCTGATGAAGGAGAAACTAATCATGGAAAATTTAAAAGAGTTAGAAGAGCCAAGTCTGAATGTAGTGGAATGAAACCATAAATGGAGCTTGTATGGACACCTAATAACCAAATCAAATTGCCTGATTGAATTGATCACTAAATATTAGGGTCAGCAGGACAAGTCTTCTAAGATTTAAAATCTGATACTGTTGGCTACACAGTGTTTCAAAAGGAACACTGTTTTAAGATTGATACCAGTGTGTCATTGCGTAATTACCATCTCTTCAGAAGTCTTTAAATATTAGCTTCATTTGAAATTGGATAAGCATGTCGTGCCCTTTTATTGTGTGGAATCTCCACTGAATCTTGGTTTATACAGATTGTAGACATTATGAGTGGAGAAATCTAGCTAAACAAAATGTCACATTTATCTTCTGTTATTATAAACTGCTGCTACAGTTAAAGGCATTGTTTTTCATTTTTCTTCCCCTCTTGTTTCTACAGGCATTGCACCAGTTGTACTATGATCCAAATATTGATAACAAAAACTTGGCACAGAAATGGTTGATGCAGGCACAAGTCTCCCCTCAAGCTTGGCATTTCAGCTGGGCATTGCTCAGCCCTGACAAAGTGCCTGAAATCCAGTACTTTGGAGCCAGTGCCCTTCATATCAAAATCTCCCGTTACTGGAATGACATCCCATCAGATCAGTATGAGACTCTGAAATCTCAGCTTTTCAACCAGATTGCACGTTTCGCTTCTGGATCCAAGATCGTGCTGACCAGACTGTGTGTGGCGTTGGCATCGCTGGCGCTTAACATGATGCCAGAGAGATGGCCAAATGCGGTGGGTGACATGGTGAAGATGTTCCAGACTGAAAGTTCGGATGTGGATGGGAAAGCTAGATGTATGGCTTTGCTGGAGCTGCTAACTGTCCTCCCCGAGGAGTTCCAAACCAGCCGTCTGCCACAATGTAGGAAAGGCCAAGTGCGAAATGCCTTAGCACAAGAGTCTGGTGCAGTCTTCCCTCTTCTACAGCAACTCTTACAGCCAGATTCCCCTGTGTTCATCAGTCAAAAGGCTCTCAAGTGTTTCTCAAGCTGGGTGCAACTGGATGTTCCCCTCTTGGATTGTGAGTGCTTGATGCAGGCCTCCTTCACATCTCTACGGAATGCTGAGCTTTTTGACACAGCAGTTGAAGCGCTTGTTAATGCCATCTCCCAACCTGATGCACAAAGGTAAGGAATTTGTGAAGTCAGGTCCTGTACGCTATAACTTATCAAATGTTAGAGATTACCAGACCAGTATGAGCACTGTACAAAAGCTGGAACCTTAATATATTTTTTAACAGTATGATAATGGCTATTCTTGAAAGAGGTAAGCAGGAATCTTTTTGGAGCTAAACTGGCTCCCAAGGTGATGTGCTTGGCAATGGAATGTTGGAATCGAGTCAATCCTCGGTGGCAGATCTGGTAGCCAGTATTCCTGGCACTGCTGATGTCACACCAGCTATCCTTGTTCATCGGCAAAACTTGGAGGGGATGAGCTGGGATTCTTCCCGCTGAGCTCCTGTTAACCTCACAAGCCAAAGCCCTAACTTGTAGGATGGTTTTAGCTGGACAAGTAGTGAGAAACCTGCCAAACAGTGCTCTCAATGGCAGACTATGTGGTTTTAGTACAGTACCCCAAACATACTCTGGGTGCTCTGAGCCTTAGTTCTTGCCAACCTGTGCCAAATACTATCCAGAATTAGGTAAGCATGATGTTTCCTGCCAGGTAGAGTGTGCGTTCCATTCCAAACGAGAGGAAATTTCCATGTGTAAATGATATATGGTTGTGGGTTTCCACATGTCAGATACCTAGACGAATAAAACAAAATTCCAATGACCCATTTGTATCAAGATATTGAGTGAGCTTTTGAATGGTATGAATTCCCCCTAGATTTTTTTTTCCACATTACCTGTTCCTGCTTCCTTTTTGTGAAGAATGCAGCCTTGCCACTAAATCTCCTGTATCTGAAAAAGAATAAAAGCTTTTAAATGTAATTAAGACACTCTGTCAGTGGAGCAAATGAACTAAAGGGGCAGTCTTCCATTGATCTGCACTTAATTGCTCCTTATAGAGGAAACACTAATCGATTTGAGTTTTCACTAGAGGTGAGTATTAGTTACAAATGTGGTCTTATTTTCAATTATATGTAAGTAAAGTGGAACTTTGGAGTTCCCTCTAAACTCTTTGAGTTCACTACTTTTACAAGAACGTTATTTTGAATGTGTATTTTTTCTTTTATAAAATATGTCCATTCAATCTTGATTTTTCTCGAGGTAGGCACGCAGAACAAAAAACCCTCAGTTTTGTTGACACTGAGTTAAAGAAAGTTGAGACTAATCTGGCATTTAATGTCAACCCAGTGTCCCTGGAGTTGATGCTGCAGACAGTAATAATAACAAATGTATTGTTATATATTGGCCTTTTACGTCGGGAGGACGACTCAAGGTGATGCACAATCAAGGGTTTGCACCTGAGCTGGAGGTTGGAGTCAAGTGGGGTGGAGGGCAAAGAGGGTGGAGATAGGCTGATGACCAAAGGTACTGTCAAAGACAGGTGGAAGCCGGTGTTCTCCAGGCATAAAGAAGTAGACCCATACTTGCGGAAGACGTAGATTAGTTAAAGGAGAGGACTGAGGAACACTGTAAGTGCTATCTGGGGCAGGAGGAGAAGCTCTCAGAGGAGAAGTCTTGAAGATGCTGGGACAGGGAGGAATGAAACCAGGAAAGTGCAGAACCAGGGAGGTGAGATCATGGAGAAGAAATAAGTGGTCAACAGGATCAAATTTGGTAAAGATCGAGTAGAACAAAGACGCACAGGGAACCTGGTCACAGACAGATAGGATGTTAGTGACTTTCGGGGTTATCTCTTGGTGCTGCAAGGGGGAATAAATCAAGATTGGAGGGACTTGGGCAGGGAGTGGTGGGAGAGGAATGAGTGAAGCTGGGAGGTGGTGATGAGTTTCAGCATCTTGGACAGGAACAGCAGGTTGAATAAGGGGTGAAAATTGGAGATATTCAGGGTGGGTATTTAGAAAAAGGAAGTAATGACAGAGGATTGAAATAGGCTAAACTGGTGAGTTCAAACTGGGTCTGTATAATGTACACGGATTATTATTACCATTAGGCTTGAATAAGTGTGGTAGATCACAAATTGTGATCGAAGAATGGCATTTCTGTATATCATCCATTCATAGAATTGTGAGCAATATTATTCTGGTGAAGGCATTTGATATTAAAAGTTCAGTAATGGGAATTAGTTAGCTCACCAGGATATTCAAGTTAGTGTGGAGCTAAGTTAATCATTTATTTCTAATCCACAAAGTACACTAAATGTATGAATTAATTTCTTCTCAACATTTGTGAGAATTAACCACAGATGATTTCTTCTTTGCTCCATTTAATTTCAGTAACCTGAATGTCAGTTTAGATTTAGTAAAATAGTCTTGTTTTACAAATTGATGGTTATGAAAATTTAATATATGGTGCAGGATTTAGTTTTTTTTCATTTATGTGGAGCTAACTCAGATTGAGGAGCAGAATGTTGCTGTATGTTTAAATATTCCTTTTTAATCTTAAAAATGTTCCAGAATAATTTAATTTTGAGTTTGGAACTTTGCATAATGTAAGTTGTATCCTCTCAAGTTAAATAAAGCTTGGCCACTTTACTACAGGACCTAGGATGGTGACGTCTGTATTGAAATGAACAGCTAGAAATCTTTGTATGTCAGTTTATTATAATTTGCTATGTTCAAATGGGAAAACAATCCAGTATTGCCAAATATAAACAAGAGTTTACCTATTAGATATCTATTGAGTGTTGGTTAAAGTAGGGAAATGCTGTTAATTGCTATTTTCTTTTAAATTGGGTGATGTGTCCACTAACTTTTGCAGCTGCAGTTCATTTATTTATATATAGGCAATTGTTTTGTGGAAAAATCACTAATTGGAATCCTACTTTTGCTGCAGCACTCATACACTTGTTTTTCTGTAGCTGGATTTTATTGGCAGCATTATGTAGTTTTAAAAACATGACCTGTTGAATACTGCATCAGCAGTGCATTAATAATGGGAGGGACTCCATTCATTTCTGCCTGAAATGTAGTTCTTATACCCCCACGGAATGATTGCCAGTACCGGTACAGAATCCTTTGTATATTAAAGAGAAAGTTGTCTCGAAAAGAACACATGTAAGATGTTTTTCCACGCTCGTGGAAGCATTTTGATTATGTGTTGAAAACATTGATTTTGTTAAGTTTTAGATTTTTTTCAAGACATTTCAAGCTCGTTTTTTTAACACGAGCAACATAGACCCTTATTTAAAATAAATGGGATTAACATCTTCATATGAAAATCAATTTGATTTGATGGGGGTACAATATGATTTATCTTGTAGCAATGGGATATATGGATATATCTATGATAATTGGACATAGCTCCCTTCCCGCACACTAATTGTCTGTAAAGTCACTGTCATGTTGGGTAAGTCTCCCGGATTTGATGTTTTGCTATCAGCATTTACTTTGTCAAATGTGAATGGCATTGGTTATAATTCACTTAATGTTTTATTTACTCCTTGTGCCGTGTCACTCGATGTTTTATCTTTCTGCAGCAATGACTGAAGGTTGTTGAGGGAAACAAGTTGGATGGCATATTGTTGTTCTGAGGTTGGAAACCGGTTGGATGGCATATTGCTGTTGGATGGCCTACCATGTTGTTCTGAGGTTGTGGACTCCATTGTCTACATTCTGTTTCTGGTCACACTGCTATAGGGAACAGTATGTGAGTCTCCAACGATTGTCTACCCAAGACAGGCTTGTACCTCTTGGTTGGTTTCTAATTGTCATTAGATGTGAAAGTGAGCAAATAAACCCAGAACTATGCTTTAACCGTCAAATCAAGAGGTTCAGGTTTGTGAAGAGCAACTTTAGGACCAACACCAGGAAATATTTTTTTTACACAGTGAGTAGGTGATCAGCAGCTAGAATGGGTTATTGGGAAGGGTGGTTAAGACCAAGAAAATCAAACAAATTTTAAGAAACTGGTTGATACAGTGATGGGAAGACCTCAGGTTTTGTATTCTGGAATCAAATGGACTTGAGGGCCTTCATCCAAACCTGTCTTGTGATCTCATATCTTAGTGCATTGTTTGTAAATGGCTAAAGATTATGTCAATGTCACAAAGTTAAAGTGACTACCAACAATTACTGGAAAACAAATTGGTGTGTTATGTACGTATAAAACTAAAATTGTAAATAATGAACACTGAGAAATTTCAATGCTGTGACCTAATCCTGGAGGTTCATGTACTATAACTGAAAGTGATTGTAGCTTTTGTTTTTGATGTCTTTTAAATCCCTTCAATTTAGATAGCAGCTTGGTAATCATTCCTTACTATCCATTCTTCTCAATTAAGCCTCCACTTTATAATTTTTAAACTAAAATTAGCATTGGTACCAAAGGTATAATTACTTCCAGTATAGATGTAGCAAATCACTTCAAGCTTGTAATTCAGATGTGTTTCCAAATACTGATGTACTGAGGAGTAGATGAAAGAGATGCGAATGAGAGAGTCACTCGACCCAGCAAATATTTTAATCAAAAGCTCTGCACAATCCACCAGAAACTCTTACTAGTCTTTTGTATTAAAATGCAATGTGCCTACAGAGGCAATTGGAAGCTAGGTACATTAAGATAACTTGACATTGACTGTGATTGATCAAGGATAAACGTTAAGCTGTGTCTTTCAGGTTGCAATATGTGTAATGACTTGAATTCTAGAAGGGTGAATTCTCTCTGTATTTAATCTTAATTGTCATGTGATAGTTATAACGTTACCTTGTTGAGGTAACGCTGCATTGTCAGAGGTGCTGTCCTTCACATGAGATGTTAAACTTAGTTCTTTTAATAAAAAATCCAGGAAACTATTCGAAAATAGAAGGGAGTATCTAGGCAATAAATCCTGCAGTTAGGTTGGTCGTTCACTTCCTTGTTTGACATGGGGGTAAGTTTAGCCTGTTTTCTTGAGAGAGGAAAGAGTGTCACCTGATCATGTGGTGGGCTAGGGGTAAGTTGTATATCATATAATTCATACTTTGCAAAAGTCATATTAAATATCATGGTACCAACTGATATGACTTATGTGAGTTTTACTGTATTGTCTACTTGAGTTATTTGAAGTTGGTAATTCACATTTGCTGCATTATGGTTTCGCAATGCATTTAATGTGCAAAATGTGACAGGTATTTCAAACTATTCTAAGAATTTCTACCTGACATTTGTAGGGGAAAGAGCAGGCACCCATTATCTTAAAAATTGATGTGATTTGCACCTTGTATGCACTGCAATCACTGCTGTAATTGTTTATGTATTTTACGAGGATACACACTTCCATCTCCCACACTAGAGTAAATTAATCAGTTATGGAAATTGATCATTCATTTTGTCTGTGCATGTGGTGCATTAACCAATGTTCCCTCGCATATGTCTTTGTACATTGTGTGTTTGTGGGGAGAATACCTTGCTTAAATACAGTATGTATTTTTTGAAAGTAAATACTTCTACCCTAATAGATTTCAATAATATTTTACATTTTGTTCCCATTTATGAGATTGCAATAGGTTAGAGGTGTAGATAAGTATTATTTTAAACAACGCACAAGACAATAATACAGAATCTTTTTGGGGACACGGAACATCTTTGTGGAGTCCTGTAACTCAGTGGTTAAAGCTCTTGCCTCGCAAGTGAGCGACCTGGGTTCGATTCCCAGCAAGGTGAAATGTTGGTCAAGTTTCCTTACTCCGCACGCCTCTGTTTACTTACCAGTAAATAGAAACCTGGTTGTTAGTCAATTGGCGGATCACTTTTCTGGGGGTAATAATTCCTTCAAAAAAAAATTGGTCATTTCAATCCATGACTGTGTGTGGGACACTACTGTGCGCAGTTGGCTGCCGCGTTTCGCCCACAAAATATACAGTCAATTCACTTTACAGTATATTCTGCAAAGTGCTTTGAGACATCTCGAAAATGTGATAAGGCACCACAATCAAATGCAAGGATTATTATTATTATCTCCTTGGTGGAGTATGTTAGTGAACTACATAGGAATTTTGGCTTGAACATACCTGAGTTTGAACATACCTGGTTACTTTTAATTAATATTTTCTGATTTGCATACGATTCAGATTTTCTCATTAACCAATGCAAAATCCCAAATACGAAAATATTTGAAAACTACTTAAATGTCAGAATGGATCAGACTGCACCTTGTATAAATTTGCAAATGTATTATATTAAATATTTATATAATACACTCAAGTGGTTGTTGGTTCAAAGCTTGTTTCTATAACAGTTTGACGGTATGTGTGTTAAATACAGTACTAAGTTAATGAAGGCAATGCATGTGCAAAACTTACAACAAGGTATTGATCTGTAATGTTAGTGTTACTTTGCTTGGCCTGTTTCTGCATGTTTGCAGTGACCTGTTTTGCTACTGTCTGTCTTAGCGCCTCTTCTCCCTTATTGCCTGTGCAGATTTCTTGTCATCTTGCTGAACCTTGCTGACTCTGTAGCTATAAGGGAGATGGGGGAGCACAGGTATGTAAACCTACTACTCTTCAGTCTTCCACTCATGCGGGAAATAACTTTTTTTATAAGCAAAATTTCTATCCTAAACTATTAAATACATGTATCTTTTTAACTTTCTCTTGTTCCCCCCACACCCCCCCATCCTCTATCCAGGCTTGCCCTTTCATAAGGAATGCACACTTTTCTTTCTTGGGCTTGTGGGTAATATGGTAGTGTAACAGGCTGTCATTTACTGCAATAACTGCTTGAGAAGGTGTTGCTCCATGAATTTGTGATGTGTGGAGCTGAAGTACTTTGTGGACCTGACTTGGACCACTAGTGTATCTCCTAATGGAGAGTCATAAACAGGCTGCTTACCCCATCCCTCTGCTGAGGGAGCAAATCTTGTCAAAAAGACTTTGCAACACTTCATGAAGTTTTTTTATGTACATTTGTTATTCAGTTTTATTTCTCCCCTTCTGTTTGTTGCTGAGGATAGATTCTACAACAACAACACAATTACATTTATAGAGCGCCTTTCACGTCGGGAGGACGTCCCACCATTCTAGCATCTCCCTCTGTCACAGTGAAAAGGATAAGTGGGTGACTTGTTTTCTGTTTCATGCCTGTTATTCATTAGCTGCTTTGCAGAATGGCTTGAGCTCAATGACTGATTTGTGTGATGGAACGTTTCACTCCATTTATTTGCTGCTCAAAGATCAGCACACCAAACCAACTCGGCCTGGTGCAGTGATAATGCTCTTGCCTCTGAGTCAGATGGATGTGGGTTCAAGCCCTACATAGGGACGTGGAATCACATAGCTGTTCAGGGTGGTTGCTGAATGGATTTGGTTGAATGAACAGGTTTGACAGTAATTCTGAGCAGTATTCCATTTCCAACAATGCTGCAAATTGGACCTTATAGATCTGAGTACAATTTAGAATTGCTTCTCAGCCTTTTAGGAATGTGTTTGATTATGGTATATCTGCAGTTTTAATATCTGGAGTTTTTTTATTGTTACTGTGGCTGTTACATTAAAAGCCTGAAATATGATTGCTGTGCCAATGGCATTTGAGGTGTTACTTAATTTGAACTTGTATTCTGCTTCATCTTCCTGGCTGTCTATCGTGCTTTTTCTGGACTACGGCTCACTTGTATTTTGCTTGTTACAACTGATTATATGTACTATAAGGCAATTCTGAAAGGCTAATTCATCCTCAGGTTGGAGCATGTTGTGCTGTTTTGCTCCTATTAATCGTCCTTGTGTAGTAAATATCCGGTGGGTCTTTTATAATGAAAGATTGAGAGAAATTATGCATTTCTTCTTTCTCTTAATAACTAAAGATTTGAGTGTGATGCTAATATAACCATAACCTAAAAGCAGTTGAGCAACTTAGGTGGCAGGAGTATAATGGAATTGTTTTCTGTGTTTTTTTAGCTGGTTTAGGGAATGAGAGCGTAGTGATTCTAAAGAAACACGACTGCGAGGATTCTTGATTGGATTGCTCAGTTTCATTACCTAGCAACTTGTTAATCTGCACCAATCATTTTCGTTTCTATAATTTGCCTTGTGCTTGCCCATGTGGATTGATTTTCTACATGAGTTCTCTGGTTAATTAGCCTTCATAGAACTATGGTTATGTACTTGCTGGGCTGAGTGTCAGGATTTGCTGTAATGTACTTTGCGCCTGAGCTACTTTCCTTTTCAGTCACTTTGACCAGTTAAAGCATCACCCAATATGTATCTATTTCGGGCAACAAATGGATGCCTTTTTACCATTGAATGAAGTGAATTTAAATGTTCTGTGCATTTGATGTAGCGTCTTATCACGTTTTTGAGAAGTAAAGTGGATTAACTATGCATATAGCGCCATATCAAATCCAAGGATTATTTTATGGGTGAAATGCAATAGCCAGTTTGGATGAAGCAATGTTCCACAAACCGAATAGAGTGAATGACTAATTTTATTTGGAGGATTTGTTGGCCAGGGCACTTGGAGAAACTCCTTTCCTTACTCAAATAGTGCTACGGGATGTTTAACAGCCACCTGAACAAGCAGATGGGACCTTGGTTTAACATCTCATTCGAAGTACGGCATTCTTCTGTGCTATAAACTTGTATGGTTCCATCTGTTCCAGCAAGGTCTCTCAAACCACCATGAGGTGAATTGCCAATGAATTTGGAGAATAGTTAGCTACTACACTGGAAAAAGCTTCCTTCTCCTTCCAAATAATTTAGTGTTATGGGACATCACCTGGGTTTAATGTCTCGTCAGAAAAATAGCACCATGACGATGTCTAAACTATTTTGCAGAAATCGTTTAACGTTTGATACTCCCCTTCCCCCACCGTTAGTTTGACATTCCTTCAGTTTCACCAGTAGCAAATGTATTTTTAATAACCATCAGGTTGTCGTTGCCTATCTTTATTGTTGCTATCATACTTGATGCACAGATACAGATATTTGCTAATCAGCAGTTTATCTCCAGAGAGCTTTCCTTTTGAAATTGTTTGCTGAAAAGCCAACCTTGGCTCATCTCCTCCAACCTTCACTGCGAGGAGATGCTGGATTTCCTTGAATCCAAAATCAAGGGAATTCGCTCCGCGGTCACTTCCCCTCCAACATCCACCCACTCCCCTCCCCTCACACACTCCGACTCCTACCCATCCTCCCCTACACACTTTCGTACCCGTTTCCCCACCCTCTGTCACCAAACTCATCCTATCCCTGAAACCCACCACCTGCTCCCTTGACCCCATCCCCACTCCACTCCTTATCTCCCAGCTCCACCTCCTTGCCCCACATATCACAGACATCGTCAACCTGTCCCTCTCCTCTGGCTCCGTTCCCATTCCCTTAAAAACTGCCACCATCACTCCCACCTTGAAAAAACCCTCCCTTGATGCGTCGCAGCTATCAAGCTACCGGCCCATCTCCAACCTCCCCTTCCTGTCCAAGGTCCTGGAACGAGTTGTTGCCTCCCAGCTGCGCTCTTTCCTTTCCAACCATTCATTACTCAAACCCCTTCAGTCGGGTTTCCGTGCTGCCCATAGCACAGAAACTGCCCTGGTCAAGGTCACCAATGACATCCTGACCATCTGTGACCAGGGCTCCCTCTGCCTCCTCGTCCTCCTCGACCTATCGGCAGCATTCGATACGGTCGACCACGCTATCCTCCTCCACCGCTTGTCCTCCCACCTAAACCTTCAAGGCCCTGTCCTTGAGTGGTTTAGGTCGTACCTCTCCCACCGTCTTCACTTTGTCTCCACAAATGGCTTCTCCTCCACCCCCCGCACTGTCTCGTGCGGTGTCCCTCAGGGCTCTGTCCTCGGTCCCCTCCTCTTCACCCTCTATATGCTCCCCCTGTGGTGACATCATCCGCAGACATGGGGTTAACTTCCACATGTATGCGGATGACACCCAACTCTACCTTTCCTCCTCTACCCTCAACTCCACGCCCCCGATGTCCTGACAGCTGCCTGTCCGACATCGAGTCCTGGACGAGAGTCAATTTTCTCCAGCTCAACGTGTGCAAAACTGAGGCCCTCCTGATTGGCTCACGTCAGCGCCTCCGCACCTCAGGCGCTGACAGCATCAGCATCTGGAACTCTATCCCCCAGTGCCTTCGCCGCTTCCTCCCTTTCCTCCTTCAAGGCCGGTCTCAAGACCTTTCTGCACTCTCCACCTCTCAAAGCCATCAGGAACCTCGGTGTTTTGTTCGACCCTGAGCTGTCCTTTCTCCCTCATATCCGCACCACAACTGGCACCGCCTTCCATCACCTCCGGAATGTCGCCAGACTACGGCACTACCTCACCCCTCACGCTGCTGAAACCCTGGTCCACGCCTTTATCACCTCAAGGCTGGACTATGGGAACTCTCTCCTCGCCGGCCTTCCCGGCACCTTCCTCCACAAGCTGCAGGTCATTCAGAACTCTGCAGCTCGTGTACTGTCCCACACCAGACACCGAGACCACATCACTCCCACCCTCGCTCGCCTCCACTGGCTCCCCATCCCCCAGAGGATCGAATTCAAGATCCTCATCCTCACCTACAAGGCCATTCACGGCCTCGCTCCCTCCTACCTCTCTGACCTACTGTCCCCCTCCGTTCCTCTGGCTCCGGTCTGCTCCACATCCCCCGCCCCAACCGCCCTACCATCGGTGGCCGGGCCTTCAGCCTCTCAGCCCCGAGGCTCTGGAACTCCATCCCCCAGTGCCTTCGCCGCTTCCTCCCTTTCCTCCTTCAAGGCCGGTCTCAAGACCTTTCTCTTTGACCGTGCCTTCAGCTCCCCTCTCGACTCTCTACCCCCTCCTCCCTTCCCTACCCTCCCCCTGACCATTTCCCCCCTGCTCTGGTCCTGACCCAACTGTACAGCGCCTTGGGACGTCCTCCCGACGTGAAAGGCGCTCAATAAATGGAATCTTATTGTTGGGAAGAAATTAGAGGAAGGATATTTTCCAAGATCAGTCTTGCAGAGCGCCTGCTGATCAGTGTGGTGTTGGCAGATGCCTGGGGCAACCAATTCTCTGCCGTGGCTGCAGAAAGCATCAGTGTGGGAAGAGGAGGGAATAAAGTCCTTAAATAAGAATTTGAACGAGTGGTAAAATTTATATTACACTTTACTGAAGATTAGGTACTTGAGATGTTTGATGAATTTAAATATATGCTGCAGCCATCAAATGCATCATGTTCTGTTGATGGGTGAGCCTTGATGCCTGGGGTCTTCCAGCACTGGAATTCATAGAAAGTTGAAAATATATCAGATGCTTTTAATGCTTTGCAATGTCCTGCATAAATCCTAATGCCATAAAAGCGCTCTGGGATGCTACCCTGGTGAGGTACCCTATATAAATGCATGCTGCTGTCATTCTTCTTGCTATACAAATGTAATTTATTGTTGAAATCTTGAAAGTGTAGAAAAGGATAAATTGATCTTTCAGTCTATACACTTGCTGCATATTTCTTGCCCCATAGAAAAGGTAAATAGATGACAAACATCCTTTGGATTTGTTAGATTTTTGGAGTAAGCAGATGGGTACCCTGAGTATTTATTACAGTTTTACTGTTGTATTTTTTTATACTTTTTTCGCCCCATCATATTTGTTATGTAATCCAACTGTGCCAGTAATATGCTTTATGGTTGGAGGTTGCTTTCTACATTGTGTTTATATGGAAATTCCTCTTCATTTTGCTGTCAAAATAGTTTACAGTTTAAAAAAAATGTTTTGCGTAACTGAGTCTTCTGTGTATTTAGTTAGTAGAGCTTTGGGAATGGACGATTACGGAACAGCTGTTATATGTTGTAATCGATTATTGTCTGTTTCTGCTGCTCATTTGGAATAACCTTACTTTATTTGTAATTTCACACAAAAAGCTACATCATGCTCAGGATATGGATAAATGGAGCTCGTTTCATAATGGCGTCTACAGCTTGTTCCATTAACGCATCAAATCCTTGTACAAATTAACAACTGACTGACAACTTGAACTGTAGGAAATCCTAAATTGGACTCATCACACTGGTTTGATCCTATCATTAGTCAATGCGAGAGCCCAATGATGCTTCTTCCCACAATTTCAGACACTGATTTTTTTGGTCCACACTTGTGGCTTCACACATAATCATCATCTAATCACATTATTGTGTGAATAGGATTTTTTTTAGGGAGGAGCTTTGTCTGATGACTAACCTTTTTTTGTATGTTCAGAAATGAAAGAAAGGTGTGAAAAGGCCTGAAAGATTGACTTTATATTAAGATAACCAATATTAATGCCATTGTGCAAACCAGCTGTAGAAAATACTTCCAAAATTGTACAATACTTGGGTGCAAATCTTCTAGGATGGGCTATACCTAATGTCCCCTTCATGTCAAACTATAAATTTTTTTGTGGTTCAAAATATGACTAATTTTTGCAGTGATTGTGTTTTGTCTGACCAGATCTAGGTATTTTGGGACATTGAAAAATCAAGCACTAGAATACAATACAATCATTACATTAAGACAAGATTCTCTTCTAGGTTGCATTTTCCAATAGGAGCTTTGACAAATTCAGGTTGCTTTTGGGTTGATTCAGAACCTGTGGTTATTTCTCTTACTCAGCAACTAAATCTATTTCTACGCTCTGATAAATACTTCTTTGAAGTGATACTGCATATACAGTTGCGTATATAATCCTAAATGTTACAAAACTCTGCAAGTGAAAGACTGTCTGCTACTTGTTTTGCTATTTATTAGGAGCACCCTGGGAACAAAACTCCATTGTGTGACATTGTGAAGCTCAGCGATGGTGAGTGGGGACAAGGATTGTACGCAGCATCCCATTTAGGAGTGGAACTTGAGCTGATGAACAAAATTTCAACACAAAATGTCTGCTCTAAGCTTGCCTCTAATCAGCATTAATAAAACAGTGGATATGTAATAAAATAGGTGATGACTGCAACACTGGCAACAGTATAGTATCTGTCTTCCCCTCATAACATTTAGGATTATTGGGTGTTCAATAGATCATACTTTGTTTTGATACCTTAATACATTACTGTACAATGTTTAAGATGTGTTGTGCTATGTAAAATATGGGTTATGGTAGCAATTATCTTTCAATTCTTTATTAGTTTATTAACCTCACTTTAAAATTAATCTTCTCCAGATATTTTAGAGTAATGAGACAGTAAATATCTTGAAATCTGTTTAATTACTCTAGGCATACTGTAATTGTGCTTCGAGGAGATGATTCCAGGGGGAAATTTATACCTGCCATTTGAGGAATATATAGTATCTGCAAAAAAAATGCAGTTTCTTCAATATTGCATCTACCCATTTACAAGGTAATGCCATGCAGAGCTCAGCCTATAGGCTATTCACCCACCTGACTAATGTGAACTGCTTACTTGAGATTTGAATTCTTGTCTCTGAAACACCCAGAAATAAGCATCATCCACATCGTCCCAGAAGGGAGTCTGGAATTCTGCCTTTTCTGAAACACTGCCATGGCATTCGCTGTGCTTAATAAATCTGCAGGCACAATGATGACTCCTTGTCTCTCTCTTCCACTGTAAAATGTCTATTCAAATCCTTTTGTTTTAATTATTTCTACTTGGCATTCCAACATGATCTTAACTTATGAAGTTAAATTTTTTTAAAACAAGTGGGGAGCTGATGTCTTTTAGATGAAACAAACTGTTGCCTCGTCTTCCTGTTCATCTTATAATCTTCAAAGGAAAGTGAGCAATTATTTTGAGAAATTATATTTTCTACATCAGTTGCTTTAAAAACTAAAGTTATTTAATCCTTTTCTCCATTAGCAAAGTTAATGGATGACTCTTTTTAAAATTGCATTCGCAGCAGCATTTTACCTTTTGACGTTTTATTAAATGCCGAGCAAGGAGAGGGGAATGAATAAACAAATTAATATTACAAAGGGGAGAGATCTTGACGGGGATTATTTATAATAGATAACAGCAGCCTCCAGTAGGGTAATTTTCTGTTTCTGTAACTGTCTATGAATAATTTTCTTGAATACTAGTTGTTATAGTGTGTTAGTCATTTCTTTTTAAGAACCTTCCTGTTGCAATCAGTCTATAGATACATATTTATGTACATTGCTTTGGCATCTTGATTTGTACACAAACTCTTAACAGAGGAATCTGTAAATTGGGATTTAATGTGATGATGCAACACTCCTTATTGAGGGAGTTTTGAATCCATTCAAATTGTTTAATCTTTGCTAAATCGGTAGTTGTTTACTATAATGGAGAAAACTCCTGCTGCTTTC
This sequence comes from Callorhinchus milii, assembly GCF_018977255.1. Taxonomy (NCBI): domain Eukaryota; kingdom Metazoa; phylum Chordata; class Chondrichthyes; order Chimaeriformes; family Callorhinchidae; genus Callorhinchus; species Callorhinchus milii. The sequence goes on from NW_024704746.1 coordinate 21,714,086, forward strand.
TTCAGTTTCATACAAGCTGAGCCAGGCTACCTGCCTCCATATTGAACTCCCCATGGGCTTACATTACTACAGTGCAGCAACTCCTTATGGCTGAATTGTCATGTTGGAGTTTCAAATAATCATGTCTGTCGATCTCTTGTCTTTTGGTTCCAGATTTGGCTAATTTGCTTTGTCCAATTAATGTTAATAGCATTCAAAAACGGTCTAGTCCAACTGAGTAAGAAAAGGTAGTATAGATAAATATGAGAATGTATAATGGAACAAGAAAGCATACGCAATGATGGCGTGTTAATTAAAGGTGGTGCGGCGAAGTGAAAAGGATTTGTGTGTCATCATGAATCATTGAGAGTTTACAGTCGATGTGAAGTTACTGTCATTAGATGCTTAGTTGCGTCTTGAGATTGTTTGACTTGAGATCAGGTGAAAAGCACTGTTCTGACCTCGTATGAAAAGGCACTGCTGAGGCCAAGGTGCTATAGCCGTTTTCACCTTTGTCAAAATGAATGTGCAAAATCACATTACTACTAGTTAGTTAGGAACATTTTGCTCTTGTTTTCTGAGGATAGGATTGATCTATGAATTATGATTTTTTAAAAAAACATTTCATGTGCATGTGGCATTAAGGAATCTTCTTTAATGCCACACACCAAGATGGAGTCCTGCAGCTTAGTGGTTAGAGCACTCGCCTCAAAAACGAGAGACCTGGGTTTGATTCCCAGTAGGACGAAATGTTGGGCAAGTTTTCTTACTCCACATGCCTCTGTTTACCTAGCAGTAAGTAGGAACCCGGTTGTTAGTCGATTGGCAGATTGTTTTTCCAGGGGTAATAATTCCTTCAAATAATAATAGTAATAATTTGATCACTCAATCCATGGCTGTTTAAGGGACATTGCTGTGCACAATTGGCTGCCGCATTTTGCCCTCAAAATATAGTCAAGTCACTTTACAGTATATAATGTGAAGCTCTTTGAGACGTCTTGAAGATGTGATAAGGCGTTATATCAAACGCAAGGATAAATATTCTTCATAGTATATTTTTGGTGGTAAAAAGATTTTACACCAGCTTTTTACTTCCTGATCAATGTTTAATTTGGGTCTGAATTTTGGCACTATTTCTTGTCCTTTCACCACCCGGAAGACCAATGTCAAAATGAATAAGAGGATTTGCCATTTGAACTTTGTGATGTGTGATTTGAACTGCAACCATTTTAATTGTTGAAAGTAGTCTAAGTTTAAACTCCATGGTTTGATTTTTTTAAAATGCTCAGGGACATTGCCTGCAATTTCTTTACTTGTTTTTGACTGCTGTTTTTCTCTGGATCCCTGCAGATATGTGAACACGTTACTGAAGTTGATCCCACAGGTGCTGCAGCTGCAGGAGCAGCTGAGACAAGCCGTTCAAAATGGAGATATGGAAACTTCACACGGGATCTGCAGAATTGCTGTGACTCTTGGAGAAAACCATTCAAGGTGCAGTTTGTTGTATTTTCCTCTTTCAGCATCTTCCACAAACGTATTGCCTCTTGATCTACTTCAACAAGAGTTATAGTACCATCGATTAATTTTCTAGAGAATAATCTACCTGCCTTTCTCTCTCACTCCACCACCCCCCCCCCCCCCCCACACAATACCAGTTACCCCTCTTCCACTACTCCTTACCACTTGTCTTTTTAAATATCCAGTGCTATGAAGCTTACAAACGTCCTCAATGTTACGTAGCTAGCTCCCTAAAAAGAACCTGAATCAAAATAAATCGCTCAGATTAAACCACATTTTAAATCCACTGTTTTGAAACTTGAATTATGTGTAATGACATTGCATGGTGCGTGTACCTTAGTATTCGGCAAATATTTTCTGCCTATTTTTGAACATTTTTAACATACCTCAGTTTTGTCCCCTTTTCTGTGGTTACTTTGCTTCTCAACGGGATGGATAAGCATCTCATACCCAGATCTGTCATCATTCCCTGATGAGGTGTGCAAAACAACAGCTGCTTGTTTAGCATTAGCTGTGCTCGGGCCGGGAAAGCAGGTTTAAGAATATTGCTATAGTTTTGCAGAGCAGTGAGGTTTCAGTTGAATCTTTCCTCCTCTTTATACAATTTGCAGGGACTACTTCGATAGCCATGTACTCATTATAGTGATGATGTAGAAGCAGACATCTCGCAGAATGAATTTAATGCGTTCCTGTTTTGTGTGAATGCGGCTGATTTGCTCCAGAGAAAAAGAAAATGTTTAATTTTCCGTTTCAAAGTATGTTCTCATAGTAATGTATTGTATTGAAGTTGAGAGCAACTGTAAATATTACAAGGTGATTTGGCAACAGGGTTTGGCTGAGCTTTTTAGATTAAGTTGCTAATCCAAAATCATTCGATTGAAATTTCCTGTCCTTGCCTGCATTATTTTTTAGTCCACATCATCCTTAAAATGCAGCTTGATGCTGTACTGGGGACACTAAGGTGAGTGTTCTGGAAGGATGAAATCGTATGGGCCGAAATTCCTTATCCAAACCAATCTGGTAATCCACACATTTGCAATGAGTTTGAGAGTAGGAATATTTTCAATGACTGAACAATCAACCAAAATGGTCATTTTGGCTAATAATAATAATTCTTGCATTTGATATAGCACCTTATCATGTCTTAGATGTTTCAAAGCACTTCACAGAATATACCGTAAAGTGACTATATTTTGTGGGCGAAACTTATGCTTAGGCTAAAGGAATTTGTGTCGATTTAGTACTTGTGAAGAAACTTTACTTTCAGTCAACGAAACATGGGCTTAGCCATTAAATTAACATTCATTCACTTGTTTAACTGAAGGACATTCTCTGTTACAATAAAGTGATTTCAACCAAAGTTGCTGTGGAATGAGTTGATTCTAAGATGTATTAGAAAGTAACTAAATTTTATTTATAAGTGATTGGATTTGAAAAAATTATGGTGAATTTTTTTTAGGGTGTGGGGTAATAGCTTCTCCAGTGTTTAAGATTGCATCTTTTTAAATCAGATACATTGATATTTGAAATTATTTTTTAAAGAATGTTTTCATTTTAAAAAGTCTTCATTAATCATATTCCCATTAAGTAGTGTCAATTGCAGACAACCTTTTATTTAAAAGGAGATGAAACCTGATGTGAGTGGTATTTTTAAATATTTGCTTTTTTTAAGGTATTTGAAAGAAATATTTGATCTGGCAATGTTTTGGGTGTCTCCTGTAACAATTAATCTGCCTGGGTAGGAGGAAAACTCCAGCAGACTATTTGTCTTATCATAAAATAAAGTGTGCGTCATCTTTGTACGTGTTTCTGTTCTTTGGCTCACCGGCAGATCGAATTAAAGATTCTCATCAATTAATTCAAATGTGGCTTCCACTGTATTTTCACTTTTCCTGCTGTGAATTCATGTGCGTATCTGGGGGTAGTTGTTTTTTTTTACTGATCTATTTATCCCTTGTACAGAGCCTTGTTGGAACAGGTGGAACACTGGCAGACCTTTCTAGCACTCGTCAACATGATCATGTTCTGCACAGGAATTCCAGGTCATTACCCAGTGAACGAAACCACAAGCTCCTTAACTCTCACTTTCTGGTACACATTACAGGTATGATGAGCAAAGTGCTCTGCGGTTTCAATTCAGTCTTGTGCAAAACTCACACAAGTTATACTTCCTGAAGTAAAACACAAATTTATCCAGACAGTCTGTTATCTCTATGATCCTGGCTTCCAGGAAAACATTTCCTATACTGGATCAGTGTAACATTCTAATCCGTTCACCAGCTATCTGTTGCATTGTCCAATGTTAATATTTAGTCAATTTTATGTGATGTCCTTGTGTCAACTAATTTCACTTCAGATACTTGATAACCCGTAAAGAAAACTGGATACTAGCAGTAGTTTATTGAGTTAGTCACTGAGTTGTTGTAATATATATCCTGGCAGTCCTATCCTTTTATTCTATTTCTTCCATGATGATGTGGTTGGCAATGACAGCTTATACTTGAGATGCCTTTATGGCTGCAATGTTTCTGAGATTATGACACAAGCATTAACTGCATGAGGTAGTGCTTCCGTTTGCCCCACTAGAATGAATTTCAGCATTCAAACAGTTACAGCACATGCCTTCTGACCAACATTTATTATTAGAAACAGATTATATTACTAGGAATGAGACTGAGCTGTGTTTGACATTTTAAGTTTGAATGACCACAGGGGTCTCCTTTGCTGAGTTTTAAGGTGATCTAGAATTCTATATTGAAATGGTGTTTTATTCTTTAAATATAAAAAATATTGTATACAATAAACCTAAATATTATATTAAAAATGATTGTATGGATACAATTTGACTTGAATTGGAATTTAATTGGTGGTAGTGAACTTTGACGGAAGCCTATTAACTGGTTCATGCTAATTTAGCAACGTAACTTCTTCTGTTATTCTGCCGATCAGATATTGGGTAATGTCCTAAAATGATGCATTAGTAAACATTGCAATAAAATTCAGACTTTTTAAAACCCACAGAACATGAGAAAGGCCCTGCATGGCACTGTTTCACTCTTCTGTTACAAAAGGCTTTCTCCCATGAGCAAAATAACTTCTGTATCTTTGAGTTCTTCATTAGGATTGGTAACTCAACAGAAAACTTAAGAAAATACTAAAGAACTGTTGTGTACCCTGCAGATGGGCTTTTTTTTAAAACCACTGAGCAGATTCTCCAGTGTTTTGGTTGACTGCTTTCTTTCTATTCAGTTAAAATGATTGGCAACTGCCACCGTATCAAAGTGGTGCCAGTGAGTGACCTAGTGTGACTAGATTAGTTTCAGCAGTATGTTACATAAGAATTATTTGTAAGCATTGGTAGAAATTCACCTTCGATGACGTTTTTCCTTCAGCTGTGGAGCAGACAGATCCTCGACCTTCGAATTAAGCAGTAAAAGTCAAACTTGGATGTTCTCTGTTTGTTCTTCATTCCAAAGGTTTTCATTGCTTTGGTTGAATAATTTTTTTTAAAAAGGAATGTCTGTGATGAATGAGGAACAGAACAAAAATAGTAGCGGAGAACGTCAATTAAATGTGATTGTTTCCCGGCCCCCTCCCCCCAAACCTGGGAAGCCAATGTAATGATGCCCAGGCAGTAATAATAATAATAATAATGCATTTGATACAGCGCCTTATCATGTTTTTGAGACTCGTCAAAGCACTTCACAAAATATATTGTAAAGTGAACTGACTGTATATTTTGTGGACAAAACTGAGTACTCGGCACACTGAGTACTTTATGGGCATCATTAGTTTAGATGTTATCCACATTGCTTGGCTACCTGGTTAGAGCTATTGCTTTACCTAGCTGACCATTTTCATTGCCTTTAAACTTCATTGCATTACTCTGAAAGCTGACTACTTTGGTAGGTACCAGAGGGTGACTGACTGGAACGTATAGAACCATACCCCAGCAATCATCAGCCTCTTTAGAAGAGGGGAGAAGTTTGAATCCAGCGTCCAAAGAATTAAAAAGTTGGGAGTTAAATCCACTGGTGCCAAGCCAGTTGTTTTTATACAAAAAATTATACCATACATAAAATGGAAACTGTGGCGCTTTGGCATCTGGATAAAGGATAATAGATTGAGCGGAAACGATTTATTCCCCATAGATGGGTAAATGCTGTCAATCTGAGCACTTCAGTTAGTACAGTAATGATGGGTACTTAATACTGAATCAGTTGTCTGTAATGGCATGGGGGGGAGGGGGGTTCCTTTAGAAAATCCTATTTGCAGGACTCAGCAGGAGAGCCTACGTCCATCACGGGGAGAGGGAAGGAAATGAAGCAAAACCTTGGTAAATCTGAAATGTAAGATAGTTTGTGCCCTGATTCCAAAGGCCATACATGCTATATAATATTACTGCACAGTTGGATCTGTTAGTTTGCAGGATACTTGAGGTATGAAAACTTTTTAAAAAATCAAATTCTTATTGTGAGGAACGATATACAGTCTTCCTTCTTTTATCATCTTAATTCTGGAATCCCTGTTGAATGTAAGAAAGATAAGTGTAATATGTAATTAGATTGGTAAAGCCCTTTTCTGAACATAATGCCTCCTATTGGGGTCCAAGAGTGGGTTTCTTTCTAGTCCTTTTCATACTAAATCACACGTTAAAACGTGTGCGAGGCCATGCTTTAATAAATCAAGGCATGGTTACAATTACAGCTAGAACCGCTCTATTTGTGAGAGATGTGACTTTCGGCATTCGTTTAAAGATGAAAGATTCAGCAGTATATAGTAAATATTATTTTGCCTTCATTGCGGAATGGTGCACCTGATGTATCTGCATCTGCAAGAGAAGGAATGGAGAATTTCTGCCAACAACTTGCAGCAGAGCCTAATTCTCATTCCAAATGCCTTCCCTAAATTTTACTAAAAAACCAAGAGAATCAGTTTGAATGCACATTATGTGCAATAGATTTTGGTTGTAGCCCGACTTGACCAGTGCTCCTTGAATCTGAAGAAAACACTGAGCCTCATACAAATTTAATGAATATTCATGTGATTGTGCACATCTGCTGGATGAGTTAGTGCACCCATTGACTATTCATCACGCAAAGTCAGACCATTTCTCTGTCACTTTTCCAAATTGCTTACCAATCCATTTTAAGCAAAAGAGGAGTGAATATTTGATTATCCTGTGCTTTCAGTGAAGGGTTTATGTCTGCTTTGGCAATGGGTTCAATGTATTACTGAAAAGGATGTGTCTGGAGAAATTTGATTCATATAAAATAAAAATTTGTTTGCCCAAAGCAAATACCTGACCCAGTTCTCAATATTGTGAGACCTATGAGGAGTTTTTTGATTTTGAAAAAAAATTATCCACAGAAGTTGTATTTTGACATGGTCATTGGAGGAGTATTGTCATCCCTGAAATAAGATAACAAATTTGTGACGTAGCCTGCATCTAAACAACATTGATTGTACGTGCAGAAAATGCTATATTTATTCTGAATCTTCGCGTTCTAAAACAGTCAATGCCCTTTATGTTGCTTATTGGTCTTTTTAATGGAAATTGGACCTGCTATGGCAGTTTTCAAAATCTTGGGAGTTTATGGCAGCAGTTCTTAGATTGCTGGCAATCTGTTTAAAAAGGGCAAGCTTCTAAGACCTTGAATTGATCATCTAATGACTAATGGGTGACACCACCCTTTAGCTTTGAGCATACATTAGTTCCAGAAGCATGTAATGATTTGAATAGCAATGTTGCTCCATTGTTTAGATAGATTTCCTGAATGTTATTGAAATCTCACAACCTTTGCACAATGCCACACTTGGAATCTATCCTCTGATCGGATGGTGAGGGAATTGTTATCTGGTACTGGAACTACCCAAATAGCCAAATTTGAACTGTCAATCAACCCTTCAGGCTATCCAAACACTCAGAGTGTGATTCACTCTTTGTGTAATTTAAACGTGTTGTAATACATTAAATAGCTTTAGCTTCATCACCTAGAAATGTAATGAGCCAAACATTAATGGGAAATGTGCGTTTCTAAAGATGGTCGGTGGATCATAGATGGTTAGAGTGATCTCAGAATGAGGTACATAATATGGGCATTTTTCTTCCATGGACTCCTCTGCATTTTGAATTAGATAATCGTAGGTGAATCCTAATGTGACTATTGATCAGAAAATGCTGTTTATTATTGCTGTGTGAAATTAAGAGAGAAAAGTAAATGGGCATTGGCAATGTAGAGCATTGGAGCATGAACATGTTGTACTACAACACTGATGGGATGTAGATTAATATTAATCCCTGCATTTGATATAGAGCCTTATTACATCGTCGAGGCATTTCAAAGTGCTTGATGGGGTATCCTGTAAAGTGTACTGACTTTTTTATGGGTGAAATACAGCAGCCAATTTGCACACAGCAGTGTCTCACAAACAACCATGAAGTGAGTAACCAATTTTATTTGGTGGTGTGTTGGTCAGGACACCAGAAAAACTGCTATTTTCAAATAGTGCAGTGGGATCTTTAACGCCCACCTGAGCAGACTTATGGGACCTCGGTTTAACATCTCATCCGAAGGTTAGTTTTGCCCTTGCTACTGAATTCTAGCTGTCTACACGCTCCTGCTGCAGGGTTTCATTAGTCGCTTGGTGCTTCCCATGTGGGGGGAGGGGAAGGAAATCTGAGAGAAATTATCTTGTGCGTCAGTGTGGCAGAGATTTGGGAGCAAGTCATCTGCCACCATCTCATTGCATGTCATGTATAGATCTGTAGTTGAAAATAATAAATTCACATTCTGCAGTTAGGAAGAGACCATTTAGAATTATCGCCAGTAGTTGGTATGAGAATTGCAATTAAATGCTAGGTGGGCATATTCTTAATAGAACATTTCACAGACCAGCTTGTGAAATGGCAGGCCTGTGCTGTTTTAACGATTTCAAAAATGATCAGTAGTTGTAAGAAGAGAAGAGCACAGCAGGAAACCGACAGAGTTCAGCGAAGCATGGAAGGGCATAGCTGACAGATCACTGGGCTGAATTTCCTATTACTGTCGTTCTGCTTGCAAATCACTGATATCCTCATCACTGATGTCTCATTATTAGCCTGGATTGAACAACAGTCCAAATGCACTATAATAATGCAAAGACCTAAGTCTGACAATGATTTAGATCTCTGTGGAGTTAATGTTCCAGGCAGTGGCTGCTTCATTGATTTGGTGCAGTGATGTATTCTGATCATCACTTCCTTGTTTGGTTGGTCGATTTTGAACTGTAAATTGAAGAATTGTAGGCATCCTGAATCTAGCTTAAAATAAATAAATAAATAAATGGTGATTGAGATTTAGAAAGGGACAAAACCCTAATTGGTGCAATCATTTTTAAAATAAAATATCTCCTCAAGATCATATTTCTTGTGTGTATGTATATATAATATATAAACCATATATATATATGATCTAAAATATATATTAAAAAACTCCATCTAATGCAATCGGAACCTTTATTTTTCTGTAAGATATTTAGTCACAAATGTGAATATACCTTAGCAATAATTGCTTAGTGTTTTAGGGATAAGGTAACAAGTCTGGTTGACACCAGGTCTCGTCTTCCATGAATCTAATATTAAAATGATGCTTTTTGTGGCTAATCACTGCCTTTCAAATTGTCTGAAGTGCTTAGTCAATTGGAATAAATACAGCTGTTCATGGTGATTCCTCTTCCCTCTAGCCATTATAGAACAATTATTTTGACTATAACAATATGCAAAATGTGGATGCTATTTTTGTTAAAGGAAGTACAGGTACTGCAGTTTTGGATAACAGCAAAAATGTTGCAATTGATCAGGTTTACAATAAGGTTTTGTTGCAGTAATTTGAATTGCAGTTTCCGATAAAGGAAATCAGTGGCTTGGACTTTGAGTCAGTTAAGCAAAATTGATAATTGAAAGTTGTGCTCGGAAAAGGCACAAGAATGAACAGCTGTCATCCTGTAACTGATGAAAAGCTGATCTTTCACACTGGTACGATAGAAAATTATTTTTACAAAGAGGATGTTTCAATGTACATCTTGATTCAGCTTGATGTGAACAAGAGTTCCAAGCATGAACAATGTTCCATCCTCCCAGGAAGAATGCAATTAGATATAATGAACACAAAAGTCATCCTTAAAAAAAGTATATCCTGATTTTCTGTCTGGTGAAGTGAACAATCATAAGCCATGGGTGAAGAGATGTTTCCTGAGCAGGGAAGGAAGTTGCGCTCTGAGACGTTGTCTGACATGGAGGGTGCTGTATAAATGCAGATGGTTGTTGTTGATTGAGTAATAAAGATATCAATGTTTTGGTGCTTTTGCATGATTATATTTGTTGTAGTGTGGCTAACTATACAATACTTGCCCCAGGGACATGGAAGGAGTTGGCATCCATAGGTAGATTTTCCCAAGACTTAAGTAGCAGGCTTGATGGGCTACTATGGCCTCTTCAAATTTTATGCATCAAAAACAATCTGATGCGTTTGATCTAAGCTAGTATTTAAAGCAGTGAGAGCATTTGTACAAAACTAGGGTAGAAGATTTCAAAAAAAAAGTTTTCAAATGTAAATATCAAGTCTAGGTTGGTCATTTATTTTACTGAATTATTAAATTCCAACTGTTTAAGCAGATCTGATGAGTAATGTATTCAAAGTGCCATTGAATTGCAGCAATACCTTTTTACTTGTCTGAATCCATCTTTCCTCCACCTTATAAAACCTTTAGATTGTCAATCATCCGCTAAAAGATGGATATACAGTATTAGCTCATACCATTTCCTGCCTGTTAGCTAAATGGAGTTTCAAGGGTAATGATACTGTAGGTGTTTAATCTTGGAGCAAGGAAATATAAAGCTTTTCCAGTCATAATCTCTTGCTTCAAATTAACATCACAGAGAGTAAATTTGCTTATCAGGTTAGAGCAGCAGGATTATTGTCTGTGAATGAATATCTTTAAAGGTGAATTGGGATGCTGTGTATAGTTTTAACCTGGAGCAGGTACCATTTTATACCAGAAACCCATGGTCCATGGCATTAAATTGGACAGAAGCCTACTGAGGAAATTTGTTCTTTGGTTTCCCTCTGAGATTGCGCTTCACAGCTAATGGAAATGTGTGTTGTGTACAATCTTGAAAAGAAAATGAGCAATTGTTTTGATAAGCATTTTCTTCACTACTTGCGACAAACTTTACGTGTTTACGCATTTTACCCATGAACCTACTTAATGAACGACTGATTAAAAAGCTACATTGGTAGCTGCATTTTATCTTTGACCTTTCTCTTCACAACAATTAAGCTGTCACCAGATTGAGAAGATATTCCTACGATTTTCTTAAATCATCCTTCTGATTCCTTGAAACTGGGCACATTTTTCAGTCTCAAGGTTGTGGGTTCAAGTCCCACGTTGGACCATAGAGCGCATGTAATCCAGTCTGATACTTTAATTCATGCTGGGGGTGTGCTCTAATGTTAGAGGTGCCATCCTTTGGATGAGTCAGTACACTGAGATCCCGTCTGTCTGTTCAGGTGGACCATGTTAATGATCCGGTGGCAGTATTCGAAAAGAGATGGGAGTTTCTCCTCGTGTCCTAGCAACAATCCTACAAATAAAATGGGGTACTCACCCCATGGTTGTTTGTGGGGTAACGCTGTGTGCAAATTGGCTGCTGTGTTTGCCGACAAAATTCACAGTTGCCACACTTCACAATGAAACTTTGTCCAGGCGCCAGTTGTAAGGGTTGGTTACATTTGTGACCCTGCGGTGAAGTAGGGACTGACACAAATGTTGTACAATTAATCGAGGTTTATTAATTTTGTTTAATAATGGTTATAAGTAATTAAAAGAATACATCACAATCATGCTTATGTATCCACGTATAGTTCACAACGATTTAAGTTCTCTACGGAAGAGATAGAGGAGCAACGTCCGATTTAATGTGTCCTTATTAATGTCAGTCAAAAGGTATCCCAATTATTACTGTACATTTCCCAGTTCGATCATCCAGAAGTATCCAGTTATTTTGATGTTGACTGTTGGGTAAATTGTAGTCTTGATCTTCCTTCTTTAAAAACTGGAATATGGTTTGCGACTCTTAAGTTCCAATTTCTTTATTTCTTCTTCCATTCTTTCTTTTGATTCTGTTTTCGAATCGATCTCCGTTTATACAGTTGGTTAGGTGACCTTTCACCTTTTGTCTTTTGCAAGATGGTTCCTTTGTGGGGGAAAAAAATGCAACCTATCTCTCTCCCATGTTAAAATAGCTGCAGACCACTGTTACATGAGAAAATGACTGAAAAGGAATGAAAACAGTTTGTTGTTTATAAGTATTTTGTTTCTCATCCTTGAGAAAGGATCTTTTGCGAAGCCGGTCACAACCGGCTCCCATCATATCTTATGAGATTGATTATAAGTCTAAAAAATATAAACATGGCAAATATAATTTGAGATATTATTTAACACCTTAAATTACAGAATTCTACAGTACTTTGAGCCATTTCATTGGTGTGAAAACCACAGGACTAGAGTGCATAGGTTGTTCAGGTCTGTCTGGTGTTTTACTCTTTTTATTAAAAAAATTCTTTCAAATCGTAATGTAACTAGAATACTGTTCTCTTGTTTTTGATATCTAGGATGATATAATGTCATTTGAGGCTGAGAAGCAGGCTGTATACCTACACGTATATCGCCCAGTTTATTTTCAACTTGTCGATGTTCTACTTCACAAGGCCCAGTTTCCATCTGATGAAGAATATAGCTCATGGTCCTCTGATGAAAAGGAACAGTTTAGGATATACAGGTGAGGAAATGTACATCTATTCTATATTGCGGGGTGCATGGTGTATCATTGCAACTTTTCAATTCCTGTGCCACGGCTCTCTAATTAATGCAAACAATGTTTTTTTTTGGCAGAGTTGATATCTCGGATACTCTAATGTATGTATATGAAATGCTAGGAGCTGAGCTGCTAAGTAATCTATATGACAAATTAGGAAGACTGTTAACTAACACCGAGCAATCAACTTCATGGCAGGTAACGTATTGTGTTCTTTCATTAATAAAGTATACTGTAAAACATCTATTTCTTCTAGTTTATAGGTTATCCTGAATATAATAGGCAAAGGTACTTTATTATGAAGATACTGATTATGCAGGAAAAAATGCAAATTCTGACATTCTAAAATAAGCACAAAATGACGGAAATACAAACCCACAAATAATATGGGATGTACATGCATTTTTATCTATAATGCTATGTTTTATTATTGAATCTGCCCGATGGTAGCTGGATTATAAAGTTGCAACCTGCTTTAAAATTCATCTTTAGTGAAAATTCTGTTAATTGTACCAGGAACAATTTGCTTAGTACTTAGGACAACTGAAGGTAAGTAGTTATTTTTTTAAAAAAAGGTGAAAAGTGGTAAATTGTTGTAAATGCTGTTATGGAAAATACAATTCTGTGCCATTTACATTACATTAAGTATTGTTCAATATTTCAATAGAAACTATTTTGCAGTGAGACATAATGTACAATATAGTACAGGGAATACAATCTACGAAATTAGTTTCTGAACCAGACTTAAAAGTGTATTGAAAGAGGTCCAAATATTATGCATTTGGTAAAAATACAGTGCACAATTGTACATTGGAAAACGGAGAGTGATGTACATTAAATGATTTATTAATTAGATTTGACAATGTTTTGTAATGCATACTAAGCTTTCTGAGAATTGAGTGTTATGGTCATGTATCAACGATATGGAGTGAGCAGGAACCATCTGACAACCATTTGCAACAAAAAGATCGGGAATAGAATAAACCAATCCCTAAAATTGTTATAAAGAAACTGAAATTGTATGTGATGTCAAGTCCTGTGAAAGAAGCATGGAAGGAGGCTATTCAACCCACAGTTCAGACGAGTTTGGTAAAATGTGTAAGATTTGCTTTTGCAGTTTTTCATCTGAGACCCGATGTGATCGTAGCCATGCAATCACTCCTGAATATCCGTTATTCTTTATGGTATCTCTAGAGTTCTATAAATTCCTGTTCACTTTGGTTTAAATAACCAACACTTGCATTAAGTGTTGCAGATGATCCTAATAATTGTGTGCACTGCTTTGCAAACTGCACTTCACTAGGAAGCAATATACAGCTAAAAGTAAGATTATGTGTGAATACTACTGTGTATTCAAGCTATAGCATTGGGGATGGTCCACAGTAAACTGTACCATTTTGTTTCTAGGACACAAACCCTTTCTTAGCCAGTTATTTCTTCCCCACACATTAAATTACAGTATGGTGGTGAAACACCTTCTTTAAAAAAAAAGAAGAAAAAAAATCTTAAAACCAGCACACCAGGGCTTCTCACTAAACTCATTATGTGTCTTGTCCTGCATTTTCTTACTAATGTACAACACAGACAGGAAATGAATAGGTTACTCTTTGTGCAACAGGGCAAGCAGTATTTTTTGCACTACACATAATGTCAAAATTTTATTCGATTTTTAGCATCAAATGCAGGAGTAGAATGCTAAGCCTTACAAAGAGGAGTGTTGCTTCAAACACATCAGAAAGACTTGCATCTGGAATTATTCGGGTACAGCAAATGGGTAGAAAATACTGAGCTGCTGTTGTTTCAGTTATATTTCCATTTTACAAGCTACAGCTACCAAATTGGATGTTTTTGTTTGACGTACCAGCACGATTTGACCAAAATCCTGAAGCAGAACATGAAGTATCGAGAGTTGATTCTTAACACTTCCCATTATCAAGCCTGTCGAGGTACATCTGTTGCAAATTCCTTTGAATTTCGTAGACTTAACGTTTGAAATTATCTGCCTAATGGAATGGATGACTCGTTAAAACGTAACCGTGCAGGCACTAATCTTCATTTGCTGTGGAAAGTTTCCCAAGGGGATTATAGTGCATAATAGCTTCTCTAAAAGCTGATCCAATCCATTAGCGCTCCAATTTTTCTTTGTTGCACAAGCCTTTTTAATGCTCATCAATATGAGAAATATCAATGCAGGGTAAGAAACTCTTCTTCTCGGGATACAAATGAGCAAGTTAAGCGTACCTAAAATAGGTTGTAGTAACCCTGGTTCAATAAATGATGTTTAATTTCTGCATTTGAAATTCTGCACAGAAAGGATACATTTTCAGATAGTAGCACGACTCGTGTGAGAATCCCACAGGCATGTAAAACTTCACTATTTGTATTTTGTGCAGTTATCTTGGATTGATGCAGAATATTTGCAGCATCACTGGGCAGATTTGTGGTGGTTTGTCTGAAATGCTAGTACTTGAGGTGTTGCTGCAGGCATGAATTTGGAGTCTGAGGCATTCTGGCATCAGGCAATGAAAGAGGTTAACATCATCCGGTCCACTGGTCCTCATGTCTCTGGACTACGAATCCAGGAACATGTGATGGATATTCTCTACAGACACCCAATTGGAACTACAGGGTCTTTCTCGAAAGGATTTAGAATTTATTTGCCAATGCAGTTATGCAGGGCTGAGCTTTCTTGATGTTTTTCATGCTTGTAGCATCTGTTCTACCAACATAAGACCACAGCAAAATCCAGTATAACTACCTATATCTTTCAGGACAGCTCTGCAGACAATGTAAGTCGCACATGGTCTGCTGTTTTCTGCAACTGTATCTGCCAATTGCTATTAGATGACTTTATCAGCTTTTGGTCATGTCCATCACAATGTAATTGGGATGACATGGGTTCTCTTTAAGAACTTTTATCTGTCCTTAAATATCATTGCATTCAGATTTCACATTAATAGTGCCTCTGTTATCCATCACTATACTAAGGAAAATGGTTTCTCATTAATAATTCTAATATAGATTTGGTTAGCTCCAGCATTAATAACTTGTATATTGAACAAAGGCCACAATGTATTTGGAGCGTTCAACAATAATATAGTAGATATCCCAGGTGGTAAATGGTCTGACAGCATGAGTTTATTTCAGGAGTGTGAACTGTGCCCAATATTCTATTCTGTACAATGTACATAAAGCAATTTTAGCCATTTGAACAGAAATGTTCACATCAGGGATTTGCATTTGAGGAGCAATTTTCTTTTGTGTCAAAGTGGAGTCCTGTAGCTCAGTGGTTAGAGCACTCGCTTTGCAAGTGAGAGACCTGAGTTCAATTCCAGGCAGAGGGCGAAACCTTGGGCAAGTTTCCTTACTCCACACAGAGCCTAATAATAATCCCTCCAAAACCAAAAACAATAATAAATTGGTCATTTTTCAATCTACGACTGTTTGTGGGACATTGCTGTGCGCAATTGGCTGCCGCGTTCGCCCACAAATATACAGTCAATTCACTTTACAGTGTGTTCTGTGAAGCGCTTTGGTACGTTCTCCCGACGTGAAAAGCGCTATATCAAATGCAAGGATTATTATATTATTATTATTAAAGTGATGACTGGATTGATGGTGAAATTTCTGTCTTTTTATCCCATTTCATTACTTTTGCTTTCTTTTACTGTGAATCTCTGACATTGTGCAATGCTTGCTTTGGATTTCGCAGTTCCACTTTCATGACATAAATTGAACCAAACCACTTTGAAAGATGATGTTGCTTATGATGACTGTGGATAATCTATTTGATGTTATGTTTTGCAAATCAGATGCCCACAACACTTTGATGTGTACTTTATTTAAAACCCATCATGAAAATAGTTTTAGGTGTTTTTTCCAATCCTTTTGTTTTGCTATTCCAGTATTATAATGCAGTGCTATTATAAGTTTCTGTATAAAGTAGTCAACATTTATTCCAAATGAATTTTGTACTGTAGAATTCTGAAAACTAAATTCTTTATCATACCGCATTGACTATTTTACAGAAAATTACCCTTGTGGGTTAAGATTAATATTTAATTTGGCAACAGTCCTTTGCCTGATCAGGACTTCTCACTCACTTTCTGTGACTTGTGTTTACAGCATATTTATTCACATAAGTTTGCACCTAGTTGCATTATTTCACACTTTCACATTTATTCAATCAGTGCTTGTTTTCTGCTGTCTCACCCATATCCAAGTGTTCTGTCACCCGCAAACTTATTCTCACATTCTGCAAGCTCCCAAGCGTTCTGCAAGCTTCCTCACATCCTCGCATTCAGATAAGCATTAACACTTTGTTTATTATACATCATTTTTATTGCAGCATTTGTCATAATTCCAATATATTAGATTTTTTATTTATTTTTTTTATTTTTATTTTTTCCTCCTTTATTTCAATTCTCTCCCCTGCCCTGGTGTGCTTCAGACGTGTTTTTACACTGCAGATTCAAGTGAGAAACCTAATTTGTAGCTATTGCAGCAATGCTCAGAGCACTCCTTGTTCAGTGATATTTGGATAGCACCTTCAATCTCAGCAATTCTCTGTATTGGCTCATATTTGTTCTATCATCAACTCTCAACAAAAATCGAGCCAACAGGTATTTTTGATATTCCTTGCATAGGCAACCAGGCCAGTCAAAGATCCACGTGACCTTTATAAATTTGTAATGTCAATTTCATTCATTCGTTAATTTTGCATTAAGGAGGAAGTGGAAGGATTAAAGTAACAAATCTTGTCAGCAAAGCTCTTGGTGGCATTAGCAACCAATAGTAGTGAAGATGGAACAAATTCTGCATAATTATTGAGGACGTTTTTAATGAGATTGTGTGTACTGTTCCTTCAGTGAGTTTTCATTTATTCATTTGATTGTTAAGCTACCCGATAGTTGCTGTCAGGAGATTAAAGCTAACAATCAAGCCAGTCAAATTGTTTCTTTCACTTCTACTTGCCTCGTTATATGCTTTTACAAAAGAGTCTGTTGCACAGAACAGCCAGATGAATCGATCGATAGCTTTTGTCACAAAGAAAATGAATGGGAGGTTCAGAGCAGTTCTGCTATTTGGTGTCATCCATTATCTGCTAATTCTGTCAGTGAGCTAGCATTTAATACCACCAGGAGTCTGATGAGATTTATACACTCCTTGTTTCTCTCTAATGGTCAACAGAAGGTGTTGGTCAGATTCCAAATGTCCTTGTTCCTGACATGACAAACACATATATCTTGTGTTGTAATGATTGCATCACACTTTGATTGGATTTTGTATAAATTGTTGCATTTTCTCCCAGCCTCAGTATTGTAATGTTTATTTATAGACTAGAATAATTTAACCAACTATTTCATCCAATCTCTTTAGTGACGTAAACTGGTGTGGTTTTAAGAAAATCTCCCATCTAATTATTTTGTTCAAATTTATATAATCAGAATCAAACTTCCAATTGGCTATTTTTCGACCAAAGAATCTTTACCTTTGCCAAGGCAAGTATTATGAGTTAAGAGTTTATCACGTCCTTTTGTTCATAGGCTCCTAGTTTTAAAAAATTCTGATATTTAACTTAATTTATCAGAAAGGCCAAATGCAGTCTGTCCTGAAGTCTTAGGAGATGCTATCCGCAATGTAAAGCAATAGCTTACTAGTTTATGATACTGTTTTGGCATCCATGGCACATTGGCGTCTTTGCACAAAAAATATTGGTTGGTTGTCCCATTTCAAACTATAGGAATTTTCCAAAGCTGTTTTGAAGCAGATTCTCTTCATTCAAGATCCTCATCCTCACCTACAAGGCCATTCACGGCCTTGCACCCTCCTACCTCTCCGACCTACTATCCCCCTACTTACCTGCCCATACCCTCCGTTCCTCTGGTTCGGGTCTGCTCCACACCCTCCGCCCTAACCGCCCTACCATCGGTGGCCGGGCTTTCAGCCTCTCAGCCCTGAGGCTCTGGAACTCTATCCCCCAGTGCCTTCGCCGCTTCCTCCCTTTCCTCCTTCAAGGCCGGTCTCAAGAGCTTTCTCTTCGACCGTGCCTTCAGCTCCCCTCTCGACTCTCTACCCCATCCTCGCTCCCTCCCTTCCCTCACCCTGACCATTTCCCCCCTCCTCGCTCCCTCCCTTCCCTCACCCTGACCATTTCCCCCTGCTCGTTTCCCGACCCAACTGTCCAGCGCGTTGGGTCGTCCTCCCGACGTGAAAGGCGCTCTATAAATGCAATCTTGTTGTTGTTGAAGCGGGCTGCTTTCTGCCGCTTCCATAATTAAAAAAAAATTACCAGGACTTCATCACTGAATCCTAAATATTAAGGTTGTCATTTAAATATACTTTTGGAAGATATTTTCGAAGGATAAATTAACCTTTTTAAAACACAAACTTGGTATTTTATACCTTCGGTGTTAGGATGGGAAAACAAATACTGCATAAATAGTAATGGATACTCATAGAATGCATTTATAAAATAGGAACATACTTTTTTGGAACATTCTTTAACTTTTTTTCTTTTTCCTCCCTTCTAAATTTAGCACATTGAAGCCTGTTTGTATGGGTTTCAGTCCATTGCGGAAACCAATGATGTCAACTATTCCGATGTTATTCCAGGCTTGATTGGACTTATCCCAAGGATAAACATCAGCAATGTGCAACTAGCTGATACAGTAATGTTTACCATAGGTAAAGTGGCTTTTGACTTAGTTAAGTATTACTGATTATCCTTTTACTAGGTCAGTCTGTTAGCTGCTCTCAGTGCAAATCATTTATTGAATCCATTGCAGTTAAGTGCTTTGAGACATCCTCCTGACGTGGAAAATACTTTATAAATTGTGTTAAGAAATATCGTGAATTGCTCATGATTAATGTATAGTGGAACCTTCCTTTTGCAAACATGAGGGCTCTCTGTTGTCATTGGAACGCCTCTTAAATCCATTTAAGATGATGTACACGGCCAGTTCCCATGTTATGGAAACCATTGATTGTATTTATTGCCAAATCATGATGGATGATTTCTGGATAAGCACAATTATTTTCCATTTATGAAAATTGTATGGGCCGCGTGACTGCTGTTGTCTCACTTGCGGCCCTGGGAAGTTTATCTTGTAAGATTATTCCGCAGAATGACAAAATGCTTTCTCCCCTCCCCGCGCCCGCGCCTTCCAGTTTGTTGCATATTTGCTGGTAACTGGTCAGATAGTTTCAATAATTTCCTCCATTTGTTCTGCAGGTGCGCTAGCTGAATGGCTGGCTGATCATCCAGTGATGATTAACAGTGTATTGCCATTAGTACTGCATGCTTTGGGAAACCCAGAGCTTTCTATATCTAGTGTGTCCACACTGAAGAAGATATGCAGAGAATGCAAGTATGACCTACCTCCCTATGCTGCTAATATTGTCGCCATTTCTCAGGTAATTGATGAGCAGTTATAACATCTTTATATCACCCATTTATTATATCCATTTACATTTACACGCCTCTGAATGGAGAAAAGTGCTTGTGATTTTACTTGAAAGTGAAAGACACTATTATTGCAGGATTGAGCTGTATTGTAGAATTTCCTTTTTGTGTACCAGTTCTTAGCTGGGGCACGAGGTGGTCTAAGTACATTTGGAGAAAAGTAGCATGTAGTTTGGAGGGTCTCTTGCTGAAAAGTACATGGAATAACCAGCAATCGATACAACCATGGACCTAGTAGGTCTACTCCCCAAACTAAAAGGAGAGACCTTTGGGTGGTGGTATTTGGGGGACAATGGCTGGAGAAAGTACTGACAGATTATCAGATCTTATTCAATTTTGGTCATTTCACACTATGCTTGTGGCCCCAAATTGAAATAAAGCTGAAAATGCCAGTCACAAAATTAAAATTTATTTCTGCTTTTGCGCCACTCTCCTGAATATGATTCTGTTGCCAGGGTTGTGCAGAATTGATGTGGGCAAATTACTTGCACTTGCCTACAGTTCCTCCTTGAGGAAGTTGCATAGAGATGGGTACAACGTAATGAATTTCGATGTCAAATTAATTCCGGGACCAGTGATAACAGTTTTTTAAACAAAACTGGCAGAATGTAGAAGGTTGATGAAGCACATTGTTTTTTTTGTGTGTTTG
Source organism: Callorhinchus milii (assembly GCF_018977255.1). Lineage (NCBI taxonomy): Eukaryota > Metazoa > Chordata > Chondrichthyes > Chimaeriformes > Callorhinchidae > Callorhinchus > Callorhinchus milii. The sequence continues at coordinate 21,734,555 of NW_024704746.1, forward strand.
CCAACCGTAAAATAGGAAATGTTTTCCTTCACTGCATTTGTACAGAGCGGGCAAACTCCAAGCTATTTCTAGAAATCACAGTGATTTGAGTGTACAGTTTTGTTTACATGGGCACTTTTTTTTAGAAATAAATGAAAGTTAAATCTGTTACATAAATGTGTGATGCGACAGGCCTGGATTTTAAGGGCTGTATTTTGTTTGAAAGTGAAAATGATTTAACAGATTTTGTTTTGCTCTCATTTCCCACAGGACGTTTTAATGAAACAAATCCACAAGGTTAGTTGATTGAAAATTGCTTGTTAATTTTAATTTGCAGCAAGTTTTAAAATGTGTTCAGTTTAACTTGGAGGTATACTTTGTGTGCTGTGAGGTTGCTTTGCCAGTTCTGCCTGGAATGTGGCTGTAGGTACCACAAGGCCTAATTCCATCATAATTGTGCCTGTCATATTCAATCCAATAAGATTGGAAATACAATTGAACACGTGTTACAGAAATGTTAATGGTAGATTGTTGCTGCGCAGAAACTGACCATGTGGCCCAGCTAGTCTGCGGGAGTTTTCTTCACAAGCCACCCTAATATAATCCCACTTTACTGCCTGCTCTACATGCCCCATAATATAGTTTCCCTGAATTTCGAGCCATTTTGCTGATGTTAATCTGATGAACTGGTGCCCATTTTGATCCTCCATTTTACTAATTGTCTGATTAAAAACAAGCTGATCTCTCAATCATTTGGTACTACAGAATAGTTGGAATAGTGTTTTTTTTCCATTGTTTAAAGTCTTTACTTTTCTTCTTGTCTCTCACTGAGCTGTCATTTTTTCTCTCTCAAGACAAGTCAGTGTATGTGGCTGATGCAGGCACTGGGATTCCTGCTCTCTGCTCTCCAAGTTGAGGAAATCCTTAGGAACCTGCACTCGCTCATCAGCCCCTACATCCAACAGCTGGAGAAACTTGCTGATGAGCCGGTATGTACATTGAAAAGCCGGCAGCTAATAAACTCTGCCCTGAATCCAAGGCTTCGGAAATTGCATGAACTTCTGTGTCTGTGTCTTCTGCCTGCATGTCACCTACAGTGTCTTAATATTCATCTTCATTTTCATCTTTTGTTTTTTGTAGGTTTTCCTGTGTTTTATTTTCCTTCTGGCTTTTCCTGTTAAAGTTCACTCCTATCAAACCATATCAATTTTACTCTGTATACGTCTGTCCGGTAACCAATCAATCAGTGCAGAATTGTCATACAAGAGAAGACTAAGCAAGCTTTCATACACTGTATTTTGCATCCACTTTTCAGCAGTCAAATTGCATCCTTATCATTGAATCATTTATAATTAAATGTAACCTTTTGCCCTTTTGTAGGTTGATTTCCTTCAACTGCCTTTCGTTAGACGTTGTGCCAGTTTCACAATCAAAAGACGCTTTTAAACCTCACATTTAATGTCTTGATTTGATTAATGTAGACTTTTGTTCGGTCACAACAGTATTATCTTATATCACAATTTCCAGAGTATATGATGTTTCCCTACAGAGCGCAACTTCCAACCTTTTTAAGGGGATAACATAGGAATAAGAATATTCATGAGATGAACAACGCGCATTTAAAAATCTAAATGGCATTTTGCTAAAATGTCACCATATTAATCTTTTAATGCAATTATGCACTTACTGCTGGGATTTGGGTGACATATCAATATTCTAAAATCAAGAAAAGGCCATTGAAGGCATCTCATTTGCCTGTCATTCAGATGGTGCTCAGGATCTGTCATACTATTTATTGGAGAGTAGTGTTACACTTTGTCTACACAAGATTTTAAACCAGGTTGAACTGGTGATTTTAAAAACACTGTAGAGCAAACTAAGTAACAGAATATTCTGATTTTATACAAGCTCCCCACAGGGGCCTAGGATGCAGCTTTCTTTGAGAATCACTGGACTTCAATTCTGTGCTAGACAAAATCTTTATCACCACATCATCACTTTGTGGATAATTTGCAAAGATAATGTCCAGTTCTTATATTTCTATATCCTGTATGTTTTGTTCAATGCACAAGAGATCCTTTGCCCCACTTGCTAAGTGCTTATCAGTGAAAACATGCTTCCCATAACCCATGTTTCGTTAGTAGTGCATGTCAATGCGTCACTCTGCTCCCACTTTTGGATTCCACAGCATTAGCACTCCAGAGGCAGCTTCTGTTAGGCAGCTTTGTGTCCATTTAAAATGTACTTTTATAAATGTTTCACTGCACATTTGAGAAAGATTAAATTGCCTTTAGGAGAAAACTGAATTTCGTATGTAAACTGGTGGTTTGGAAGGAACGGGATCAGTAGCTTTATTTACAGTATCTGTAGCTTTTTTTTGTTCGTAACTGTATGGAGTACCTATTCAGCAGGCAAATGTTCAACTTCTGATGTCAGAAACTAGGTTTCAATGAATTGTGATCTGTTGTGCTGATCGCTAACTCTTGCATGTTTTTATAAGAAAAAAACATTGCCACCAGGATTCCCTATCCTTACCCATACAAGATTTCAGGGAAGAAAGTGGGTTACTTATTTTTGTTAATAAGGAAATTGTTGACACGGATCCTGCTTAAGTTTTCTCTGGTAAGTAAATATTAACTGGAGTTCTTTAGACTGAATTATTTGGTCCATAATACTCCTTCTTCCCTGTAAGTTTTACTTTTCAAATTGTGCAAAAATCTCCGCTGGCTGCCATTTTCTCCGTGGGGGAAAATGAGAAAATCTTTTCAGTGTTTCAAACGGTGCAGTTGACACCAGATGTATTCTCTTCAAAATGGATTTCCTGTTCCATTTTGTTGTGAATGGTTGCTCGTATTTAAGATTGAAATCATGTGGGTCACTTTAATGGAGCATTAGCAAGAACATATGAATCTATCTAGTCTCAATCATTTACAGTGCTATCAGAAGCTTGGGTCATTATTTAGACATTGTTGTTGAATTTGTTATCAGCTGTTCCTTGGGTGAGAATAAACTTGCTGCCAAATAAAAGCTCAAATAATGCATTTTTTCAGTGCATTGCCTACCCATCTAGCAAGAAGCCACTATTTACTGATTCTGTGTAAAGATTTGAAAATATATCTGGGGTTCAGGTCTAATCAAGGAGAGGAATGTCAGTTTTGTGAATAGGAAATTTACTTTTTTGGTGACTCCAGTATTAATTTGAGCTTTCCCAGGTACAGCAAGTATTGAATGTAGCATTAAGCTCAAATCTGTCAGGGCAATGCACTGTCGTGAAAGGCGCTATACAAATGTAACTTGTTTTTGAGTGGGGTACACAGGGGCAGACATTTCCCATTGCCTTTAGGGTAAATTATTCATGGTGGGTTTCAAAGTAGCAGCTGCAGTGCATCATTTTAAGGTCCATTGTCAAGAGAATTGCTGCCTTTTGTTGGCCAAGATTAGTACAACACCCCTTCCAATATCTTATCCTTATCAAGATAAATGAATTTGTCATTGACGAGGATGCAATTGACTATTGCAATATAATATAAATGGTTGACTGTCATCAATGTCACTATCATTTCTTGGATGAAACCAAAGTGAATATATGGCTGGGCTATATGTTGCTGTCCATTTTGGAAAATAGTGCTTGCACCAGGCATTCTGGTTCCAAATCATTGACCATGAGAACAAACTGTCGTCATAGCACTAATTTTTAATTGTAATTTTTTGGATTGGGTGAATGATTCTTTATGTGAATTATTCCGAATGATTTTCATCTGTTCATTTGCATGCCATGAACTGAAGGCATAATTTCTCAACAGAGAAAGGTAGGAGAATGGCAGAAGCTGAAATACAGGTTCCATGCTGTTCGGGAGACATCTTGTTGAAAGCTCCCAATTAGCTTCATGCTGAAAGCTCTAATTACAACTTACTGCACAGTTTCGTCCTTGCTATTTTATCGCTGTATTTTTGAAGCATTCACCTCATTAGTCGCCATCATATTGATTTTTTTCCTTTTTTTAAACAAGGCTCCAATTTTTACATTTTGATGAATTTTCATTAATTATACAGAAGAAGAATTAATTATTTTCAGTACGAAGACTTGAAAATGACTAGCTGGATATAGACTTACAGAACCAAGAGCCTGTTACTGTGATAAGGGTTGTACTTAAGGTGCTATATATGTGTGACTTATTTTTGCAGAAGGCTGACTCTCTCCCCCACCCCCCTTCCCTTACAATTAACAGGTAAGCCTTTGTGAGAACTGAGGTGATTGAGCGAGAGAACCATATATGTTGTTGAAGGTTAAACAGTTTCTAAACCTGTCTCCTGAATGTTAAGTCAGCTGCTGAAATCTTCTATCAATTTGAACACAAAATTTACATTGAAATTAATACGCTTGGAAATTTACCTTTTCTTACAATTTCTACATTTAGTTTTGAAACAAATATTTGAATGGATTTCAACCTGTGCCTTCCATTATTTTGAGAATCACATTTCAGTTTTTACTTTCAGTTGAACATCATGCTTTCAAACAATTAGTTGTAATATGTGTGTTCATAACTAGGTCAAGTGGACCAATTGATGTAAATTGATCTTGAATTGAAACTCTTCTGGATAATTTACTAAATGTTCATATGCAACTCAAACAGCCACCCATTGGCAGTTTAAAATAGGCAATGCAGAGCAATAAGTGTTTTCACCCATCTGGGAATGGTATCCTGCAAAACCCTTTAACTCAATGCTGCCTGGTTTCTGTAGCTTTAGCTCCAAAGATAAATGATACAGCTTTCTGAGAAGGGGGGTTTCTGGTATCAAGCTCCTTGAGGTTAAGTTAGAAAGGGTGATATCTGATTCCAGCCAAATATATTGGTGGTTTGGAAATGTGTTTAGCATGTCGGCAGAGTGGTTTAGTAAGACACCCTTAGCTTAAGTTTTCTGGTAGTATAGTTTTTCTGGCCAAATACTTGAGCTTGAATACTCTTGAGCACAAGAGCAGCTAAGAAACAATCTTGAGGTATTTTGAGGTGAGAAATATATTTTTCTCATTTTTGCTCCCCTCCTCGCCTCAAAAAAGTAACAACATTTCCATTGCAATTGGCTTATTACTTATGAAACTCAAAATTATCTCTTGTGTTCCTTTATTTAGAGCAATGTTGAATTTGTCTTCATGAATGTTCAACAAAAAAAAATCAGTTGCACTCAGTGGTTTAATGAGTAAAGATGGCACTGGTATCACACTAAGACGTATAAACCAGAAGGTCATGGATTTTATTCCCAGCCGGCTCAGTTAACAGATCTCAGCTGTGACAGAAGTTGGGGAGCGACAATTAACCTGAGCATTCTTGTGTTGAGGGGGTAAAATTCACTTGTTTCTCTGCTCCTGATATACACTGTGCATTTAATAATAATAATCCTTGCATTTGTTATAGCGCTTTTCACGTCTTCTAGACGTCCCAAAGCGCTTCACAGAATATACTGTAAAGTGAATTGACTGTATATTTGTGGGCGAACGCGGCAGCCAATTGCGCACAGCAATGTCCCACAAACAGTTATGGATTGAAAATGACCAATTTATTATTGTTTTGTTTTTTGGAGGGATTATTAGGCGTGCGTGTGTATGCATGAGAACTGGTTCAAACTTCACTCTCATGTCTTTAATGCTCGAATAGCCTATCAACAATTGTCTGATTTTGCACAGAAAGAATGGCTTCCAGTGTCTGTGGAATCATGCCGCAATGTTAGACAGTGCCTTGAACATAGGGGAGGAGAGCAAATTGATCGAAGAGGAAATTGTGCCTTAAATAGGATTTGCATCAATTCTCTCTGCCAACACTTTGAATCGTCACCTCACGTATTCAGTGAACTTGACTGCTTGAAAGTACTACTGCCAGTTACGTTCATAAATACCTGCTTATTTGTCTGTAACCAACAACTGTAGTTTATCTTGTACAGCAGGTGTGGAAATCGGATTGGTTACTAACGTACCTCCCACAGTTGTGATCGACAGCTTGAAAGCATCTGGTGAAACTGAGAGCATGCTGTTCAAGTGAAGTGGAAGTCACAGTTTGTAGGTTTCAAATTCATTTAAAATGTGTATATCTGACTTTTTAACTGTATAATTTGATTTTCAAAATTTAATTTTTACTTCTGAATAATTTAATATTTGGAACTGAAAATCTCTCAAATCAGATTTACTTAGGTAAATTTGTAAGTTTTAAAAGAATAGAAGTTTAGAAAGGAGTAGTTTGTGAAAAGTAAGTTGACAGAATGTGTTGAGTATTGCATTCTGCTGAAGTATACAAGTCACCAAGTGATCTCTGAATAATATGAATGAATGTGTGCGAGAAAGTAGTATGTACCAATGTCTGTCTCGTCGATTATGTGTTAGAGAACAGAGGGATGCGTAAGAATTTAAACTACAGTAATCCTTCACATCAGTAAGGCACAACGTGCACTACAGAATAACAATTGAAGATGACTCAATCTTCTGCATATGCAGTTAAAATCTAGATTTTTTATATAGGCTTGACAGCATGTAAACGGTAGTTTGGGGGTGAAGGGAAGTTGAAGAATGAAATTTCAGTTGCTCTGTCTGAGTAAATGTGTACTCCATACAGTTAGCTCAAAGGCTATGACTAATGTTTTAATTGATAATTTGTGAGGTTCACATCACTGATTATTCTTGCAGCGGATGTGAGCTATTTGCATTCTGTCTGCCTGCTCTACGTGTTCATAGTGTTGCAATTTTCCTAGGATTAACCTTTTATTTTCTGGAAGGTGGGGTTTGACTGTCCAAGCAATACATATTCCCAGTCTTCTGTAGCCTAAGATATTAAAACAAATTGAACCTATTCTGTCAAAAATAGAAGCTGCTTGGGAAAGGTTCCTTTTTTTTTAAAAACTAATATCTACCCTAAAGAAAAATTATCACCATCTTCTTTTCCCTCCCTCTTCTTTGTTCATTCTCTTATCTTCTGCTGCCTTTTCAGGTTCATGGAGTTTCTTTGTGATTTTCCTCAATTTACATTTATTTTTTTCCTCTATCTAGTTTTGTTGACCTCTTGAGTAGGTATACTTTTTTTTTTATCTTTATTTGTAATCCGCTTAAATTGTATTCATGTATTCTTGTTGCACTCTGTAAATTTGAGAATGCTTCTGAAAATTTCAGATCTCCTTCGCGGAACATTGTGTAATATAGTAATGTCGCTTTTAGTTTTGCATAAATAATTTGTTGACATCTAAAGTAATTCTTTCAAGTTAACTGCGACCAGTTATTTTCCTTTTATTAGATTTATTTATTTATTTGTTTGTTTGCTGTGATAATTAAACTCATGTTAATTATTATGAATTGTTATGGCCATTATGAACATACTTAAGTTCTGATGCTCAGTGCATCGATCATTTAAGTTGCTCATAATTCTGTTCTGTTTTCATGCAATTATAGCTTTGTTTTTGACCTTCCCTTGCAGCCAAATCCATCAAATAAACTAGCAATTATACATATTTTGGGTCTGTTGTCCAATTTGTTCACCACATTGGATATCAGTCACCATGACGATGAGCCGGAAGGCACTGGAGCAAAGAAAAAATCCACCTTGCAAGGACCTAACCCTGTAAGTACTAGCAGTGGTACTGACATGGGATTCTCATGACTTGATTTAGCCTTTTTAGAATTACAATGTTATTGATGTAGCCAGGGAAATATTTGTGGGGGATTTTTTATGATTTTCTATGGTGGAGTCAGGCTCTGCCAATGTTAAGCGCTCTGAGACACTACCCGGTGTGAAGGGCGCTATTATAAGTGCTTGTTGTTGTATATGAATTTAATTTGGGAACAAAAGCAATTGTTAACAGTGATGGTTTGCCCGCAGGTGGTGGTGGTTCTACAACAGGTGTTTCAACTCATCCAGAAAGTGCTGTCCAAATGGTTAAATGACGCTCAGGTTGTAGAGGTAAGGGAGCCATTTGAGGATGCAATATAATACAAAATTACATTGTACAGCACCTTTCATATCAGGAGGATCCCAAGGTGCTACAGTAATAGAATGTTCTCAATAGATTTAATGTTTTTCAAAAATGCATTTTATAATTCTTACTCGTCGGACTAAGGTTATTTTTCATACCCTGTTTATTCAATCTTTCTTTCTGTAATGAGGGATTAATTATTTCCGTGTGTTCAGAGAGTATGATTGTGGTGGGAAAAATATCTTGTTTCTTGTTAAAAATTAAACCTTCAATGCAAGGGAGGCATAATGATGCATCAGGTTAGAGCTTCAACACAATGCACCATAGGATAGATCATAAGCTTTGTTTGGATGAAACCCTTTCTTTGAAGAAGACCATCAGTATTTGCTTTTTATTATAATATCAAGCTGCCAGTTAAATCTCCAGAGTCCTGTCCTCTGCCACCATTCCTGGGAACCTGTTTCAGTGGTTAATTACCCTCTTTAAGATGCTTCCTGTTGTTTGCCCTAAAATTCCTTTATTCTGTTTCTATTTCTACCAAATGTATTTTTTACGCTCACCTTGTCTGTCAAATCTTCCACTCCCTCAAATAAAGCCTCTAAATAACATTTGTCTTGCTTAGTTGACGGGGTGAGTCAAATGGCCTGTTGTTTTATATATTAAAAAAAATGTTTTTGGTTACGACCATTCTCAAAGTTAAGTGCTTTGTGATGTTCTTTGCCAATTAGATTATATAAAGTTTCTCATTTCAAGGAAGCTCTGATGCCATAAAGCCTTGTGCATCAATAAGATTTAATTTCTCCATTTGATCAGATCTATTTTCATCTGTAATGATCAAAAGGTTAGATGGTTGCATGATTACATTTTTTTTGTTCAAGGCGGTGTGTGCAATCTTTGAAAAATCTGTGAAGACTCTGCTGGATGATTTTGCACCTATGATCGCACAGCTTTCCGAAATGCTGGGTCAGATGTACAGCACTATCCCACAGGCATCTGCGTTGGAGCTAACACGACAGGTAATCAAATGTACTTAACTAAAAGAAACATTCAACTGAAATAGCAGGATTTTGCGTCCTTCCCTGCAGGATTTAAATCAAATGGGTTGCTGAATTTTACATTGTTTCAAGCTCATCACCAGGCTGATTTATGATGCCTATGCTGGAATCTAATTGACACTGCTAATATATAAATGCTTTATCCGTGGAAATTTTATTCCAAGGAGAGAGAGAAGAAAGGCTCATTTTCCTGGGTGTGAGAGACATTTATTTAACCATAAATGTGGCTATCAATGACTTATCGATGTACAGTATTTCAAAGTAGCATAATTTCTCAAATGGCTGTTAATGTTATTGAAAATACAAGCAAATGTTTCTTCAGAAAACCGTTTCTTTAAAAAAACATGCATAATATTACAACCATCAAGTGCTCTTCAGATTACAGAAGTTCAAAGTGTTTTTCTAAGGGTTGAAGTACACAACTTGGGGGGTGACAGAGAGCAGAGAAAAACAGCTTAATTTTGGATTTTCATTGTCCACGTAGATCATGGACCAGAACTCTACAGTCCATGCTTGTACTGGGAAGTTGAATAAGGAGAAAAAAAGAGCTGCTGCAAAATTTATTGAAAACAAATGAAACTTATCCTGTACCAATTGCATATTTTAAACTCAGGTGTTGTATGGCAACTGATTCTATTTTTTTGCTGCATACCTGAACACATTTTTTGTAATTGATCTGTTTTTACATTCTCTTCCTGGTCCTAGGAAGGGACTGCAAAAATCAGATCAAGTACAAGGCAAGTTAGCCGGGGTGCTGGATCTGCTGAGCCCAGTCTCATTTCCTTGGTGTTGACAGAAGTTTGCAAGATCATTCTCGTGGGATTCGCCTCCTATTGAACATTCTTTGTTTCCATTCTTCTAACAATGTAACGCAGCCTGGGTAACATTTGTCTTGGCCTCTTGTCTCTTTCAGCTGGTGCATATATTTGCCAATGATGGAACTCATTTTGTCCCAGTAAAGGCCCTCTTCCTGCTCGTTACTTCTGTGACTCTGTCAATTTTCCAACAAGGTAGGTCACCACCCACTAAATAAAGATTGATAGAGTTGATAAACACTCTAGCTAACAGGAATGACTTTGTGTTAATTGACTGTAGGAATGTTCCACCATTTGGAGCAGGTCCTATATCTTCCCGCTTGGCAGCAGTGCCACAATAACGAGAAGAATTAGTATAACTTTCAATAACAATATGCACAAAAAGAACCCTTATTAAAAAATAGTTAGAAAAATGGAGGAGAAAAAGAAAGGCAAAATTGAAGGGGAATGAATACTCAAGTGGAGAGAAGACGCTAAATAAAGGGACACGAAGTTGATGTTAAAATACGACCTCTTGTTCCTTGCTGCCAGATAAAAATGACAAAGCAGCTTTGAATGTTGCCTGTTTTTGACATGAAAGAGGACCAACATCTGAAATAATACAGTAATTCAACTGGAGTAAGGGGCGGGTATGAATATCAAGGCAACTATTTTAAATTTAACCCAGGGTTGTTTTTCGATCCAGTTGCATTAGTCTAGACGAGAAGCTGTTTGCAGGTGATGAGCTGTCGCTGTACTAACTGAATTATAACTGAATGTTCACAAGACATTGTCATCCTAAATGGCTTTTTAGGGTTAATCTGGTTTGTATAGAATTACTATCTGTTTCAGTCAGAAAGGTGTTCAGATACTTTTTTAAGATGTTGGATTTTGGACTAAAAAGGATTTTTTTTAACAATCAACTAACTGCTGATCACATCATTGGAGAAGCTGATATTTCAGCTCATTGTTAGGTGTAATCGATCGAAAGCTGTGAACTAATGGATACATGGTAATTCAGGTCATTTATACTATGTACTTGCCTGATGTTTGCTGATATTTTGGTGTGCTGCTTCCAAAAGGACTATAAAATCAGCAGAGTAATGTCAGCTATGTTCCGGTTAGCAGTTGTTCAGAACATTTTTTTTAAAAAAGAAAAATACTGATATGTAATAATAATAATAATAATAATCCTTGCATTTGATATAGCGCTTTTCACGTCGGGAGGACGTCCCAAAGCGCTTCACAGAACACACTGTAAAGTGAATCGACTGTATATTTGTGGGCGAACGCGGCAGCCAATTGCGCACAGCAGTGTCCCACAAACAGTCGTAGATTGAAAATGACCAATTTATTACTGTTTGTTTTTTGGGAGGGAAATGTAATTAATGTAGCAAATTAATTAAATTTCTACCTATTGAAAAGAGCTGAATCTCATCTTCTCCTCCTCTGTTAGTTGAAGCCGTCTGTGGGGGAAAAGGCAGTGTTTTTCGTGGACGTATATGGAATGCTGCCTTCCTCCATTCCAGACATGTGAAAGCTCTCTGCTCATGTCATGGTGGCAGTGCTGTGTGAAGATGCTAATAAATGTTTGGGCTGAAGGTTCTTCACTGATGTGATCAACATTTTTAAATTGTTCATATAAATGTATTATTTTAAAAAATTGTTGCACTTGTCATTTACAGTAATCAATTGGATCTTTCTAATTTGCACACAAAGTTTCTAAGAGGCAGACTTTTATAATGTCCTTTTTTTAGTAACGTGATCTGTGGTACATGAATGTTGAGTTTATGGAAGAGCTGTTACTGTATTGATTGTTTTGAAAGTGAGCCATGTTGTTATTCTAGTTCGTGTCATATCTAAAGAACCAGGTGTTGTTCTTTTAATGAATAATTAATGTAGCAAAATGTGTGAGCTTCGGCTGGAGGATTTCAGAGTGAAATAATGTGTAGTATTACGAATCCTGCAGCGCACATGAAGTCTAAAAGAAAGTAACAGAAGCCTTTGTAATAAAAGCTGTCTGTGACCTTCCATTGTGGGATGCATTTGTTTCTTATGATCATAATTCAGCATTTTCCAAAAGCAAAGAGCAAGATGCTATTCCCGTCCAAAGCTGCATTTTATTTAGCTATTGTGGCCATGAATGTGGAATGAACAGATGAGCCACAGCACAGGAAGAAGATTGGACCCTCCCCTGTAATGTTCCAATGCAGTGGACACTTGCTCTCAAAATGTTGGTCATGTATAATATGCTATGTGGTTATGCTGATGAGCTTTGTGCCTTGAGAATAAGATCTAATTATTTAATTGTTTTAGTGTGCATTCACTCAATGTAAATGATTTGGAGTAAGATGAAACAACAACAAGATTACACTTGTATAGGGCCTTTCACGTCAGGAGGACGTCCCAAGGAGCTGGACAGTGACAGCATTTCAGATTACAGTCTGCTGCTGCTGTTGTTTTAAATCCATTGACGGGTGTCATTTTTTCCCATTTACTTGAAGCCTCCAGACAGGCAGAGCTGCCGATTGTCCCATCTTTGTGATTTAAATGGCACTGATTCAGGTTCTGGTCTTGAGTGTTGTTTAGAGAATGGAACGGGTGAGGTGAAAGTAGTCTGTGTAAACACTTCTGTGCTGGAATTTAAAGTTGTAAGTGACCTTGCCAATTGGAATGTGAGTGTTCAAGACAGACTGGAAAAAGAGTAGTTAATAAAAAAAGGGAAACGTTATTGTGGATTTTAATAAGGTGACATCGGTGAAAATTATTTATCCATAAGGAATGCTTAGTATGGAGTACTGCTGTGGTTTTAATCCATGTATTAAGTTTAAACTGATTTTACACTTCAATTTTGAGAGGCATCTTGAACTTCAATAATAGTTGGCTGTGTGTATATTCAGGGCATGGCTGAATCCATGCTGGATAAAACAGATTTTTGGGGGGGACGGTAAAAATCATCAATCTGCATATTTTCCTTTTTACATTCTTGATGCAACTTTTCTACATTGTGCAGAAAATGCTAATGGCTTTACAGAGCAGTGCATCTCATCACCTCACCAGGCACACAACTACTACCTCTATTAGTATATCAACCCTTGCATTAGATGCAGTACCCTATCGAGGAATGGTTCAAAGCAAAATATGTAAAATGTAAAATATAGTGATTGCATTTGTAGGTGAGCATGGTTTAACATCTCATCTAAGCATCTCCAGCAGTTCAACTACAGGATCCACTTTGCTCCTTGTGTGGTGGTGCTAAACCTGTTCTTTAGGAATCTCATGAAATTTCAGTTTGGGAGTGAGGGCAATACTCTCGCTCAACCCTGTGGACTGTCACACAAGAAGTGAGGGTTGAGCTTGAGTTTTACTCAGTGATGCATAAAACAGTGATTATCAACAGAATATTGTATTCCAGTCTTATCTGATTATAAGGCAGCACCAACCTTACAATGAGTAAATTCAACCTTTCCCAACAAGTCCCAAGATTAATATTATCATCCTTGTCATCTTGAGGCTAAAATAATAGCTGAGCATCTTCCTTATGACTGCTGTCAATTTTCTAACTGAGATAAACTCCCGTATTAAAATTGCGACTAGCTGAGAATAATTTTCTGTTAAAATCTGTTGCCATGGAAAAGTTTAGGTTCATTGCAGGTTTATCTTGACCCTTAAGCACATTTCTCACAGCTGTGCAGAGCACTGCGACAACTGATCGTGTATTAAAGACGAGAAGAAATTACTAAGTAAGGATTTAGAAAATTGGCATAATAAATTATTGCACCGAGCTTTTGAAGGTTTACATTGGAAAAGGAAATGAAATTCACATTACCGTGAAAGATAAGATGATATAATCTTAACAGAGGACTCCTGGGGTCTCGGATGGACTCCTATGGTTTCCTTTGAATATGGCCAACAACTGATGAAATTAAAATCCACCCTTTCCTGCTATTCTTGATTACAAATGTTGCCAAATTTTCTATCCAGCATAGCCTGATAAATATTCAAGTCACATCCTGGCAGGTTCTATTTGACGTAGAAGTGATGCACAACTATGAGAATAGTACAGTTTCTGCAGCTGCTTCTGAGTTCCTTGTCAAAAGTGTTTTGAGTGCTGCAGATTCTAGATAGTGCAAGGTGACTGTCAGTGAACTACAAGACGCTAACAAATTAATCAGACGTAGTTAGAAATAAAAATCAGTGCATTTCATGTAGTATTTCATCACATTGTTGGTCTCAAAGCAGTTCAAGATCTCATTTCTGCTGTGAAGTCTCGTGACTATATATTTATAGGCAATCATTAGGACTGTTTGATTGAATTGCTATTGCTGGATAGCAGTGTCTACTATTCAATATAATTTTATTGCAAAGCAATTTTCCAATTTAGGGGGTTTGCATTCTGTGGGAGGGTGGGTAAACTTGGTGCCAAATTCCCTGAAAATTTATGCTTTTAAGAAATTGTTGTCTTTGGGTCCTAAAGAAATGGCCAAATGTAATCAAGTATAGAAACCTGCTTGAAATACTACAATATCTAAGGAGCGAAATGGCGTTAAGATATCACCCAGTGACGCATTAAGGAATACTGACTGAAAGGTTACAGGTTTGCTTCCCTGGTCTATGCTGAATTATCTGATCTCAGCCAGAGTGGTCGTTAAGCTGCCACAATAGCCATGTGAACTCTGAACATCCTGAATCTTTGCAAAGAAGGCCTCAGATGCAAAATTGTATTAATCCTTGTGTTTAGTATCACTCCTTTCATGTTGGGAGAATGTCCCAAAGCGCTTCACAGGACATACTGTGAAGTGCAGATGCACAATTTTGTAGGTCAGCCTGACGGGCAATTTACACACAGCAATGACCCGCCCGCCTAGGGAAAGCATGAAATGAATGATTATTCATTGAATTGGTGATGATGTGTGTCTGCTTGTTGTGGCTGTTTTTACTGATGTGGCAGTCGCTCTTGTAACAGCTGAATTGAGATGAAAAGGTCGGCAACAAAGAGCACCACCGAATGAAAAATCCTGTTTGCATAGCTGAAAGACCGGTTTGTTTGTCTTGGAATTTGAGGAGCTTTGTGACCGTGACAGTTGAATGATTTGCACCGTCTGTATGGAGAAGATTGGAGTTGAAAATTGGCACAAGTGCTGAGCTGAAGTATAATTTTAGTCAGTCCAGTTGAGTCTTGGATTCTATTAACCTGGGATCAAGGGCCTATTGAGTTGAATTGAAACTTTTAACTGAAGGATAATAAACCTGCAAATTGCAGTGTCTGATCTAGATCTGTACAAATGTATATGTCAAATAATATAAACCATGTAAGTCACATGCCAAATTGATGAAATTACAGGGTGACAATTTCCCTTAACATTAATACCGTGGTTGGCCATCAAATTTCTGTGAGTTTATGATCCTCTTGAGTGTTATCTCAGGGTTTAAGATCTTTTTATTAAAAAAAACATTTCCAAATTTTTTTTAAACTTATCTATACACCTGGGTTTCAATCCTGTTTGCAGTTTATTTATTTTAGGTTCTGAAGTTTCATATTTCTGTACGTTCTTTTCTTTAACTGCTTTAAGCTGTTCATTGTATCCCCTCACTGTAACTGTTATGTAGAGTTCATGAGACAATAAGAATATTGATTTGCTGTTTGTATATTATTTCTTAAGTTACATCTTATTATATTTTAGGACCCAGGGATCATCCTGATATTGTTGATTCATTTATGCAACTCCTGGCACAGGTGTGTTTTTGTTATTTCATTCACTTTATTTTTTCGTTTAATTATATTAAACCTGATATCAACTTTATTTTTTAAAAGAAAAACAAGCTTACAGAAATGCATTGTTAGGTTAAAACGAGGTTCTTAAGGCATGACAAAAAATGGTATTGAATCTGTCTCTATTTTATGGGCTGAGTCAGTCAGTCAGTCGGCATGAGATGCGAGCACAGTTTTGCTGTTGTGTCGGAAGGTTGTTCTTTCTGCACCATAGTGAAGGAAAAAGGCGTTTTGAACCTCCATTCACGCTGAGGTTTGGAACAATTCTCTGATGATGGTTTGTACGTTTACGCTCCGTTATCTTGAATCCAGATGTTGAGCAGAAGGTCATGAGGGACTTTCAGAAAAGGGCGTTGTGGGTGAGATCTGAACTAAATTGGTTCACAAGCTCGTACAGCTGAATACAGTTGGAGCTACCTGAACAAAGGCACTGGTTGGATGAGTTCACTACATACTTATAATCCAACTCTGCTTCCTTCAAATAGAAAGTGCTCAGGATTGTGAGGACCATAAAACAACTTTGTCAAAACACATTGTCAAATTTAATTATAACCGTAGAATTTCACTGCTATTTTTGGGGGCTGCAGTATCTCATTCTCGTGCACGCATTCACCTGTGCTCTTCGTACTTTGCCATTCATGTGGTCTGTCTATATAGTGTCTATTATTATAGGAGGCTCAGAGATGTTCATCCACCGTAGGTTCTTTTTAGAATTTTTTTAATATTGCATTGCAAAACGTTTCACAGCAAACCTGGTCCTGTTCATCCTCTCTTTTTGGGGTGAAATAAATTCATTTCAGTTAGGTGTTTTCTTATTTAGTTTCCCCTTTAACTTTCTTTCCTCCTGTTTTTCCCCCCAACCCCCCTCCAGCCCAGATTCCCAAGGCCATTTGTTCTTCCTTGACTAAGAGCAAGTTATTTTATTTGGAATTATTGATTTTATTTTGTTTGTTCCCGTTGTGGACATGCATCCCTTTCACATGTCTGGCCCCCCCATTAACCAGTTTGCCACAGCACTTTTATCCACCAGCACTATATACTCCAAATAATCTGAAAAAATCTCTTGTCTGGGGTATCAAAATGTTGAATATTTTTCACGAGAAACATAACTTAATGTTGTACCAAGTGAAAATCAGTAAGTATGAAGACTGATGACACCAAGTTAAGGATGGGTTCATTAATGAGGGTCCACCAAATGAACTGGTCATTCAATGTGTTGTGTGTAACAAACCCTTGTATCTGATTCCTAGGCTCTCAAAAGGAAGCCAGATTTGTTTTTAGCAGAGAACTGTGATGTGAAGGCTTTGTTTCAATGTGGTAAGTGATGGAAGTGTCCAATTTAATCTCCTTACCTGCAGCTAGGCTTTTGACTGTTTGAGTTTTGTGTTTGCAGCAATTTCAGCCCTTTCAGATTTAATGAATTATTTTGTCATTTTGCGATTTGGAACCTGGAGTATCAAACGATCAAATATTAAATTGTTTCAATTAACATTTACTATGGGAAATTCTGGAATTGAAACTGCATAATTTCATGCTTAGAATGTTCTTCTGTCAGTCATTTGTTACATAGTAAATTCTAGTGTGTAATTCATGCCATGTTGCTGATGGTGATGATTGGTGCTGAACAATCTGGATTATTCCCATTTTTACACAAGAGTTTCTAGATATCTGCCAATGTAGATCAGACGTATGTGTAATTATTACACCAAGTGATTGATTGTTTTAACTGCAGAGTTAAACTCTTCTATAGATAGATTGCAGATGGGTTGATTACGTCAATCTTTCTTTAGTGTTTTACTGCCTTAATGGTTGTGCTGTTCCCTCCCTTTTCAGTGCTATCTGCAACTGCTTCAGTTCTGGGGCTTAGGTATAGATGTGTTGGTTTAGTAAGACGTTGCTGTCTAAAGATACCTAGAATTGCTCAGACTTCACTTTGTCATATACTAACAGTAAACAAATAGTGTGTGCGTGTTGGGGTTGGGATGGGAGAGGGGGGAGTGGTGGCATCTAACAGTTCTACAAAATATAAACGCATCTCCTTTTTGCTAGGGGTCATATCTCTGAAATTCCCAGAAGCTCCAACAGTGAAAGCAACATGTGGTTTCTTTGTAAGTATTTTATTCACTTCTCTGCTTTTGAGGAAATGATCCATTCTGTTTGGACTTAATTTTTCATTAATATTCTTTCTCTGTGTGAGGGGAAAACACTGCATTTTCATGTTCTGACTTCAATTTTAATTACCTAGTTCTAAATACTAGATTATCCAATGATTGTATTAATTAAATCAGCTGTGGCCAACAAAATAATCATAGAAATAACAAAAGATTTATGCCAGATATCAAGAAAAATTCAATCAAGAAACGTGAATTTGATTGGCCAACCAAAAATGTTGCCCACCCCTGCTATGAATCAAGAAATATTTAATCAAAAACATTTGTTTGGTTGACCGCCACTCTGCTTCTTGTCTCTGTCAGTGGGCCAGCATTGCAGACCATCTTTTTAAGTGCATTCCCATTTAACTGCCATGTCGTTGCCCCCCCCACCCCCCAAAAAAGACCAAAACCTATGTTATGAAAGCATTTTTAAAATTGCTCTTAAATACGACCTTTTAATTGATCTATTGCCCCAACCTTTTCTGACTTGATCCAAGTGTAGGGTTCCTAAGGCACCAGTTTTGTGGCATCAGGTCCATATGCCCATTGGTACAACACCAATTTGTGTTTATATAGTGCCCTTCACGTGTGGTAGGGTCCCAGAGCACTCCAATGCTCATTGGTAATGGTCAGTGTGCATGTAAGCGGGCTATCTGATGGGAGAAGCTTGGCTATCCCAAGCCTGACGTAGCTTCCATACCCACACGTCTTATAATCTTCATTAGCCTGGTGTTGTTCTCAACCTTTGCAGCGCACACACTAACATGCTGAAAGAAAAACTTATTACAGTAGTATTACTAGTATTAATAATAGTAATAAGTAGTAATTACTGCAATATTAAACAAGTAGTAATTACTGCAATATTAAACAAGGTCTAAAACATTAAACTTATAATTTTTTTTCTTCTTTTCTGTTCCCTGTTAACTTTCTTCAACCCAACCTCGACCTTTTCTTCTAAACCTTTGTTTTTTTCGGTCTTAAAACCTTTCAGTTTCCTTTCTCTGCCTCCCTCGTTGCCACATGTTAGTGACGGAAGAAACTTTAATTTTTAAGACTTGTGATTTGTGGCTGAAAATGCTTTTGATAGGTCAAAGACTAAACAGGAAGCTGAAGCTGTTAATATGCCTTTTATTGAACTATTTTGGGGAAAAAATTTAAAATCTCATCCAAACTTTTATTTCATCTTTGAACATGTATTACATTTGCATGCAGAGATTTCAGATTAATATCCTGCTTGGATTAATGTAGTAATGTTTTATGTAATGGTCCTGGAACAACTTTTTAAACTGTCCTCTGTGAAGAACCAAGCTGAAAAGAGGAAATGCCAGCACAGCTTTAGGATCCCACAATTTCTATTTGTATGAACGATTGGTTAAAGGGATTGGGAGCTTCAGTAGAGTAAAGGGGTTGTCGAGCATTGAAAATGAACATTGAAGTGAGTTAGGTTACTGTTGGCAATTTCAGTTGTGTTTCTAATCATATACTGAATAGTAATGCAGAAGTCAATCAGTTGATATAATGCTAGCATGTTGCTAAGCTGTATGTTTTTCATTGCTTGCTTGTTTTATTCTGTTAGACTGAACTGCTACCCCGTTGTAGTGAAATCCAGCCAGTTGGCCAGGTTGTCCATGAGAATGGGAAAGTCTTGTTGCAGGCAGCTCTCGAGGTAAGGGGTTGAAATGATTCAAGTGGCTGGAAATGGTATGTGGCCTGTCAGTCAATCAGAAATACAACTTACATTTATATAGCACCTTTCACATTGGGAGGAAGTCTCAAACCTCCACTGACGCTACCTATTCTAATCCTAATTGATCTTTCTCTGTACATTTTTATGTTCTCTTGAAATAAGCAAGCAATTATTTTGCACTTATTAATAACCACTTGTGACAAAGCATCCCACATTTTATATATCTCTAATGTAAATACATTTCTGAATGCCTCGATGTTTATTGATGAAAAGCTGTTTGACTTGCACTGATGAAATGAGATGGTTTGCCTCTTAAACCCATTCTCTTGTGATTGGTAGGCTATTGGCGGACAAGCTTCAAGGAGTCTGATGGACCACTTTGCAGAGATTTTGTTTGCTTTGAATAAGCATTGTATAACCTACTTGAGTATCTGGTTAAAAGAAGTGATGCAGCAACAGAATTTTCCGTCAGCCCGTCTTACACCAGAACAAAAAGAAACCTTTAGTCAACAGATTTTAAGGTATGACTTCAAAGCAGAATGGACCAAATAAAGCCTTTATTAATTTGCCAAGTACCATACTGAAATGTGTTCCATTCCCAATATTTGGATGATCTTCCTGTCCTAGTTAGTAAAATATGTCTTATTAATGCTTTCTACCTGTTGAATTATTTGCGATTAGATTGTGACATCGTTTCCATGGATTGTAATTAATACTTTAAGCAAGAATAAAGATTTGGATTTTTGAGAAGTGTTTGCACATAGTGATATCTATTTCAGAGCATTTGAACATTCCTACTTTGTGTCTGGAGAAGATCCATAGGTTAATTTATTACAGTAGTTAAAAGAATGTTTTTTTTCTGCTTTCCTAAAGCGTATTGTGAAACAAAAAGGAAAAAGTTCTGTGTAAAAGGGTAAAATATATGTTTGGAGCATTGGGAACTTGTATCATTAAAAATTACCAATATAAATGAGAACCTTTTTAGAATATACAGTTACAGTGCTAATAATAATCGTTAGATTTGATATAGCGCCTTCTTGCATCATTGAAATGCCTCAAAGCGCTTCACAGAATATACTGTAAAGTGAATTAACTTTAATTATTCATTGTTAATTATTTAATTGTTGTACTGAAAGCACTCCTGTGTGTTAAAAAAAATACAATCTTGTTTTACAGAGAACGTGTGAACAAGAGGCGAGTGAAGGACATTGTCAAGGAGTTCACCTTGTTGTGCAGGGGGCTTCACGGCACAGAATACGCAGCCGAGTACTGAGAGTCCACAAACACTCCTCGACCGCATGCTTCCTGTGTCCTCAACAGACATGTTTGCACCGTTTTCTTCTGTAAAGTACATTTTGCTGAGAGAGACTTTTTAAAATGGCAACTGGGGCTCCTGCCCGCACTACAGGATCCGGGAAGAGAAAAGGATACCTGCCCTTGAGTGTAGCCATATAATGAGGCTTTTTTAATTTAAAAGAAAAAGTGGACTTCCTGCCTGCCTGCCTGCCTGCCATAGGGCTGGTAAATTTGAGAGAAAAGGTGCAAGGGACGTTGGTTGCCCCTAATTTGCGAGTAACTTGTGTACATGTTTTGTGTCGTATTTAAAGCTTGCTCCTGGAGTCCTGTGGTTTTGGCACTTTTGTAAACACATAATGATATCTAGTGGAGGGAATGTGTTAATCCCAGATGATTCAGTTGTGGAATAGTACTGGTGATGCTGCTATAATGTCTGAATGAAGAATCTAACTGGCATAAAACCATTTTAAATCAATCTAGTACCTTTGTTAAGCTGCTTTGCTCATTTTGTATTTTCTTTTTTTCTTTAATTTAATGACAAACGTGGTGATCTGGGCTCCTGGTGAGAATATGACAAGAGTCTGGATTTATTATTTTTTTTAAATGGCTTTTGGTCTGTAGTTATTGCCATTTGTGAGTTTCAAAGGGCTGGACATCTGATTAAAAGAAACTGACATTCACCTGGGCTTCGACCACTGTCCATTCTGACTTAGCAAAGTCACATTGGGCCCAGGAAGGGAATACACGTGTTGGTTGATGACCGCTTTGCCAATTATACCTATTGCACAATGAAAGCAGTGAACCGAGGAACGCAGACTGTTTACTCCCTTCCTTCCCAAAGCTTTGAAGCTTGGAAAGCGTTGTTACAGCTCTTACTTCATTTCATGTTGTTTGAACCTTTTGTATTAGGCATTGTGCTTCTCTCTGTACAAGAAATAACCCCATACCAGCTTAATGTGCCTCCAAGCTGTTCTCACCTTCTTCCTGTGTGTGTATCCTTGTGCTAATAGAACTTTTTGGAAGTTCCACAGATATGGTGAGCACTGGTCTCAAAAGTATGGGGAGGAAAGGAGGAGAAAAAAACGGGCTAATTTACTGCTAGTAAGCTCTCCACTGGGAAATGGTACTGTAGCCTGTTGGTTTTCTATTGTGAAATAAAGCGTCACTTATAATTGAGTTGTTTTTTTAAAGATCTTTATTCCCAAACTGCAAGTGCTCATCAACGAGACCACGGTCTGAACCTCGACTTTTCAATGATTGATTGACAGAAGTCTATTGACTACCTGTAGCTCAGTTGTTAGATCACTCGCCTCGCAAGCGAGAAACCTGGGTTCGACTCCCGGCAGGGCAAAACCTTGGGCAAATTTCCTTACTCCACATGCCTGGTAATAATCCCTCAAGGGAAAAAAAAAACAATAATAAATTGGTCTCTTCAATCCACGACTGTTTGTGGGACACTGCTGTGTGCAATTGGCTGCCGTGTTTCGCCCAGAAATGTACAATCAATTCACTTTACAGCATATTCTGTGAAGCGCTTTGAGACGCCGAGAAGACGTGAAAAGCGCTATATCAAATGCAAGGATTATTATATTATTACCTTGGTAACGTATACGGCGACTACCTGAATGGAGCAAGAAAGTAGANTTTTTTTATAGCATTTTATCGCATTTGAAATGTCTTCTTGAATCTGGAGGATCTCTGGCCAGGATCTGGGCAGCGACTCCCAGCATCCAACTGAAGAACAGGTAGACAGGAGCTCGGTTTTAGTTTTGTCACCTGAAAGAGGATACCTCCTGACAATGTGGTTCACTGGCCTGTCCACCCAGATGATGACTGAGTTCTGACACGAAGATTGAGCAATAAAAGTATTAAACATTTTTTGAAAATCTAACTGGTGTAAATGTGTAAGATGCGTAAGGTTTGTATTGCTGATTATATTCACTTGTGGTTTACTTCCACACAATGTTAGTGGATTTGTCAAATACTCTTGATGCTTTCTCTTTACCCCCCCTCCGCCCCACCACCACCGCCCCCTCCCCAAATCGTGTTGCTTCCCTTGTTAAACTCAGATTCCTAATTAATGTGCTTAGATCAAATGCTCGATTTGTCAGTTCTCACAAAACCTTTTCATGTACAGTTTAGAGATTATTCCGTACATTATTAGGTTCCCTTTAAACTGATTCACCATATTTGGAATTGAATAATCTCCTTAATCGGTAACTGCTATTTTGTGAACTGCATTCAATTGGGAAGTGCTGGATTATCAAATCTCACTGAATTTGCTCTAAAAAGCCTTGTGCATTCTTGCTTACATTTTGATCAATAGGTCAAGGTACTAACCTAGTGGTGTCTGTCTATTTACTTTTATTTCCACGCAGCTCTTGCCGTCCTCTTTCTTTCCCCTTTTTTTTTGTTTCACAGTTGAATGTAAGCCATTTTTTTCCACACAGAACTCGGTTTGGATTAAACCTCTCCTTTCGGAGTCTTGATTTTGCAGACATGGCATTTTCTGCCATTTACTTCTTGGACCACAAAGGGCAGGTAGGCTGGTGGCACGTTTTATATATTTTTTAAAAATGTAACCGCCGAACAACAGAAAGTAGTTTTAACCTTCAGTGTTCTCGTCAGTTTACACAATAAAATTCATTAGCTATTCCATAATAGATGAGATTGATAAACTAAAATACGAAGGTTTACTGTATCAGGCTGTAGTGTTAGTTTGGTGGTGCTTTATGAATGAGGTGTTTTCATTTTTTTTAATTTTTTTTGTGGTTGTGAAGTATTTACTTTCGGCAGTTCTATTCCTCTGAGCTTTGGCTTCTGTGAAGATTAAGCATTTGTACTTTTTTTTAATAAACTATAAGGCCTAGAATATCAATGTATCACATAATTTCACAAAAAATTACCGTCAAGTGAAGTGACTGTTTTTGTCGGAAAATACTTTGTCCATTTGTACACAAGGTCCCACAAACAGCCACGAGGTGAATGACTGGAGGGTTGTTGGCTAAGATACTGAATTGAGATTTTTGAATGCTGTCGTGTTGGCTGCTGTCTGTTGGTGTCGATGGCAGTACGAGAAGTAGGATAAGGAACTACTAAGTGTTTGTGTAATTATCCAGTTTTCAAATCTTTGCTGATTATTTGGATCTGCTCACACATCAATCCAGAGCTGTGCTTTTTCAGCCTGTGACCTGGGTTTGCTTAAAACGTTTGGGTGAAAGATAACACTTCAAATACTTGGAATTCCAATGGAAAATCTTCGCCTTTTGCAGTGTGAGCTGATATCAAAAAAGTTGTGAAGCATTTTGTCACATTTAAGGGAGATAGAGACAGACGTGTGTGACCTTCAATCTATTCCCTCAGGCATTGGAAGGTTTAGGGGATCATGTGCAAGGATGTCACTTCTGCTTAATATAAAACTTCTTTTGAAGAATACATGAATAACTAATGTGATTAATCCATTAATGCATTAATAATGTGTATGAGCTAACAAGCAGAACGAAATTCTAATTAGAGTAGTTCGATTTTATTTTCGGGTACACATTTGTGTTAAATGGAAGGGGAAAAAAATATACTTAAAGATAAATATCGATATAATTCAGAACTCTGCTGCCCGCATACTGACCTGGACCAAACTCCGTACCCACATCTCACCAGTTCTGGCCCAGGCTCCACTGGCTCCCCATCACCGACGAGATCAAGATCCTCACTCTTGTCTTCAAATCCCTTCACTCCCTGGCACCTCCCTACCTCCCCAAACTCCTCACTCCCCAATCCACCACCCGGTACCTCCGCTCGACTGGCACCAGCCTCCTGCTCGTCCCTCGAACCCTCCGCCCCACCATCGGAGGTCGCGCTTTCAGCCACTACACCCCAAAACTTTGCAAACTCCCTCAATCCCTCCACCTTGCCCCCTTTCTCCCCTTTTTTGTCCTGCCTGAAAACCTTCCGCTTACGGCCACTCTCTTCCCTCCACCTTCCCGCAAGCTCGGAGTCATGCTCTGCCACCATTGAGTCCTCTTGAGACGCTACCCTACGTGGAGGGCTCTATACAAGTGCAAGTTGTTGTACAGAGGACAGGTATTTTGCTGAATTTATATTCCTAAATATTACAAAGGGAGAAATTTGTTCACTTACTGGTGATCCTTATGTGCTGTCAAATCTCCAACCCAAGGCAGCCAGGGAACAGAGAATGTATGTAGAATTCATTGACAGGCCGTGTGTTTGCTCTTGAGAAAAACAGCAACCTGTATTGCCAACCTGTCGAGCTGCGTAAAGTTCATTATGTTTCTTCAATGGGACATGGAAAGAGACTGAGAACACAAATTGGGATCAACACTAGAAAAGAATGAGAACCGACTTAAATGTGTAAAACAAATGGGTGAGAGACCATTTGGAGGCACCAAGAAGTGTATTGAGTGCTCCCTTGGAACGTTTTTTGAGTTATGGTAACATTCAGGTATCTTAAATACCAAATACTTTTGAAGTACTGTTGCTTGTGGTTTAGGATAATATTTCAATACTGACGCACAGGTTCTCATCTCACGAAATTATCGAGGAGACGTTGAAATGTCAGCGATTGAGAAGTTCATGCCTTTACTTCTGAACAAAGAAGAGGATGGATTGAGCCCTATTCTAATGCAAGAAAAAATCTACTTTTTGTGGATAAAATACAAAAATATCTACAGTATCCTTGAATCAATCGTAACTAGATGTTTTACCAACTGTCTTTATTTTTCTAAAAATAAAAATTTAAACGTTAAAATTATTTCATGTCGGCACCGGTGAAACCTTAACCAGAATTCAGTGGTGTGTACAACAAAGAGAAATGCCAACGTTTCCTTGTCATTTTCATTCCTTTTCAAAATAAAACAGGTACGAGAAACCTCTATAACCTCTGTACTGTTAACTGCATTTCGGCTTTGCTACAACACAGACTTGCAGGAACACAGCTGCAGATCACTCTTTATCTCGCACAACATTGTGCAGATAAACCTCTGGGGGGTGGGGGTCACTGGATTGAGATCCCAAGCAGTGGCTCTTCCCTCACCTGCGTGGTGTGCGTGTGTAGATGTGTGTCAGATGTCCAGGCTTGCCTGTGATGCCCTTCACAGTTAGATTCCTGCCAGCACACACTGCCTGTTCTGGACACAGACGAGAAAATTGTTCTTTTAAGGTTCAGTGAGCTTACATTTCATGTGGTGCGCACATCCCCTTCTGCCACCCACCTCCCCAGCTTTCCCTCTAACACAAAGTTCTTAATGCAACAGAAAGGTGCCCTTAACCTGCCTGGTTCTTATCCCTCATAATAGATCTGTAAAAAGGTACTTTGTGAGACAGGCCCGGTTTACTTCAATTGGGTATTTCTGGGGAAATATTCCATTATTTACACACCACACAATTGGATTGTCCTTCAATGTCTTTCCACTACTTTTCCAGAGGGCAATTTTACTGTCTGAAATTGACCTGTGCAAGTTTTGGTCAGAAATGTTGGATTTAGCACTACTCATCTGATCTTGGCGGTGAGGGTTTAGGAGCATTTAGAGATCTCTGACAACTCCTTGTCCAAACTAGAAAAATCCATCTCTGCTGTGTTCAGAACGAGAGTGTTTTTTGATGGAAAACATTTAGCATTGTTTGTCTCCTGCCAACCTTTCTCCTGAGGAATAGTACAGAATCTCTGCAATTGGCACAACAAGGGCCCTGTTGGTTGTTATAAGAACAGCTTGTGGTAAATGCAGAATTGTACTGGAGAAAGGCAGGAGCCCACCACCTACTACTGCTGTTGTTTGTCTTTCCTGTATCAGGTGCAATAAATAGCCCAGTAATTCTGAAGCAGCAGAACAGTAAACAGCAATAAATAATGATAAAATATATGGACAAGTTACACTTAGACTAACAATTTCATTATACTGTCACTCATTTCCAAACATGAAGAAAAGCCAAACATTTCCTTGAGACTTTGCCAGTTAGCACCAAGATTTACATCCTCAATAGATCTTAGGCTTGTTGACATGCTTTTCTTGTCTCCCTCCCCTCCCAGGTATTCATGAATATCATCTATAAAGCCACAAAGGTGTTCGTTGCTTTAAGCTCTCTTTGTTTCTTCAGACACAGCATCAGTGAAATTGCAGAGCTCTGCTTTCCCAAACCTCGTGGAGAAGGAAATATTTTGATTCCTAAACCCACGCAGCATTTAATCATGGAACTCAGGGAAACCTTGGTGTAATCCTTCCTATTTGCTTACTTCCACATTTCTCTCTTCAAACACCATTATCAAATCCAACTTCAAATCAAATTTTTTTCTACCCTTCCCCCATCCCCATTCATCACGTTGTCCCTAATAATAATACAACCCAAAGCTTAAAACCATCCATTTGAACCCTTTGACGACTGCTGAATTATATGACCTGGTACATGTGACAAAGTAGTATTATTTTTGAGGTGGGGGATCACTGTAAAATCAAACCTGTACTGTCTGCTTCTTTGATTGGGGCCAATTTTTCTCCTTATAAACAAGGCATCAAGTGACATCAACTGGTAAACTGCTGCAGTTGTGTACCAAATATAGAGTGTGCCTCTGTGTGCCCTCTTCCCTTTATAACCAAGGTCTTGGGGAGGTGCGGTTGCATTGCCAACCATCCAAATTCCTTTCCCTTGTTGAAGATAATTTACCTGTGCAGAATTTAACGCAATAAAATTCGGTGAATTGCAGAAAGTCCAGCCAACTCCCAAGTAATAAACCTGCAGATTTTCCAAGATGCAAGGTTGGTTCAGTTCCTAAAGGATTTGTATCAAGTCGAGCATAAAACGAGATTGGATCCCCAATGAAAAGCTGCTGCTTTAATCTTCAGGCCGTATCCTAAGGAAATCTTTTCTTTCACGATTTAGATTTTCGTGGAGTATTTTGGGGAACTGGAACAAGAAAGTGTACGGGACAATTTTGTTCTGATGTACGAACTCCTTGATGAGATTATGGACTTTGGCTACCCGCAGTTCACTGAGACTGCCATCCTCCAGGAGTAGGTATACTCAGCTGAACCCTCTCTTTGTAAACATCGTGTTCCTACCTTGCATCCAATCCTCCCGATTCTCATGAGTTTTTCTTGAATAGTTTTTAAAATTGTCCCTCCATCGTGTTTGATTGCAGCTCTGTAGCCTTCTGTAGTGGACTCTAATGAATGAGGCTTTCGACCTTTATTATCTTCCTTATCCTGTACTGTACGTCTATAAATCACATCTCAAGACACAGTTGGATGTTGGAGGCTCTTTCACCCTTTGTCCCTCATCCTTCCAGAATATTAATCCTATCATCTTCCTATTTCAGCATCAAATGACTGTTTAAAGTAAGTCCAGTAAACCAGCCTTAACCATCTTTCCTGGTGAACCATTCCAGCTGTTACTTAACCTCTGTGTATATAAATACTTCCTGGAGTGAATCCTAAAATTGGGCTTCGCAATCCAAGCCTGTGTCCTCTTGACTTGCTGCCTTGAGTTATTTGAAAGTATGTCTGGGTTTACTTTCCCTGTCTGTTAACGACCTTAAATACCTTTATACGGTACATTTTGAGATGTCGTTACGTGTCTGAAGATCCCCAGTTTGTTTGGTTCTCTCTGGTTCATAAAATGAGGATATTTAATTGTAGCAAAGGCGCAACTTGACAGCAGAGCTGAGGCTCTGCAGCATCTGTGCAAAGCCACAGTTAATGAATAATAAAACACATTAGGTCCTCTATTCCCCTGCAGTTATGCATTGCAAGTAATAAATATATTCCGATCACGCCCCCTGTAGTTTGCAGGATACAATTATTCTGTCGCAATCAGATCACAATGGATTCTCAAACACTGAAGGTATTCAGCTTAGCTCACGTTAAGGTTTAAAACACTTTAGAAGGCATCACAGCTAAGGCTCGATCCTGTCCTCACTTAGTATTAACAGGTATCTCTGAGACACTATTCTGTATGAGGGGCGCTATATAAATGCAAATTGTTGTTGTTGCTTCTTTCAGCAGGGATCACAGGGCAATAACCAGAAACAAGAGCCTTGCAGATATTTGCCTTCATTAATCACAAGGATTATTTGGCCAATTGTAGCACACCCCCAAACCAGCTCAGCCCAGATCAGCTCACTATCCCAGTCCAGGGATCAAGGTTGGGATCTCCCCATCCTATCTGTTTCAGCACCACTCCAGGCTATGCATTTACCCACTGAGCCATTGGGAAGATTCCTCCTGCCTTTATTTGAAGACCATCAATTCCTCTTCCTGGACTCGGGTTAAACAGGGAGACATATTCAGATGGTTTAAGATACAGTGTTAAGGGAAGATGGGGGTTACATATAAATAAATCGTCACAAAACAAACAGTAGAAAAGCAAAGGTTTGATCAAAACTAAATAACTGACCAAATATTATAATGAGATACAGGAAAATTTATGTTTTTTTTAAAAAAACCTGTATTTGAGCAAGGTTGTGCATTTAATCAAACTGGGTTCACGAGCAGATGGAACTGAGCCAGACTGAGAATTGTAGAAGAAATGAGCCAACTGTAACCTTTCTTGCGACAATAAAATCTTCCCATCTTTTTTATTCTTGTGTCCTGCTTTCCCACAGATACATCACACAGGAAGGTTATAAACTCAAGCAGGGAGCACCCAAGCCTCCAGCTGCTGTCACCAACGCTGTGTCCTGGAGATCAGAGGGGATCAAGTATCGCAAGAACGAACTCTTCATCGACATTATCGAGTCAATCAACTTCCTGGTTAGTGAACGCTCTTCAAAGAGAACATCAGAGGTGTACAGGTATTGGCGGTTTCACCCTGTGCCCAGTGCCACCTGACGAATCCTCTCAGCGTTAGTCACAGACTAACCCAAACACTCCTATTTTATTACCCCAAAATCTGGCTTTCATTGCCAAAGCAGTGGAAAAATCAGAGAGGAAAACAAAGAGAGAATATAATTATCTATCATTCTGACCACACTGTGAATTTTCCACAGGTGAACGCTCAAGGCTGTGTGGTTCACAGTGAGATCCTGGGACACGTATTGATGAACAGTTTGCTCAGTGGCATGCCTGAAATCAATTTGTGCTTCAATGACAACGCACTTTTCAACCACAGCCAAAGTAAGTGCAAGACATACAAGGGAAAGAGACGGGATGAGATGCAAAGTTCAGTCAGTGGCCTAAAGAGGGAGGGTTTGCATCTGAATGAAGCTGTTGAGTTTATGTCAAATCGATAATGTTAATCTCGGTTGACTAGATTCATTCTCAATGACAAACGGTGGACTTTTGAAGTGACGATGAGGCAACCTGATCTGAATATCCCCTTTAAAATTTTGTGGGCATTTTAAGGCGCTATATCAAATGCAAGGATTATTATTATTAATAAATGGGAAGAAAACAACAGAATGTAAATACATATGGAAGTATTCTGACCAGGGTCATAGGTAAAGGAACCAGACGTGGCCAATAAAATACGATTAACCTAAAGTAAAATGATTACCTGTGGCCAGTGGAATATCTTGAATTGTGAGTTTAATTTTTGATAATTTAAAAATAAAGCAAAACACCATCATTGACTCGAAATGTTTCTGAATAAAGTGAACCTGGAACTTCAAAGCCTTGAGTAACGTTGACAATCCTATTCCAAAGTGGGAGACGCAAACCCTGTGGACTTTGAGGACATCAAGTTCCATTCGTGTGTCCGTCTGTCTCGCTTTGAAAGCGAGCGTGCCATCACGTTCATCCCACCCGACAAGGAGTTTGAGCTCATGTCGTACCGAGTGACCAGTCGAGTAAGATACCTTTATTAAATCGGTTGCTGTTGTGCTGATCTTGCTGCACCAAAATCTTCCAACACGCAGTGAGACAGCAACTACTCTCAATGTGATGTTTTTAATCAGAAAGATTCCCCGGGCACGTCTCGCAAGGCACGTCTCAAGACCGTCCTCTTCGACCATGCCTTCGGCCACCCCTACCCTCCCTGCCCTCCAGCACTCCCGATCCCAGGCCAACAAAAAGAAATGTTTCTTGATTGAATATTTCTTGATTGATGGCACGATTCTATGCTATTTTGTTATTTCTATGATTATTTTGTCGGTCACCAATGTCTTAGATAGAGCCTTCTTACGGGATCTAATGGTTGGATTTGCCTTGTTGGGATGGGTTGGTTGGGACCAGGGCTCTTTCACTGGAGTATTCAAAGGAAGAAGCTCATTATTGTGGGTATGTGTTAAATTGACGACTTTACGTTTATCCATCGCTGCCCCTCCCCACCACCAAATTCTGTAACGCCTGAATTTGAAATCCTTTACTGCACAATATTCCTCGAGAGCAGAATCCGCAACCGAATGGATTAATGTTTTGAACGGTGAAAATCTCGAACTGTAAATGATCCTGCGATTTACCGTGTCCTCAGGTCAGACCATTTCTCGTGGTGGTTGCAGATGTCCAGAGATATATGCACAGTAGAATGGAGATCACGGTCAAGGTAAGGCACGACACCACAATATCTTAAGATTTGGTGCAACATGCTTAGGTTGGAGGTTTCGTCCACAATATATACAGTCACTTTACTTTACAGCATATTCTGTGAAGCTCCATGAGACATCTAGAAGATGTGATAAGGCGCTATACTGAATTCAAAGATTATTATTATTATTTATCGTAGGTACATTTGTACAACAGAACCGAAAAGTGAGTCTCAAAGCATTTCTTGCGATTTTTAAATCTGCTCAGAGTCAATAATATAATAAATCCTGCATTTGACATTCTGCAGCAATTTATTATGTCGTCAAACTGGTTTGCAGGATATACTGTAAAGGGATGTGTGTGACTGTATTTTGTGGGTGAGTTGCCACACAACCAGCACTTAGGGATAGGAGGGGGGAGAAGAGAGGAAGAGAGTATAGCATTGTTTGAGGATTGTTGAGGGCTCCACCACTAATTTTTCTCTGCCTCCTCGTGGAAAAATGACGAGGCTTCCCGCTGGTTGATCTATTAATTGACACAGGATTTAAGAGTGCAGATTATCCCTTTCACTATCTGCCCTTGAAGTTGGTACCTCAACGTGGCACAAGGTCGTTCATAATAAAATGAATATTATGAAAACCTTCTATCCTACTCCACGGACACGCTCTCTCCTCGTGCTCTCCAGGGACAACAGTAACCACTTTCCTGTAACAATCGCACAAAACAGCCCGAATATTTGCGTTTGATCTCGTGCCCTGTCATGACTGAAGGTCCGGGAGACACTTCATACGATGATTTATTTTGACGTGCGTATGACCACCTCATACAATAAAGGGAGATAGATGGCTGGTTGCTTGTATCTGCGCAGGTTAAAGGGCAGTTTAAAGAGCGCCTCTCCGCTACAAATGTTGTGATCATTGTCCCGGTTCCCAGCGACGCCTCATCTCCCAAATTCAATACCGCTAAAGGACATGTGCAATGGGCGCCAGAGGAGAGTGCCATCATCTGGTCTATAAACTCCATTCAGGTAAAGCCATGGAAAGATTACGTGTTNGTGTGTGTGTGTGTGTGTTGGTGCGTGTGTCTGTGCAGCTGTATGTACAGCAACAACAACTTGCTTTTATATTACGCCTCTCAATATACGATAAATGCCTGGAGGAACGTTCCAAAAATAAGATGGATTCAAATTATAATAGCAGCAATAATCCTTGCATTTGACACGTCAATGACTAAGTCAATTCTCTTTATATCCCTGTGAAGCCCTTTGAGACGTCTTGAAGACGTGATATTAAATGCAAGGATTATTATTATTATTACAATATAGCTCTTTAATGAAAAACGTGCAGGAAACGTCCAGTTGTACAATGATCTGTTGAGATCTCCTGTTTTCCCTCAAGGGCGGAAAGCAATTTGCAATGAAGGCTCACCTGGGGCTGCCCAGTGTACAAGCCGAGGAGCCTGAGGGAAGGCCCCCCATCAGAGTGAAATTCCAAATCCAATACCTGGCCTCCTCAGGCCTGCAGGTAACAGAGCATCACAACCAACAATCTGCCAACCCCAACGAGTGGAAACCATGGCGCAGTGAGTGGCCGATAATCAACACAAGCCATTTACATTTAGTGGTTGATTCCCCCCCCCCCCCGCTGAAGCAGACCCTTCTTTTTTGAGGTCGGGGTCACACCCTACAAGACAGCTTCTGGGGAGCGTTACATCTCGGCAGCACGTCAGACGCTTTGAACCACGTCAGACGCCCGATATATCACGGTGACACTTTAGAGCGCTTAACAACCACAATAACTTACGTTTACATAGTGTCCCTCACGCAGGGCAGAGTCCCTGAGCGCTTAAACAAGTATTGTTCTAAGCTACAGGCCGAGAGTCAAATGTTTCTTGTTTCTTAGATCAAATATATCCGGATAATTGAAAAGAGCCTCTACAGTGCGGTCTCCTGGGTCAGATCTCTGACACAGAGCGGAGGTAAGAATTAAGTTTGAAATTCTGCCTGGGTCGAAATTACTCACTTTTCCGTAAAGCATTTTCGAATGTTATTGAGAGGCCCTAATAATAACGTGTGACATCTGGACATGTTAAATACAACCTCGATTTTTAGAATTTTTTTTAAAGAAAAGGTAAGACTTGCCACTCAATTTGCCCAATTCTGGACCCTGTAAAAGCTACATAAGTTAAGTCTAGACCCAGGTGGAATCTCTCCCCATCTGTGCCTTTCATTATATGGACTATACTCATCATTTAGAAAGGTTTCTCAGAGCAGCAATGAGCAACTGCAATGCCTTGTACCACAGAGTAGTGAGAGAAGCATTAAGTGGAACCCAGAGGGTCGAGGAGCACTGAACTGTCAGTCAAACCTTCCCAAGATCCTTCCATTAAATCCTTGCATTTGATATAGCGCCTTATGGTGCAATGGCAACACTCGCAAAGCACTGGCTGTGCATCACCGGGGTGGGGGGGGGGGACTAACATTTCAGCACCAATTCACATGTCCATTTGTGCATTATTTCCATCAGGCCCAGAAGGGCGCAGCCACAATGACAGGCATGTGTTTTAAAAAATAAAGGTAGTATTGGAGCGGCGTGTTGATGGGCATTTGATGTTATTCGGTTGCTCAGTAGCTCGAGCCTTCCAGTGAATTGTTCTCAGGATCCCTGAGTTGCCCTTTGCTGGCTCCCGGGGCAAATCACCTATTGAACAATGGGAATGCTTCTGTTCATAAAAACACAAGAATTTGCTGGCGAAAGAAGACCAAGTTCCATCTAGTTGGCCTTCCACCATCCTGGCAGTCGCTTGACACGTCTTGTCCCCAAACTTAATACTTAATACAATATCAGTAATACTGAACAGCTTCAGGAAAGGAGAAAGTAGCACAAGAAGGCTACCTGGTTAGTGCTGTGCTTTAATGCAGTGAGTACATTAATAATTATTATTATTATTATAATTAATAATTATTATTGAACATAAAATGTGCTATATGTCAATGTCCCTTTCCAGATTTTCAGATCCGGATTTAGAACGCAGTGTCTCCCAGTTCCACTTCAGACAGAAGACGTGCGATTTCAGCTGGAGACTGACCATCAGTCACAAGAACATGACTCACAGCGTCGCCTGCGCTCGTGTGACATGCAACAGTAAATACACCAGTTACACAACGGGTCATATCCCAGCTGTCGTGTACTTGGCTTAAGCTGCTCTTTTTTGTTATGTCATCCTGGCTCAGTGTCCTGTCAGTCTGGGATGTCCGTCTTCTCGCTGTGAAAGGCACTGTACCAAATGCAAGGATTATTATTGTATTATTAAAGGCAGAATACGATGGACAAGGTGTCACCTTTCCCTAGGATTCGAAGCTTCTTTCACTCTCACTCCCTAAGTCGAAGCCTGTTACAACCAAAGAGGGATTTTTCCCACTCACTCTCCTCCAACGCAGGTCAGGTGGCAAGTAGCTGACAGTTTGCTGGTCAACTGTTTTGCAGGTATATATAATGTCTTATCCTGCCAATTGTGATGCACTTTGATATCCACGAATGTGACGAGTGTTCTCCATTATCGCCACTCATTACGCTGCCTCAAAAGATTTCATATGTGACGTTTAAACCCACTTCAACCACAGTGTTCGGAGGGACCTGCTGTTCGACGTGAGTGAAGCAGACAAGTATATTGCGATTGAAAGGGGGTGGGGGTGTAAATTCAGAACAAATCTGCAGAAAAACTACTTCAGCGGGCGAGTAGGAAAACCTATGGAACAGTCTCCCCCAGGAGACACATGGTGGAAGCAGAAAATGTTGTTTGTTTCAAGAACAAATTGGATTGATTTCTGCTAGAAAATAATATCTGGGGGTACAGTATATACTTTGGGGACATAACATGTCAAGCAACTGCCAGGCAGGATGGTGGAAGGCAAACTAGATTGGGCCTTGGTCTTCTTTCGCTACCAAATTTGTACGTTCTTGTGTATAAGGACCCATAAAAATCAATGGAAACCCTTCCATAAAAATCCACGCAACTGACAGAAACGATAGAAAAGGAATAGAACCAAATGTTCCTGTTTACCGTGCATTTTCCTTTTAATCATGGATCCCATTTATAATGATGTTCTTCTTACTCCAAAAAAAAAGAAAGACATTTTCAGAAGTGCATTTTAAAATATCAAGAGATGGGAATTCCTCACTTCCAGGAGCCGATGCTGTCAAAATAGTTACATAGAAAGAACGTAGATTTTTAAAATAAAAAAACCTGCAAGTATACCTTTCAGATAGCTCAGACACAGTATATGTAAATATTACTCCTTTTTTTTTTCTCTCTCTCTATACACAACATTAGAAGGCATTCTGATCCAATCCACACTCATATTTCCATGCAAACATCAACACACCATCCAAGTGCCATCCTGGGTACAATAAATAGCTTCTGTACACATTTGTACAATAGATACATATAAAGTGAACTTGCGCTCTGCTCTCTCTCTCTTTATCACCCTTAATTCCATACTTCTCAACAGCAGCTTTCTTCCACTAAGTGTGTCAGTCAGTGACATGAACAGCCTCCAGACGTCAGCAAATTAAAGGGTGCTGATCCGTCCGAGGAAAGATAATGGGCACGGCGAAGAAAAGGCGGTCATTGTTAATTCAGATCAATGTTGCTGCAGTTCTGGTGTGGGTTGGGTCGGGGTTTGGGGAAATCAGTGTCTATGGAGCACACATTCTGTTCAGGAAAGCTTTACCGTATCCTAGTAAAAAGGTTAAGGACAGATTTGGATTCCTGAAAAATAAAGAGTGGGGAAAAAGTTTGTTAGGAAATATTAACGACAATCAAACAGATAAGAGTTATAATAATAATATTAATCCTTGCATTTGATATCGCGCCTTATCACGTCTCTGAAACTTCAGAGCGCTTCACAGGATAGACTGTAAATACTATATAGCCTGTGGGCAAAACGCGGCAGCCAATTGCGCACAGCAGCGTCTCCGCAAACAGTCGTGCTTTGAAGTGACCAAATTGTCACTTTTTAATAAGTCAACGCTCGGAGTTAACCCTTCAGAGCGGTGACCGCCGCACGGTAGCGTGAAGTGTTTTGCAGTGCGGGTACCTTAGTCGACCGGGTTTTGCTGAAAACGTTCCAGAACCGCAATGTTTCGTCCCCCGCTCCTGTTACGATGGCCTCTCCGTCGGGTGATATGGCCTGAGGGGGCGAGAGGGAATTTTAAAATGTTACAACACGCTCGACCAGAAAAAGAGGTGTCTTTCTGGATGCCTCACCTCTCGTCTAAGCAAAATGGATTTGAGTGAAAGGTTTTGAGTAAAAACAACACAACCAAAGCCCCAGTGTGGAGTTAACTCAACTGCCGGAGTGACACACCATCGGCCTTCAATGGCCCAGCTGTCCTCTACCACCCCCTGCCCCCCCCACCCCAAAAGGTGCAGCAGTGAGCAGGTTTCAGGCTCTACTGCCGACACCCATTCCTCTGTCGTCTCTCAAAATCCAGAGTGATCAACAAGGACACCTGGAATACACACACACACACACACGCACACACAGGGTGACCAAAAAGTCGCAATACCATTACAATGTACAAGGTATAATAAGTCTTAAAAATGATGATATTTGTTTTTTTAGGTAGGGGAGATATCATGACTTTTTGGTCTACACACACATATATACATACATATATTTATGCATAAACAATGGTTGTGTGTGCGCGTGAGAGAGAGAGAGAGAGACACAGACAGACAAGACGGGGTAGATGATAAAAACAGGAGTTTTTACAAAGTGCAAAGTGAGAGCCATCTGCTGGCTGATCAAAGGCAGCACCGACACACTTCACCTCCGGCCAGACACTCCGCAGAGTGTCCGAGGCTTAATCCTTTCACAGAGAGAATGGCTACTGGCCCCTTTAAAAGGCCGGTCCGTAGGTAGCCCCGTCTTTACACCCGACGCCACAGCCAAACCGCTCACCAGGTAGAGGACTCTGTATGAATGACCTGTCAGTTTGGCAACTTGTGTTAACGATGGGTATTTCCACACCAGGATCTGATTCTGCGAGTAGCCGTGCGTGCTGACCTGGGGAGCAAAAGGAAATCCCGTCACAGAACAGCAAACTCCCAAGGATTATTCATCGTCCTTATTATAATAATAACAATCCTTGCATTTGCTACAGCGCCTTATCACGTCTTCGAGACGTCTCAAAGCGCTTCACAGGCTAGACTGTAAAGTGTAGTGACTGTATACATTGTGGGCGGCCAATCGCGCCCAGCGGCGTCCCCCCCCACAAACGGCCGTGGAGACTGAAGTGACCGAATTGTTATTACATTTTGTTTGAAGGGATGATGACAGGACGAATTGTGGGGCTCACCAGCTCGTTTGCGTGCTTGGACCAGGCCAGGTTGCAGACTTGTGAGCCGGTGTCCACACACTGTAAAGGCTGACACGTCAGGGTGTTGGAAAAGCGGATGCAGCGATCGGCCGTGCCCCCACCCGAGGCCAGCAGCCCGTGCTGGTGGGGGGACCAGGCAATGGCCTTGACAGCAGCTAAATGTTCTGTGTACTGCTGCACCGGGCTCAGGCTCGAGTTGTTCCACACAAAGAGCTGCGGGAGGAAAGAAAGATGGCGTGAGAGGGAGGCTTTTCCTGTCTACGTGGGGAAGAGGAGTGGGGGCGAGGGTGCAGGTGGGGGGCTGTGGAAACAGACCATGGAGTTCTACATCATCACAAAGTGCTGACGGAGGCAAAATAAAATACCACGACTCACGAGGTGACCAAAAAGTTCCATAATTTCCCCCCCGCAAAAAAAATCATCATTTCTTTGATAAGACTTGTTAGAGATTGTAATGGTATCATAACTCCCTGGTTACCCTGTATGTGGCAACCCTCACTTGGTGGAAACGGATTCAATAACAACTCTCAAAAGGGAAGTGGGTAGGAGGACTTGAAGAGGAAACATTTGCAAAGATTTGGGGAAAGAGCAGGGGCAGTGGGACTGATCAGGAAGCTCTTCCAAAGAGATGGCACTGGCACGATGGGCCGAATGGCCTCCTTTTGTGCTGCAATATTCTGTTGTTCCATGAAGATGGTTTGAGCTTCTTGAAGCGCCTCGCCTCTCTCTGCCCGAGCTCTGATGTCTGACCTGGCTGCTACACGTGGGTCCCTGGGGGTGGGTGGGGATGTGTGTGGAGTGTGGCGTGTGGAGGGGGTGGTGGGGGAGTGAGGATTGACCCCTGGGGGGAGGGTACCTTGTTGTCGTTGCCCCCGGACGCCAGATGCTGGTGGTCGGGTGACCACTTTAGACCACAGACTTCCTGCCTGTGACCCTGCAGTCTCCGCTCGCTCTGGAGTGGGGGAGTTCGCACGTCCCTCTGCAGGATGAGCCGGTCCCGACTTCCCGATGACAGCTGATCAGCGTTCCAGGCCAACGCACCTGTGGATCGCGATCACAGAGATTACAGCAATGGGAGGAGGCCTTCAGCCTCTACCCCCCCCACTCGCGCCCCCAGCCCCACCCCGAGCCCCTGCCCCTAACCCCCACCCCGAGCCCCAGCCCCTAACCCCCAGCCCCCGGTACGATTTGCCTTCAAACTCACCGACTCGAGCCGAATGTCCATCGAGTGAGGTCAGCTTCTTGCCTGCAGCCGCATCCCAAATCTGCACGTAACCTTTGTGGGTTCCCACAGCCACGAAATTGCCCTGAACGGGGAAAATAACCCCCCGCTTGTTAAAAAAATGTCTCGCAGGACGGGACTGTTCAATCACTTTGCTCCCCCCAGCCCACCCTTAAAGGACACATAACTTGTCCCCACCCACACACACACAGCCCCACCACCGCTGGCAGACAGACCGCAGGGGCCTTGGCTAAGAGAGCGAAGGGCAGGTGACCGTGAGCACAATTCAAAAGGAAGGTTTTCAGGCGGGGAAGGGAGGAGGGAGTGGGTAGGGCGGGGGCAGAGCAGAGGGATTGAGTGACGTAGAGGATCTCGCTGAGTCTCGGCAAAGAAAACTCACTCGCTCGTTCCAGCAGACAGAAGTAACTGAGTCGCCATCTATGGACAAGTCGCACAGCCTCGTTACCTGGAAAACAAGCGCACAAACAACCTCAAGGGAAAATATACATCGACATTTGACCTAAAGCCAACCTAAGGGAACTCAAGACCAAAGCGTATTTGTGAACTATTCGGCTCACACGCCACGCAGTCAATTCACTTCACAGTATATTCTCTGAAGTGCTTTGAGACGTCTGAACGATGCAATAAGACGCTATATTAAATGAGAGAGAGAGAGAGATGGAATAGAAAGGAGATCAGATAAAGCTGGATCAGCTCCTGGAATTGGATCTGGCACCAGATGAAGCTGCTTTGCTCTCTTCAATATTCTTAAGAGCTTTACAGGAACACGTTGGAGCGACAAGCTTCGATCTTAAGTTTGATCTATCCCAGCACCTCGGGACTTACGCCCTCGAGACGTGAAAAGCGCTATACAAATATAGTTTGTTGTTGTTGTTTGTTGTCGCTGTGCAAAAATTAATGGGGCAGTTAAGGAGGAGTGCAGCAGGACTGAATGGGGGGAAAAAAGAAAGGAGAAAGAAACTGAACGACGAGTGGTGAAGCGAAGGCGGAGGGTTTCGCTGCCAGCCAGAAGGTGGGCGTGAGGTCCTCTCTGCCCCTTACCTGACTGGTGCATGCGCTCCACAGGTAAACGCAGGCTCCGAGGCCCACGCTCAGGACGTTGGCTGCCGACCAGTCCACCAGGTTCAGGTAAAAGTCGTCCTGCAGCTCTGGGGCGTCCAGGACTTTGAAGGGAATCTTGGAAATCTTCCTTGTGGGTTTGCGTGGCGATCGCAGCAACTTTTGACTGCCCGAGCGGAGAGAAAGCAAAGGCTTGGGTTATTGGTGGATCGGGGCGTAGCGGGTGAGGCCTAGTGTTAGTCGATTGGCGGATTGTTTCCGGGGGTAGGAATCCCTCACAACAAAATATATATATATATGTGTATGTATTTGGTCACTCAAATCCACGACTGTTTGTGGGACGCTGCTGTGTGCAATTGGCTGCCGCGTTTTGCCCAGAAAATACAGTCAATTCACTTTACAGTATATCCTGGGTTGAGCTCCGAGACATCTAAGGCGCTATATCAAATGCAAGGATTATTATTAATTTTACTATTATTATTAGTGCAGGTGGAGTGTAGGAATGTAGCAATGCACACAAAACAGCTAAATCACAGAGAAAGCGACACTTTAACCTAAGCCCTTTGTCTAGAGGACTTTCATTTTTTTATATAATATATATATCTTTTTGCATATATATACGTATATATATATGCATACATATATATACACACACACAAAAAGATAAAAATTAACAAAGGTTTTATCCTGAATATGGAATAACTGTTGAATTACCTTTTATTGCTGACTGGGGACAGTGAATATGGAGAGATTTCATTCCCACTTTCAATGGTAGATCTCTTTGTGCTCAAGGCATACTGCAGACAAACCAAAACAGAGGTCTGTTAGTATTCACTGTTACAACATGACAGACTGCAAACCGGTGTTATTAGTGGCCACTTCGTTAGTTGACGTGAGAACTTACTCTGAACAGATTGCGTCTCTCCTGCATCGGCATCTGGAATCTCCGATCTTCTGTCTGAGGATCACTGACCTTTTCAATGCCCGCACCCAGGAGCTCGTTCTTTAGTAAAGCAGCGTAGGCCACTCCATCTGCCATTGGGAAGGAACACATTCCATCAGCATAGCGGAGAGTGGAGAGACCAGGGAATAAACAAGGTACGTACTGTGGAGGGAGATGTGCTGGTGACTCCGGGACTGTGCAAATTGGCTTCCAGTAAAAGTCACTGCGCACACACACACACACACACAAGTCATCTCACAAATGCTCCTGAGAAAGATGTACAGGTGCTTCACTAGATGGCAGGTCGTGCTCCACCACTGCCAAGCTATATAAATTCAACTTGTTGTTGCTGTTGACCTCGCCAGACTTCCAGTGCCACCCTGATACACAACCAAAGGGAGATGCCAATCACCTGTGAGAGAGAAAGCTTCACTAATGTGAAGCAACACACTTCGCTCTCCCGACCACACCAGGAGCACGCGACTGGCAGACAGCGCTGGGACTCTGCAATGTGACCTACTGCCATCATTAAGGCTTAGCTGTTTGGACGAGCTAACTATTTAAGCCACAGCTGAGACTTCGTGCTGCAGAGATAAAGACGACACTTAAACCACCGTCTTTTGGGAATGTTTGACCGTTCAGTGTTGGATGGGACAACCAAGTACCTTAACGTGATTATTAGAACGGTCAGCTTCAAACAAGAGAAGAATCACCAGCGCGGATTTGAGTCTGAACAGCCGGGTTGCTTTACTCTGTGACATTCTCTGGTTCAATGACAGGTGAGTCAGACAGTTACTGTACCTTTCCCATTGTCGGAATTGGCCTCTTTCACTTTGCGGTTCTGGTTGGGGGATTTTCCGTTCTCCTGCGAATGAGCAAAAACATACAGCAG
This sequence comes from Callorhinchus milii, assembly GCF_018977255.1. Classification (NCBI taxonomy): domain Eukaryota; kingdom Metazoa; phylum Chordata; class Chondrichthyes; order Chimaeriformes; family Callorhinchidae; genus Callorhinchus; species Callorhinchus milii. The sequence goes on from NW_024704746.1 coordinate 21,776,231, forward strand.
GACGGAGATTCCTCCTTTAACGTTGCCACGTATCATGATAAATAATCCTTACATACAGCAAAAGTTTACATTCGTAGAAGAGCCTCAAAGTGCTTCGCAGGATACGCTGTAAAGTGGATATATCTAACCCACTGAAAAGAATACATCCAGCCAGCGTTTGTCTGCAAAATATGCAGTCACTACACTTTACAATGTATCCTAGTATTCACTAGTATGAATAGTGGGCAGTCTGGAGATTGTCAGGTGCTTAACCGAGAGGCTCTTGTGCCAATGTTTTTACGTTCCTTCTGATCTTGTACGAAGGCTATTGCTATATCTGGGATCCCGAGTCAAGCCCGCTCTGTAAATGCAAGTTGTCGTTGCTGTTAGATGTGCACAACCATCAACGACAGCTGCACCATCTGTTGTACGGGTGGAGTAACGCTGGCATGCAAGTACACACAAGTCTCAGCCACCTGAGCAGGTGGAGAGAGCAGCAAGCGAAACGCCTGCAGCCACTGAAACCTCCGGTAAATAAGCCCTCCAGGTCGGACACAAAACTGCTGACATGGCCTCGATGCGCAGAGCTCCTCCCTTCCTCTGTAACCTGCTAACCTCATACCGGCCTGTCCCCCTCTCTCCCTCCCTCCTCTCCACGTCCCCCGCCCTGCCAGCCCGTCCGTCCCATCAGCGGTAGTCCTCGGCTATCCAGCGCTTTGGAGACGTCCTTCCGACCGTGAAAGCTATCAAACGAATGTAAGTTGTCCTCGTTATTTATTGTTGTTGCAATGCAGTGTCGGCTTACGTTAATGGTGTGAAAGTTGATGCTCCAGTTGGAACTTGCCCTGGTCGGAATAAACCTGTCGCCCGTCTTGCGAGGAATGGTTGCCGGTGAGGTGGAAGATACGGGCTGCGGGTTTAAGGCAGACTGCAACGCCACATGCGCAGAAAAATACAAGGTTCGGGTTAGAAACCGTTTGGAAAATAACAGTCGACAGTCAGTAATAAAAGGTAATAAATAACGATAACATGAATCGAACAGTCAGGCTATTTCAGTTAATGTTAGTATTTTGTGAAGTGCAGTGCAGAAAGCAAGTTTACAGATTGGTCTTTTTTTCTTACCCCCCAAACACCCCCCCACAAAGACATTACAAGCTCAGGTTGGTGGCATGAAAGGCTTTTTATTTAAACTCAGATCGCAAGGCGAGTTTTTGAGAAGTGAAATCTATCCTATCACTCCAATAGTGTAAATGCTGTGTAAATGCAAGTTGTTGTTTGCAAGTGGACTGCACCATCCGCACAGACACGAGCGCAGGTAAACCCACCTCTGCTTGCTCACCAATCGCCTCGTTTGGTCTAAAGCAATGGAAATCGGCTTAAAAAAAATACTTTCAACCTTGTATATTGGTAGACAACACATCGGTGCCTCAGACAGAAACATGCACTTCATCAAATGCACCTTTCTGCTCAGCTTTAAGCTGGTCCAGTGAGTTATTCCACCAGATACTGAATGCTGTCAATATGTTCCCAGTTCTACTGTCAATACGAACACTATTAGGATCAGTGCAAGAAGCGGTACACCGGAATCATCTTGCAAAAAACCCTTTTTGTAAAAAAAAATCTTAAAACAAAGTCTTAATTCAAAATAAAAATCGACGCAAGGGTTTGCACTGAGCCGAGAGGACAAAGCACACTTGAACCGCTTTGATGAGCAGCCCAGGGAAATTGGAGGCTTATTCCACGCTATTCTGGTCTTGCTGTAGATGGGAACGCAGTTGATATGAAGCTCGTGTTATGCTTCACATCAGTCCCGGCCACCGTTGGAAGGTGAGCCCCTACAATCAAAACTGTCGCTGGTTCTGTGGCACGAGGGCACGAACCGGATGGAGAGTCTCGCAGCTTCACTTACCGGGGAAAGCATATTTTCAGAGACGTTTTGGAAGTGCGTTTGCCAAAGCAGCCTCCGTTCGTACTCTTGGTCCATGGCTTCACGGCCCTGTTCTAAGGACACCAATCGAGCGGGGAATAAGCAGCCCTGGAGCGTGAGCGACGTTGTCAGTCACTGAAGGTATCCAGGTCCCCGTCAGTGCTGCAGCCTCTCCTCACTCGCATTCCTGCAACAGCAAACCCAATTCAACAGTGTGTCCGATTGACATTGATCAGAAAACTGGGAACATCCAACTCCCTTCGTACAAAACGTACGCTTATTGCAAAAAGAACACGTCGGGAGGATATCTCAAGGCCCGCAGGACTGATGCACATAGAGAGTTTCATTCATCCCAGTTCTTGATTCAGGTGGAAATACCACTGCACACACCCCCCTCGCCATGTGAATAGGATCCTGGATAAGGCGGAAGGCCTTCTAAACTGTTGTGCAGTGCGAGAAATAACAAGAATGATCATCCTTTGAATTTGCACCTCTCATCTGCCTCCTCCTCCCCACCACCACACACCCTCACACCCCCAAACCCCCACGACACACACCCTCACACCCCCACCCACCCACACACCCTCACACTGATCCCTTGCAATAGTACAAGAGAGTTCTCAACTCCCAGTTCCGGCAATGGGAATTACATCATGCTCAAAGGGGTCCTGAGTGGTCTTGCGTTTCCAGCTTCTCTCACCAGTTATTGGCTGTGGTTTCAGGGCTCAAATGCCCTTTAATAGCCTTAGTTTAAGCTCTTAATGAATCCATTATGATTAACGGAGTGGGGGGGGGGGTTCCTCGTGTCTTTAATTTGAAGATTTGTCTGATCCGGTAATTAGCTCCCAGAGGAACAACCTTCCCCAAACCCAATTCCCCACAGCTCTGTGCTCTACTCCCCTGATCCCCCCCCCCCACTGCCCCCCCCACCTGAATGGGAAGCTGTGCAAGAACGCCTGGAGAAAACAAAGCAGAAAAAGAACGAACCTTGAGCTGCTCAGAAAACAAACAGTTGAACAATCTCGCTTTGTTCCTCACTGAATGTTCCGAAGTAAACTTTATCATGAAGATAAGTGACCTGGAACCTGGCAGCGCCGGGTTACAGGGGCTTTTCTTTTTCTTCCTCCAGATTCTCTAAATCCTACTCTCTCTCTCTCTCTCTCTCTCTCTCTTTTTCAGTGGGTTCACTTTTACAGCGAAGCCTTTAAATGCTCAAATGCGCCAATGCACTCAAAGTTGCGACAGACGAGTAAGGAATGTTACGTTTTACCTGTCGAATAGCAATGATTCACAGTTAGAACAAGGTTCGTAACCAATTATTTTATTTGCAAAGATTATTATTATTATATTAGTGTTAATTTAATTAATAAACAGAAGGGAAACAGAAGGGTCGGGTTGGATTAAAACCTTTTGGCGATAATCATAATCCCTGCGTTTGATTGACAATTTCATTTGATATAGCACCTTGTAGCCGACAAAAACACAGTCACAGTACATCCTGTGAAGCAGTTTGGGACATCCTCCTGATGTGAAAGTGGAGTCCTGTAGCTCAGTGGTTAGAGCACTCGCTTTGCAAGTGAGAGACCTGAGTTCAATTCCAGGCAGAGGGCGAAACCTTGGCAAGTTTCCTTACTCCACACAGAGCCTAATAATAATCCCTCCAAAACCAAAAACAATAATAAAATTAGTCATTTTCAATCTACGACTGTTTGTGGGACATTGCTGTGCGCAATTGGCCGCCGCGTTCGCCCACAAATATACAGTCAATTCACTTTACAGTGTGTTCTGTGAAGCGCTTTGGGACGTCCTCATGACGTGAAAAGCGCTATATCAAATGCAAGGATTATTATTATTAAAGGTGCTATACCAAATGTAAGGACTATCATTTATTCCCACCACATCATCAAAATGCTTTACAGATATGACTGTAAAGTGGAATGAGTGTTTTTGTAGGCAAACCTGACGGCCAATTTGCATCCAGCAATGTCCCACAAACAGCAATGAAGTGAATGACCAATTTTATCTGGGGGATTGCTGGCCTGGGCACTGGGAGAATCTCCCCATTTCTTTTTGAATTGTGCCATGGGATCTTTAACGGCCACCTGAACAAGCAAACACGATTTCAATTTGCTTGTCACTTGAAGGTCGGCACCTCCGACAATGCAGCACTTCCCCAGGACTGTGTGGGAGGGTCAGTCTAGACTGCGAGTTCAGAGTCCTGATGTGAGGTGCGAACCCACAATCTTCTGACTCTCAGAGTTGAGAGAGTTTATCGGGCTGACAATAAGTTCAATAAATGGTCCGCAGCACTCTGCAAGGCATAAGACCAGACTACTTCGAAGCCAGTTACAGTACATAGCTTGATAACAATTATAAAATATGGTGGGGCTTAATACACTTCAAGTTTACCCGCTCTTGTGAATAATCTGCAATGACACAACAGTGATCATCACAAAAATGTTGCTCAGCTACAAATTTAGAATTCATTCCCAACGTTATCTCCTTTCGTGGATTTTCTTAATAAGAACATAAGAATTTGCTGGCGAAAGAAGACCGAGGTCCATCTAGACTGCCTTCCACCATCCTGGCAGTGGCTTGACATGTCGTGTCCCAAACTATATACTGTATCCCCAGGTATTATTTTCTGGCAGGAAAAAATATCTGATTTGTTCTTGAAACAAATGACATTTTCCTGCTTCTTATTCGTATTTATTTTCTTATTTATAAGAAACATATTTGCCAGCTGCACATCAATGTTCCCACCTGCTGACTGTCTCTTGTCATATCACGACCCAACAGCTATTTAACAGACAGAAGAAGGCCCTCATAACAAATTTCCTACTTCCCTCACCACCTGCACCTTGAAAATCAGCTAAAACTTGTGAGACCCTGAGACTGAAATTCAAATGCTAATTGTGCTCCTTGAACTGCAAAAGTTACCAGTTACTCACAACGCATGATTCATGTAAGCAATTTTCAGCTGCGTCCGCACAGCAAAGGCCCGGTTTGAACGGAAGGTTTCCAGGGTTCCAATCTATTTACTCGAGTCCACTTTACGTAAATACACCCAGAGAAAATGATAGGTGACCAATACAATTCCGCTGTCACAAGAATCATTTCATCGACTGCTGAATAATGTTGTTTCGCAATCTGAATCTGAAGTTCCCACTGCCTGTCTCGTTGCTGCTGCCCTCTACGTCAATTCGCATTTTTATTAATTAAGAAGGATAATAATCCCTACATTTGAGATGGCATCTTTCACGTCAGGAGGACTCAAAGTCTCAAGTGCTTCGCAGGATTTACTGTAAAATGTCTTTTTGAACAGTGCCAGGGGATCTTTAACGTCCACCTGAAGCAGACCGGACCTCGGTTTAACGTCTAAAAATAATTTAGACATTATGGACCTATTTTACAATAGGTTTGTACAGATAGAAACAGCTTTTTTTTCAAAAACAAACGAACAGTATTTTTTTAAATCCTCTAACCCAACTCTCAAGTGGCCATCGTCTCACTCTGCAGTACATGTTATTGTCTCACCTTGCACGACTTTGCCAGCTGTCAAATGGAAGGACTCTTATTTGAAATTGCTGCTCCCACTATCCATTCATCTCCGACCTATTCCGATTCCAAGGAAGGTAACCAAACCCGGCCGAACCTAGAAGGATATAGATCTGCGTTTTTTTAATATACACATATATATATATAAATAAAAAAGGGGGAAATGTATACCTTTACCAACAAGAACACTACAACGATCCATCCTAAAATAGACGCACATCAAGGCAGGGATGGCTAAATACATACAAAATAATAATCTATCATTTGCTTGCAGTGCTGAGTATGGTTCTGAGCTCTGTGTCTCTATAAATAATCTACTGTTGCCCCTTTCTATATACCTACATCTCTCTCCTCTCTCTCTCTCTCACATACACAGAGGAGTACTGTATCTTCTTCCTCCCTGGCCCACGGCAAGTTTTAAATTATTCCACTGATAATTTCCTGCTTCCCGCAGGCCTCTCTGTACCAGCTTACCAAAAAGCTCATAATTGCTGGACATTATTGCTAAGACGTTTTGTGACACGTAGCTTCTATGTTCAGTCTTACTCTGACCGCATTTTTGTTTCTGGATTAACTAAACACCACGTCTGTGTCTGTGTGTGTGTGAGAGAGAGAGAGAGAATTCCCTGGTGCAAATTGAGTTCAATGCCCTGGTTTTATTTTATATAAATTTCTGTGTGTGGTGTGTGTGTGTGTGTGTGTGTGCGCGTGTGTGTATTTTACGGGGTAGTATGGAAAACAAACCATCCTACAAAAAGATATCCCACTAAATCTTGAAACGCACGTGACAAATGAAGTAAAATTCGAGGAGGAGTAAAGAACAGCCAAACGATGACAATTAAGACAATTAAGCGTCGGGTTTGAGAACAGACCACAGAATTAAGAGGCACATTGCGAAAGAAAACACGCCCACAAAATGGAATTCACTGAGTCAACAGCTGACGGAAGGCCAGATGTACAGTTTTAACCATCTTACTTTCTCCGGTCTTAATAAACTTTTCTTTGAAACAAAACTACCCCCCCCCCCCCCCCGCACACACCCACCCACCCACCCACCCACACCGCCACAGGACACGCGAACATTTGCTCCCCCGGATTTCCCTCCCAAGTCAATCACAGGATTGTTAAGTCTTCAGCTCCTCAAACTAACTTAAAACATGTTCTCACTGGTTCGGTGCCTCCTGCGTTTCCTGAGAGAGAATAAATGCAACTTCGAAAGCATTTACCGGTCACAAAAAGAAATGAAAACCTTAGCACCCCACCCACCACCACCCCCACACCGCCCCCCCCCCCCCCCCCGCCCCACAAAAAAAAACACACAGAAAAATAGGTGAACAGATCTGGAAGAGAAATGGACCGACCTTGTGAGGTGGTTCCTTAATCAAATAGACATTGGATCTTCAAAATATATATATAAATATACATACATTAAAACAACAACATTAAAGAGGAAATACATTGAGGTGTGAGTGAAGCTGTGGTGTTTGGGGGACGGCATAACAACACACCTGTGGTGATGGGGGGGAGGGGGGGTAACCTGGTTGTGGTGGGGTGATGGGGGGTTGGGGGTGATGGGGGGTTGGGGGTGATGGGGGGTGGGGGTGGTGATGGGGGGTGGGGGGAGGGGTTGGGGGGTGATGGGGGAGTGGGGGGGGTTGGGGGGTGATGGGGGTGTGGGGGTGGTGATGGGGGAGTGGGGGGAGGGGTTGGGGGGTGATGGGGGGGGGGATGGGGGAGTGGGGGGGGGGGGTGATGGGGGGTGGGGGGATGGGGGGGGGGGGGTGGGGGGAGGGGATGGGGGGGTGATGGGGGAGTGGGGGGCGATGGGGGTGATGGGGGGTTGGGGGGTGATGGGGGGGTTGAGGGGTGGTTGGGGGGTGATGGGGGAGTGGTGATGGGGGAGTGGGGGGTTGAGGGGGTAACTCGTTACCGGCGATTGTATCAGTTTCACACAACAACATTCGGGACCACATCCGGAGCCGCGACACTGACCAATAGCCGCGTCACTCCGCACAGCGTCACAGAGCGACACCGCAACACTGTAACAATGTCACCGACAACAATGTATCAAACATCGCAACACTCACTCACACTCTCACACACAGACACACACACTCCCCCCACACTCTCACACATCCCCCCCCACACACTCCCCACACGCCCCCCCCCACCCCCCCCCCCACACACTCACAACTCCCCCCACCCCCCCCCCCACACACACCCCACACCCCCCCCACACACAACCCCCCCACACACACTCCCCACCCCCCACACACACTCACAACCCCCCCACACACACTCATCCCCACACCCCCCCCACACACATCCCCCCCCCACACACACACACACCACCACCCCCCCCCACACACACTCTCCACACACCACTCACACACATCCCCCCCCCACACACACACCCACACCCCCCCCACACACATATACTCACACTCTCCACACACTCACTCACACACACCCCACCCCCCCCCCCCACACACACACACCCCACACAGACACACACACAGCCTCAGCGCTACAGTGTAACACACACACACTCACACACAATGGATCAACACTCGGCACAAATTGTATCTCAACCCATCTTTGAGAGGGGAGGAAGGGAAGGGGTGTTGGGGGGGGAAGAGAGAGGAGGGGGGGGGGAGGAGGGTAAGGGAAGAGGTAGGGAGGAGGGTAAGGGAAGAGGTGGGGAGGGGGGAGGGGGGGTAAGGGAAGAGGTGGGGAGGGGGGGGGGGTAAGGGAAGAGGTGGGGAGGGGGGAGGGGGGTAAGGGAAGAGGTGGGGAGGGGGGGGGGGTAAGGGAAGAGGTGGGGAGGGGGGGGGGGGGAGTGGGGGTAAGGGAAGAGGTGGGGTGGGGGGGTATATACATGTGGATCATTCAGAATTGGTACAAAGGTGGAAACAGATGCAAAATCGACCGCACAATACATATCACAATACATATCACACACCGTCTGTGGCGGTGGTGATGAGGACCACTCAGTGTGAGGTTTTAGTACCTTCTCGTCGAGCTCTTCAATCAGTTCAGGTTCTCTCGGTCTCTGTCCCCGAGTCCCCACTTTTTTCTCTCTCTCTCTCTCTCTCCGCACTTCTGGTGATTGAATTGCAATGTCCGGGGTGTGGGTGTGGAGTTGTGGGTGTGGGTGGGGGTGTGGGTGGGGATGTGGGTGGGGGTGGAGCTCAGCCCCGGGGTTGGGAGACTGGAACAAGGAATCCTTCCCTATTCGCCCGAGGAATCGCTCAATATGGCTCCGTGGCGACAGAGGGAGAGAGAGAGAGAGAGAGAGCAGCACTATGGGAATGGAGGCCATAAAAGGCTGCATTACATGTCATCACCAGAGTGACTGACAGGGAGTAAGGGATGGGTTACATGTCACAGCCTCTCCCCCCCCCCTCTCCCCCCTCCTCCTCCTTGGGACCACCTGGATCCGTCTCCTTCACAACAAATCTTATGCATTCTGGCACCTCAGCCTCCGGGTTGGGTCTGGATCTCGGTCTGAGCCGAGCGGATAAAGGCTTCCTTTGAAGGTTGGGGCTGAGGCGCCGACCGCCACTTCAAAAGGTCTTCCAACGCCTGATTTTTTTCCCCCTCTTTCCCCCCCCCCACCCGCCCACATTCTCCCCGGTCCGTAACTGGAAGACGGGCGAACGCTACAGAAAATAAATGCCTCTTAGCGTAACTAACGATAGTCCTTGGATTTGATATCGCGCCTTTTAGCGCCTTCGAGACGTCTCAAAGCGCTTCACGGGATATACTGTAAAGTGTATTGACTGTATATATTGTTGTTGTTGTTGTTATATATTCTTACGGGGTGTTCTATGGATAATAATCATCCTTATCCTTATAATGATGTGGCGCCTTTCGACCTGGGAGGGTGTCTCAAAGCACGTCACTGGATTTACTGTCACTTCTGGACACTATCTTGCCGGCGAAATATCATGTATCATATGTATACCGCTTGGATTTTAACAGAATCACCCCCCCCCACCCCACCCAAAAGAAAAAGTTACACAAATTTCCAGTATATCTTGTAGCTCTTTGACTCGCTCAGCGATGTGATAAGGACTGTATCAAACGCAAGGATTATTATATTCTAATCGTTCAGCGTTCAACTCCGCAGCCTCCGTCGGTCGAGGCAATCCACACCAGGCAGTTTGCTGGAGCAAAGATAAAGTCAGTTCACTTTACAGTGTATTGCGTGAAGCGCTTTGAGAGACGTCTTGATGACATGATATGGCCCTAACATTAAATGCGAGGATTATCATCATGATATTGGAAAATAAACTGTTCTTTCTATAAGCTTTTAATTCCTCACATTTATGAACTACTTAAAAATGCCTTCAATTCCTGCTTTACCTCGCTTTCACTGGCGCAAAAAATGTATGGGGGGGGGGGGGGGAGATCTACTGACTTTAACAAGCATCAACATTCAAATCCTTTTAAACTCTCGTCTGGAAATGTTCCTTCAAGTAACAAATGAAGCCATTGACCTTTCTCGCCATTGGTGGTTCTCAGAAGGTACAATCATGAGAAGTGAAATTTGCAACAGTCGATGCCTGAGCTTTGAAGTCTAATCTGCAACCGAAGAGGGAGCTGAAGGGAGGGGAGAAGAGGATAGATTGGCTGTTGCTAACATAGACTTTTGCCTCATTGTGAAATGCACTAAAACTCAGTCAAGGAATGGGACACAAACAATGGAACTCTTGCTGTGGTGCAAATCTTCTAATCAGCGTGAAGCCGACGGATTGTTGGTGTTTGACTCCAGTCACTCACTACACACGACAGTAAATCCTGCAAAGCGCTTTTGAGACGTCCTCTCACTGCATCAAATGATTCTTTTAAAATTAAATCCACGTGAGGAAGCTGTGCTTCAAAATATGTTATGATTAAAAACCCCAAAGAACAGCACACCTCACAGCAGACGGTTACTCCACCTGACGCAGAATGAACCCTACAAAATACAAGGTTGGCTGATTCACTCACTGACAGCTGCACAGACAGCTGGAAATGTCAACCCTCTGCTCTTCAGAAGCTGCCATTTGAGGCTTATTGTTGGGATAAAGCAGTGAATTTTATCCTGAATCTAATCGGTTCTTACATTGGGTCCAAAGTACTCCAAAGGAACTTCAGCACCAAATTCTGGATGCTCAAAAATGCTGGATAAACAGAGTAAACTTTAAACTCAAGAATCACTCCCCATTGAGTGCTTACTATTTAGAATAATACTTGCATTTGATATAGCGCCTTATTATGTTCTCAAAGTGCTTCACAGAATATACAGTAAAGTGAATTGACTGTATATCTTGTAGGTGAAACATGGCAGCCAATTGCGCACGGCAGTGTCCCACAAATAGTTGTGGATTGAGTGACCAAATTATTATAATTTTTTTGAAGGGATGATGACTCAAATTTAGTCATCTGATTTCCTTCTCTTTTCACATGCAGTTAAGTCACAGCCAGAACTGTTATCAGCCACACGGGAAAAATCAGTTGCAAATCTAAATTTAACACTAACATAAGCATATTCTGTTTAACTCTAAATAGAAGTTTGAATATCCTAGAACATCTGCCCTTCTCGCAAGATGCAGTTGTAATTGATGTTGGATTAAGGCTGGGGTGAAACAGCTTACCAAGCAGTAACAGACTGAAAAATTCATATGATGTTAAAACTGCCAACAAACAAGCTGGAGGGCTGCTGTCAGCATCATTTGAATACTACACTGCTCGTCATTCAAACACACCCAACCTTGGCTTGCTTAGTTTTTAACAGTGAGGTTTTTTTTTTTAAAGTCACATCCAACAGCCAGGAATACGAAGTCCTGCAAATTGAAATGAAATGCAGTTTGAGCTCACTCCCTGGTGCGAGTGGGTCTAATTTAATAGAATATATGTTTACTGATTCATTTTAATGCCTGAACTTTCTTCAAAACCTTTCTACATAATAATCCTTTGCCATTGAAGATAATGGGCTACCTCCAGCAGTAACGCAGGCCTGAATACATGGACTAAGCTACTTAAAAAGATGCTCTCAGGCTTTATTTCTACATTGTCTAACTGCAGCACTATTGTGAAAACAAAAACAGAAGTTGCTGGGAACACTCAGCAGGTCAGGCAGCATCTATAGAGAAAGGAAAGTGAGTCAACGTTTGGGTCCATGACCCTTCGTCAGAACTAGGGCACATTGAGAGGAAGCAAGTTCTGTTTTTGTTTTCAGATTTCCAACATCTGCAGTATTTTGTGTTTTGCGGCAATATTGTGTATGTTACTGCCAGACAATTAGATGGCAAGTAAGTCACAGATCTTCAAACACATTCCAGCAAAGAGGGATTTAAACAAGTCAAGTTCTCTACTTGTTCTCTATTTGCTATTCATTGAAACCATCTAAACAGACAAAGAATGTCAAAGCTTTATAATTATTAAACAATTCGTGGTTGTTTTCTTCAGGCAATATTCGGCTTGAACCAGATAAAGAGGATGCAATTTTGTTCAGGTACAAAATCCAATAGAGGCACCGGCAGGTCCATTAAACCCCACACTGTGGGAAACACAAGATTGCTATCTGTTCTCATCACGATCGGCTTCGGTTTTTCATCTTCTGCCGATTCCTTTTACCAGGACGCTTCTGAAAATTAAATAAAAGAGGTTACAGCCCAGGTCACACATTTTGACTAGAATGGACGATGATGCTTTAGTCCGACCACAATGGTATACAGGAGCTGTGGTTTGCACAGCACATCAAAAAAACACCTGCATTTACAGAACTCTGGCCTTCTCAACAATATTGAAGAGCAAAACGGATTCAAAGAAACTGCTGTAATTTGAGTCTAGACATAACTTAAGGTTTTAATAATAATAATCCTTGCATTTGATATAGTGCTTTTCACGTCTTCTAGACGTCCCAAAGCGTTTCACAGAATATACTGTAAAGTGAATTGACTGTATATTTGTGGGCGAACGCGGAAGCCAATTGCGCACAGCAATGTCCCACAAACAGTCGTAGATTGAAAATGACCAATTTATTATTGTTTTTGTTTTGGAGGGATTATTATTAGGCTCTGTGTGGAGTAAGGAAACTTGCCCAAGGTTTCGCCCTCTGCCTGGAATTGAACTCAGGTCTCTCACTTGCAAAGCGAGTGCTCTAACCACTGAGCTACAGGACTCCTGTACTGGTGCAATAAGTGCCTCTCGGCTACTTATAAACCTTTTAAAAAAGGAGATGGTGGAAAAAGTTTGGAACAGTGACTCAATCAATCCCAAAGAGAACTTTCTCCTGATGTACCTGTTCAAAAACATCTAACCAGACATCATATAGTACTTGTGAATGTTTTACACAATCTACAGTTGATGAAGCAAAAGAAAGTTAGGCTTTAGAAATCAAACTAAATTACAGAAATTAAGGCCAATCAAATAAGAATTCGGTGAGTTTCTGTTATTTGGACAAGAGGGAAATGTTTTATACCATTGAGCTGAATACCATCAGCTGAAGCTATGTCAGGGGATCCTAAGTGCAACCGGAATCAGACAACATTCATCCCATACCTCAGTAAGATCAATGAATGAGGCAAGTCATTATTATTATTATTATATTATTATTATCAAGGATTATTATTATTATTAGAAGTCATCTGACCAGAATTGGGAAGCCCTGATCTGTACCATTATTAACCTTTAACTCTCTTACTCTGAGGGAATTTTGNTTTTTAATCAATACTCACATTTGCATTAATCTTTCCCTTTCCCCCTTTTCCAAAATTCTTGTTTTTGGAATGAGCAACTTTGGACCTGAAGCTGGAGACGTCATCGTAACTGTCTTTGGTGTTCCACTTTAAGCCTCGCTTCTTTCCGCCAAAGCCAAACTTTTCGTTTTTGTGTTTCCTCTTAGCGTTTATTCTGGAGAGAAAAAGAAAAAAAAGAAAACAAGAGGTTACAATGCGATGAGACCTCACTGTGCCCAGGGAACCACTCACACCTGCTTAACTGCTTATGCCAATCTGCCCGCTGCAAATACACAACACAAGAAAAAAGGACTTGAAATTGATTGGGAATATATACTTCTCACTGATCAGAATGATTTTCGGATGCCTTCCTACTAAACAGTGCGTGAAGTGACTTCAAATGTGTTGCATCGTCTTTTCCAAGTTGCTACACAATACCCTTTTTAAAAAATCTTAAGGGGGTGCAGTTCTAGGTCATAAAGACCAGAAGTTGTAGGTCTGAATCTCAGTCTACGCGTTGCCAGCTAGTCTCAACCAAAGCAGCAGTTGGGCTGTTACAATTGGCCTCAGGGTCAGAGGGAGGGATGGAAAAGTATATATAAAAAAAATCGGCAAAGGTTTGCACTCTCAATCTGATCAAATACTTTGCACTCACTGTCAAGGCACAACTTGGGCGAGACATTGGAAGACATCACCCCAGGAGAAGAAAAATTTAGAATACATTTCTGTGAAACAAGAACATGCTTTCAAGCACCCGCTCCCTCCCCCCCAGACACACTCCTCCTCCTTCTCGAGATAACGCTTCATCACTGTGGCCCAATACATCAGTGTTCCTGGTAATAACCCCTGTAGGGGATTATCCAACTGTAACAAGTTCCCAGCATGGAGTGAGTATAACATTGCTGTAGTAAACCAAATCGCTCACCCTTTCTTCTTGTGTTGCCCACCTCCACCTCCAGATCCTCCACCGCCAGCTTCTTTCTGCCCTTTGGAGGGAGCCCTGTCACCCTCCAGGAAATCCAATTTGTCAGAAAGCCCTGAAGAGAAGAAAGCAATTAGTCAAAATAAAAACCAGTGTCAGAGACCTTCTAGTCAGAGAGCAAGTAGCAAGTGAAAGCAATGGGATCAGGATACAATCTCGTCTTTGGAAATGCCAATAAAACATCGCAGACCTTTCTGGTACTTCTTTACAGCTGTCAGCATTGCTTTCTTTTCTTTCTGTCGCTTCTGAATAACTTCCACTTGCACCTAGAATCAAAAGTACATCGAGATTTCAAAAAAATACATACATTTGGAGTCAATTTCCCCCTGTGTAGCCAGCGGAGAAAAAAAAGTACACTGTAAACAAGTTGCTACACAAAAAATTATTGGTGTTGGACAGAAAAGTCTTACCTTCTTGCCATATTTTCTCAATGCTCGGAGCTGTTTAGCCTTTTCAGATTTTTCCATGGCAATCTGCTTTACCATTAGCTTTTGTCTAACCTAATAAAAGCATAGACACATTTNAAAAAAAAGCAACACGAAGCAGCACTCTAAAGAATCCTTCCTTAAGAGTCCCCCACGGCCCACTTGAAGCTTTTACTTCAGACACAGAACAGAGAAATCGATCATGAAATCCTATCACGCAACCCATATTAGACTAGACAGACGAGAGGTTCTCCATTGGAAACCAAGTCACAAAAGTAATCCAGTCTGTAAGTGCAAATAAACACTTTATCTTTTGGGTCAATTAAATTAAGTAAGGCAACTAACTCTCTTTTGAGAGGAAAAACAAATAACCACTTGCCTTGTGCATTTGCTGGTCGGATTTTGCCATCTCTGCAAAGTAGTCTTCTGGTCTTTGTGTTGCAACTTTCAGACTATGTAGTTTAGGCAATGCCTTCAACACAGTCGCTTGTGCCTGGCGGTAACTGAAGACGGAAAATAAAAATGCCAAGTTAAAAAAAAAACATTTTTTTGGGGGCAGTGCAGAGATTTCTTAATCTTCCCAAATAGCTACCCAACTTGAGAGGCTACAGTGCTGAAAGTGGAAGAAGACCACTAAGAAATCCGGGAAGTGGGGAAGAGGAGAACGAGAAAGGAAGAGAAAATAATATAATTGGAAGTCTTACATATCTAAAATATTAGGATCTCAGGTTTTGGTATTCGATTCTAAAGTGCAATCCAAAACAAGTGGCGCTAACTAATAACCATAGAAGACAAACAAAAGCCAGAAAAACAATAACTCCATCATGTATATTTAACTTTTTTGCAAAATTTCTTTGTGGAGTGTTTTGGAAAGGTGGATCAGGTGACTTTTTCTTAAAAGAGTCTCTTTCCATTTAGAATGTTTTATTCTGTGTGCATCTATTTTTTTTGTAATGCCGCAATGCATTTTAAACTGTGGTAAAGTTTCATAAATATGATCAGACAGCACTCACTTGGGAAAGCAAATAAATAAACGGTTTCCTACGCAATTTGAAGGGGATACGTACAAATACATCTCGCGCTGAAAGTCATCTTCTACGTTGATCTCTGAGTTTTCCGCTTCTGTGGACTTTCCTTCAGCTTTTGCTACAATGTCTGCAGCTGGGCCATTAGTCATGTCCAGCCTCTCCACCCACGGCAGGTCTTTCTTGAAGTTTGCTAAGCACCTCGCCATTCCCTCCTATAGATATAAAACCTACATTAATGACCCTGTTCTACGCAGCTCTTATTTTAATGACAGGAAATAAAGATCCTTGTGAGGAAAACATGAGATCCTGATAGTTACTCGACAGCATTCAACTCAGTTCAACCACAACAAATTACATTTATATATAACAATCGTTGCATTTGATATGGTTACTTTTCAAGTCTTCGAGACGTCTCAAAGCTCTTCAAAGGATATACTGTAAAGTGAACTGACTGTATACTTAGTGGGCGAAAAGCACCTTTCACGTCAGAAGGATCTTGAACAATTGTGCTATTATTTGGGAACGAGGGGAACAATATTATTTGGGAATAATATCTTGTTAAGAAGAGCCTGGGAGAAACGTTTTATTTAACAACCTGGAAACCAAAACGTTTTAGTTTTATTTTTCAAACCAAGAAGAAATATTTCCTGTTGATACTTGATCGCTGGCATTCTGTTTAAAAACATTGTGGAGTCCTGTAGCTCAGTGGTTAGAGCACTCGCTTTGCAAGTGAGAGACCTGAGTTCAATTCCAGGCAGAGGGCGAAACCTTGGGCAAGTTTCCTTACTCCACACAGAGCCTAATAATAATCCCTCCAAAACCACAAACAATAATAAATTGGTCATTTTCAATCTACGACTGTTTGTGGGACATTGCTGTGCGCAATTGGCTGCCGCGTTCGCCCACAAATATACAGTCGATTCACTTTACAGTGTGTTCTGTGAAGCACTTTGGGACGTCCTCCCGACGTGAAAAGCGCTATATCAAATGCAAGGATTATTATTATTATTATTGTGATCGGGGGCAAAATAAACTGATCAGCTTCAGTAGCATAGGGAGCACATTATCAAGCAGATAATTACAGTGGAGATATGATGGACAGAACAGGGTCTGTACTAATTTGCTCCAAACAACTCCTCAGTTGAGAAAATCTAACATCATCTTTCCATAAAAGGAGAAGAAACTCACCACATCATTTGGACATTTTTTCTTTGCTTCCAGCACAACATTTAAACCAGGCTTGAGTAAACCCTTTGCGAATGCCTCTTGAAGCTGAAAATAAAATACAACATTAATATTTGAAAAGTGAAACACAGTCATCTTTGTACCAGAGGCGTGAAAACTGAAACATCACCAGACCATTTAGTCTTAAACTTCCTTTAGATTTTTAAACAAGGATGAACGACAGTCTTGATTGCCTAAAGAGCTTAACGCTATTAGTGTCTTATTTTGAATGAATGCTCCATGTTCACAAATGTCTCATTGAACAGTATCACGAGCAGTTTTCTCTCCCTCCGTCCCACCTCAAACTCCAGGGTGTTAAATTCCTAATTCCAGCCATCCTGGCCCATCAGAAGCACTTGGAGGGGGCTGAACAGTCACTAGAGGGAAGGGGGTGGGAGGTCAGCGATCCTGTTAACCCTGTGATCAGGGTAGCAAAGTCCCAATTTTGTTGTAACGCACAGCACGGGGGGGGGGGGGGTCGACAAGCGAGTGGAATACGGTAGTTTTCAAGAGGGAACCAGACAGATATCTTAAAAAAGGAATACAGTAAAACTCGCATAAGTCTGACCTGCATAAACCGTATAATCGTCCAGTCGTTACATCTACTCAGGTGCCCTGGAATTTCCTACTATTTGTACATTTCACATAAGGAATCCGGAATGGGGGCATAATCTTAAAATTATAGCTCAGCCATTCAGGAGTGGAATCACCCAAAAGGGAGTGGAAATTTGGAACTCTCTCCCCCCAAAAAAGGCTGTGGATTATGGCTGAATCCATTCACATCCTCAAGACTGAGGGGGAGAGGGATTTGTCAGGTCAGGGTGTCAAGGGACATGGGGCAAAGGCGGGTAATTCCTTGAAAAAAAAAGTAATAATAAATTGGTCGCTCAATCCACGACTGTTTGTGGGACGCTGCCGTGTGCAATTGGCGGCTGAGTTTTGCCCACAAAATACACAGTCACTACACTTTACAGGACATTCTGTTAAACGCTTTGAGACGTCTCGAAGATGTGATAAGGCGCGATGTCAAATGGAAGGATTATTAAGCATTATTATAAATTGGACTTGAGGTACAGATCAGACGTGATCTTATAGAATGGCGGAACAGGCTCGAGGGGCTGAATGGCCTCCTCCTGTTTCTATGTAACTCATACTTTACACATAAGTCAAATTAACGGTGCGGTCCCAACTGATATGACTTGTGTGAGAGGGAACGAGACCGCGGTGAGGGGTGGGGAGAGGAGGTTCCCTGTTTCAGAGCGCTGGGGGAAGGGGGGGGGGGGGGGGGGGAGAGAGGGGGGGGAGTGGCAGAGAGTGGGTGAGGGGGAGAGAGTGGGGGAGAGAGAGTGGGAGAGAGTGGGGGAGAGAGAGGGGGAGAGAGAGTGGGAGAGAGTGGGGGAGAGAGTGGGGGAGAGAGGGGGAGGGGGAGAGAGTGGGGGAGGGGGAGAGAGTGGGTGGAGAGAGAGTGGGGGAGAGAGGGAGAGAGGAGGGAGTGGGGGAGAGAGGGGGAGAGAGAGGGGGGAGGGGGAGAGAGGAGGGAGTGGGAGAGAGTGGGGGGAGAGAGGGGGGGGAGGGGGAGAGAGGGGGGAGAGAGTGGGGAGAGAGGAGGGAGAGAGAGGAGGGGAGGGAGAGAGTGGGGGGAGAGAGGGGGAGAGAGAGGGGGGAGAGAGTGGGGGAGAGAGGGGGGAGAGAGGAGGGAGGGGGAGAGAGGAGGGAGGGGGAGAGAGGAGAGAGGGGGAGAGAGAGGGGGGAGAGTGGGGAGACTGACCTCGGTGTCTGACTGGCTGTCGGTGTCTGACATGGAGTCGGTGTCCATACTGTAGCTGTGGCTATGGCTGTGGCTATGGCTGAGGCTGTAGCTATGGCTGTAGCTGCCGCTGTCGCCGCCGCGCGCTCTCGGCCGAGCGT
The DNA here is from genome assembly GCF_018977255.1 of Callorhinchus milii. NCBI lineage: Eukaryota > Metazoa > Chordata > Chondrichthyes > Chimaeriformes > Callorhinchidae > Callorhinchus > Callorhinchus milii. Next base: position 21,794,989 of record NW_024704746.1, read on the forward strand.
GTGAGTGAGAGAGAGGCTGAGGGGCGGAAGCGGAAACCAGGCCGGTGGGGGGCGGGGCGGGTCCGCCACCAAATCCCGTCCGGACTCCACACCCCTCCCCCCCTCCCCCCAACAGCGGAAAGAGCGTCACAAAGGTTCCGGGCGCAGTGACCCGCAGTCAAAAGGGAACAAGTGGGAGGGGGGGAAGGGAGAGAGAGAGGGGGGGAGGGGGGGGGGGAGAGAGGGGAGGAGGGGGGGGGGGGGAGGGGGGAGGGGGGGGGGGGGGGGGGGGGGGGAGTGAGGGGGGGGGGGGGGGGGGGGGGGGGGGGGGGGGGGGGGGGGGGGGGGGGGGGGGGGGGGGGGGGGGGGGGGGGGGGGGGGGAGGGGGGGGGGGAGAGAGGGGAGGAGGGGAGACAGGGGGGGGAGGGGAGTGAGAGGGGGGGAGGGGAGAGAGGGGGGGGGAGGGGAGAGACGGGGAGGAGGGGAGAGAGGGGGGGAGGGAGAGAGGGGGGGAGGGGAGAGGGGGGGGAGGGGAGAGGAGAGAGGGGGGGAGGGGAGAGAGGGGGGGGGAGGGGAGAGAGGGGGGGGGAGGGGAGAGAGGGGGGGGGAGGGGAGAGAGAGGGGAGGGGGAGAGAGGGGGGAGGGGAGTGAGAGGGGGGAGGGGAGAGAGGGGGGAGGGGAGAGGGGGGAGGGGAGTGAGGGGGGGAAATGAAATGAATACGTCACCTCTCCACTTCTCTTTGCTATTCAGCAGCGCCACGTCGTCGTTGTTGCTGTCGTTGTTGTCGTTGTCGTCGTCGTTGTTGTCGTCGTTGTTGTCGTCGTCGTCGTCGTGTTTTAAAAATATATTATTATATTAAAATAAAAAAAAACCAAAGTCCAGCCTTCGGGAAATCAACGCCTGTAGACTGCAAAGCGCAGTGACTGTGTATATTTGTGGGCGAAACGCGGCAGCCAATTGCGCGCAGCGTTGTCCCCCACAAACAGCCGTGGGTTTGAGTGACCAAATTAGCATTATTAGTTTTGTCAGTTCTGACAAAAAGGTCATCGACCTGAAACACTGACTCATTTTCCGCTCTCCATAGATGCTGCCTGACCCGCTGCGTGTTCCCAGCCACTTCTGTGTCGATACCAGATTTCCAGCATCTGCAGTACTTTGCTTTTTGTTTATTATTATTATTATTATTATTATCATTTATTTTTATTAAGGGATTATTTCCCCCTCCCTCAATCCCAACCCTATAGCCCCCACATTTATACACGTAAATATAATTCCAGTCCACCACCAGGTGGGGGGAGGTTTCCTTTCTTTTCGAAACATCTGTAACAGTAAATCAATTTGGGTAAAAGTGGTTATTGCACATTTTAGTCAGGAGGTGGCATGTAGCCTGGCTGTAAAGATGCCAAACTGGATGAAAATAAGTACTGGGCTTACATAATGATATTGTAGTTAATATAATAATAAACCTTAACATTTGATATAGGGCTGTATCACGCCATCGAGACGCCTCAAAGTCCTTCACAGGCTATACTGTAAAGTAGATTGACACCTGTTTGTGGGACACTGCTGTGTGCAGTTCACTGCCACATCGCATCACCCACACAATACACAGTCAATCCACTTTATGCTCTGTGGAGCGCTTTGAGACGTCTCAATGACGTGATAAGGTGCAATTTCAAATGTAAGGATTATGATTATTATTATCACCATCTTCTGCATGAAGAAGTTCCTCCTGAACTACCTATTAAAATCTATCACTAACTATCGCATTTATATCCTCGTATTTATATCCTTTGGTTATGGACTGAAAAAACAAGTGGAAACAACATATCAACATCCCTTCCTATTCTTGAACACCTCTCCAGCAGGGCTTTGTAGCTGCAATTGTTAAGAGGAGAGATTATAATGGATATAGTTTAATGGATAATGCCTTTGTCACTTCCCTCCTTGATTTCTCAAATGCATTCCTCGTTACTCTTCCCAGTTCCATCATCCACAAGGTTCAGCTCATCCAAATCTCCGTTGCCTGCATCTTCACTTGCACCAAACTCCGTGCCATCACCCCAATCCTCGCCAGGCTCCCCTGATTCCCTGTTTCCAGAAGAGATCGACGTACAAGATTCTCACCCTCAAATACAGTTCCCTTCACACCCTAGCACCTCCCTATCCTCTCTCACCTGCCTGGGCCACACTAGTTTGTTTGTTTGCCCCCTTCGCTCAGCTAACAGGCCTGCTGTGAGTTGTCTGGACCTTCTGTGCCATCATCACTGAGCCTTTAGCCTAACTAAGCCCCTAAACTCTGGAATCCCTCATTAAGACCTATCTCTTCAACCACAGCTATGGTCACCTTCTCCCTTGATTGGTGTCCAACCAATGATAATAATAATAATAATAATCCTTGCATTTGATATAGCGCTTTTCACGTCTTCTAGATGTCCCAAAGCGCTTCACAGAATAATAATAATAATAATAATCCTTGCATTTGATATAGCGCTTTTCACGTCAGGAGGACGTCCCAAAGCGCTTCACAGAACACACTGTAAAGTGAATTGACTGTATATTTGTGGGCGAATGCGGCAGCCAATTGCGCACAGCAATGTCCCACAAACACTCGTGGATTAAAAATGACCAATTTATTATTGTTTTGTTTTTTTGGAGGGATTATTATTAGGCTCTGTGTGGAGTAAGGAAACTGTGCCGAGTGGCTATCCTGCATGAAGGATGCTGTATAAATGCAAGTGTTGTTATTTTCCACATGAACAAATGACTCTTCTAAGGCAGGCTCAATTTGTATTTAACACCGTTCCTATCATTAAAGGAGAGATAAGTTATGCATATCAAACTCCCCCAGGATGAAACACTCTTCATTTGTAACATGTGTCAAGGCTGCCACATTGCCAGTAAATTATTATTAATTTGTGTACAATCTATTTCGAATCTTAATTTTATAATATATATGCTACTCAGAGACACCGCAAAAAAAGGAGCCTTGGGCACTTTGGCTTGGCTCCCGTCTGATGAACGTCCAAAGATGAAGCAAATAGAATATGCTGGAAAGGAATTGACATACAGCAGAAATCGCTCAGTGTTTTATTATTGAAAACATTTTTAACAATTATATTTTGAAACATTGGAGGTCTCATGATCTTAGACTAAATGGTTTAACAAGAACAACAACTTGCACTTATATCGCGCCATCCACGCAGGGTAGCATCTCAGAGCGCTTAACAGTGGCAAAACCTGTCTCCGAGCCGGCGGTTGGGTGGGGGAGGGGGAGATGGTCGTAAACACGGTCAAAAAGGAAGTTTTTCAGGGGGGACTTGAAAAAGGGGAGAGAGGGGGCAAGGTGGAGGGATTGAGGGAGAGTGTTCCAGAGCTTCAAGGCGTAATGGCTGAAAGCGCGACCTCCGATGGTGGGGTGGAGGGTGCGAGGGACGAGCAGGAGGCCGGTGCCAGTCGAGTGGAGGCTTCGGGTGGTGGATTGGGGAGTGAGGAGGTCGTAGAGATCGGGAGGTGCCTTAGTGAAGGGATTTGAACACGAGTGTGAGGTTCTTGAAGTCAATGCATTCAGTGATGGGGAACCAACGGAGTCTGAGCCAGAACCGATAAGATGTGGCTACGGAGTTTGGTTCAGATCAGTATGTGGGCGGCAGAGTCTGAATGAGCTGATCTTGTGAATAGTGGAGCTGGGAAGACTGGCAAGGAGCGCGTTTGACTAATCCAGGCGGGAGGTGACAACCGCATGCACGAGGGTTTCGGCTGCATTTGGGGTAAGGTACGATCGTAGGCGGGCAATGTGGCGGAGGTAGAAGAAGGTGGTCCTGGTCAGGGACCGGCTGTGGGCGAGGAAAGACAGCTGGGGGTCGAACCAGACGCCTAGATTGCGCACTGGTTCGGTGAGTCTGAGAGAGAGCCCAGGGAGTTGAGGGGTTTAGATCCGCAGGAGTGAAGACGTTGACAGGAGCCGAGGAGATCTTAGATTTAAGATTATTGTCTTAAAATTTAAGATGGTGCAGAATATTGGAAATTCACTGTTAATTAAGAACTGCAGGGAAATAGCTTCCAAATTAAAACTTTGATTTTAATAGGAAAATAGGACACGGAGCAAGTATTAAGACATGGTGTTGGGGGGTTTATCTCTAGTATTTAACTATTTACTTCTTGTTCCAGTTTTGATACTATATATTCCATTACAACTTACATTCGAACATCTTCAATCACTTTACAAACAGCTAGTCTTTGTGAGAAGAAAAAATGTTCAAGAGCTGTATTGAACTATTAAAATCTGCACCAAACATCTCTTCTGTTTTGCTACTACTTTTTGAAACCCAGTTGACATCTCACAGCCTCAAGCCACTTTGCTGGCCACTTTATTCCGTTTATAATGAACACCGGAGCAATCAATGGGGATCAATTTAGCCGTTCATTTGATATTTATCACATGCAGCTCATGTAAATCATAGCGCTTTTAAGTAACAGTGGTGCCCCGAGGGATTGATTTGTTGGAGCCAGATAGCTGACGATTTATTTCAGGGCTGGTAACAGAAGACAAAGCCCTTCTCTTTCCAAGTAGTAGCATGGGATCTTTAACATCCGCCTTATTGTGCTGTCGGTTTAACGTCTCACTCGAAGGACGGCACCTTTGACAATGCGGCGTTCTCCCAGTATTGCACTGGAGTGACAGCTCGCCTTAGAGGAACTCTTTGGCAATCGCACTGCACCGTGGAGTGCCCAGAAGTAGCGTAGCAACAAATGTTCTACCAGCATCCAAAAATGTAATGCATTCTACCTGTGTTATGATTGGAACACAATTATATTTAACAAACCGTGTAATGTGGTGTTATTTACTATAGCTAGAGGGAAATATTAATAGCTGTTCCAGTTGAATCAATTTTATTGCTTTCTTTAGTTTAAGGAATAACTAAATTCCCCCCTTCTCTACTCAAGGTGGTATGTAACGATAAACAGGTTGCTTTTTGTGAGTGAGGTGGCCGTGGTCGGTGAGTGTTTTGAGACTGCGCCGGTGGTCTTATCAATGGGTCCGTGTGCATCCCAAATGGATTCATTTGTATCATGGGATCCAGACCAATTGAGGAACTGATCTGGAGCCACCCGTCCCTGGATACAATGAGCACAAGCGTCAATAATGTGTGTGCAAGTGTAAGCGCTCTGAGACGCTACCCTGTGCTAAATACGTGCAAGTTGTTGACGTTGTTGTTACAGCAATTCCTTCCTAGAATCTTCGATAAATACTTCAGCACTTTCTTTGCGATATTGTTTATGTGACAGCCGTGTTTTTATGTTATGTCCCACACAAAGTATTCCTGGCCCTTTGCATATACTGGGTAGAACTTACAAGGTATAGTATCACAATGAATCTGTGATCAGTAAATTGATTTCTTTTTAAACTTTACCTTCACTCCTAATACAACATACGACTGATTACAATTCCTCCCCAAGGCGTAGCTGGTGCTTATCTTCGAGTCTTAAAGTCACGTGTTTATTTGTTGCATAGGATAATTGAAATAAAGATCTGGGAATAGAAAATAAATTAATATGGGACACACATAACAAAAAACTGATACAGACACATTGAAAATGCCTTTGTGCCAAACAATATGCGGAATTTATATCCTCCGGGATATGAATCAGTTGTGTTCTTACAGTCCAGGCAATAATTAGACCGTTCACAATTATCTGCCTCATCTAAATGATATCAGAATCAGTCAGGGGCATGAAACAATTTAGGCGCATGTTTGCATTTAATTTGAAGGCAATGGTTGGATATAATGCTTCAGAAGATAACTTTTCTTTTTGACAACAACAACAACTTGCACTTATACAGCACCCTCCAACCAGGGTAGCGTCTCAGAGCGCTCAACAGTGGTGGAACCTGACTCCAAGCCGGGGGGAAAGGGAAGGTGGCCGTAAGCACGGTCGAACAGGAAAGTCTTTGGGGGGACTTGAAAGAGGAGAGAGAGAGAGAGGGCAAGGCGGAGGGATTGAGCCAGTCGAGGGGAGGCGCCAGGTGGTGGATTGGGGAGTGAGGAGGTCGGAGAGGTAGGGAGGTGCCAGGGAGTGAATGGATTTGAACACGAATCGTGTCGTTGTTTTCTCGTGAGATGTGAGAGGACTTAATACAACGCCCCATCTGTTTGTGTACCTGCCTGAGTATAACTCTGATGGATGACAGCCATAATAGCCCAGCTGCACGGTAGAAATCTGGCAAAGTGCTTGATTGTCACAAAAGTGAAGGTGAAATGAAATACGGGGGTCACGTAGAGAAAGCAATTAAACTCAGGGCAATTTGGCAACCTGCAACTTTCTTGGTGAGATGTGGGCACAATTCTGTTTCTCTCACAACAGCCTACTTCCCCCCACCCCCCAAAAAAAAATCAAGGTTGGTCCAGGACATGTTATATAAATAACAGCTTGCTGTCTTGCAATCGAACTCATCTATTCCAGTCACCTCTTTGCAGAGGTTTGGAACCTATCACGTAGAGTTCAATATAGACAGTCAAATTAATACTTTTGTAGGGCATGAGGCACTACAGCTGGGATTCTGATTGAAAATGGATATTGTCCTGACTTCGCCTCACTGTCGGAGGGATTAAACAGGGGAAAAAAACAGTCCACTGCTCCTTGTCCGTGAGCTGAAAATAAATAGTGTGTGAACACTGGGTTGAGGGCAAGGTTGGTTTGGGTGTTTAGCCCTGGCTGTTCTCCTATTGCCCCCTCCTCACTTCAATTGTTGACACTCTCTTAAAGAAATAGGCAGGTGAAAGATGGCTCCTTTTTCTGCTTGCTGTATATACACAATAATAATCATGCTAATAATAATAATCCTCGCATTCGATGTAGCGCCTTATCACGTCTTTGAGACGTCTCAAAGCGCTTCACAGGATATACTGCAAAGTATCTACTGTAGAGAATACAATACAGGTAAAGCATATACATAGAATATACAGGCCATTGTTTCATGTCACTATATCTGCACTGGATCCTTGAATCAATTTATAACAGGCTATTTGCAGACTGGTCAACAATGTTGATCGGTCCATGTATCACCAATTGGAATTTGCATAGGAAGCAACTGTGAGAATATTCGTACCAACTTTGTGCCTTTTGCTTCCCCTTTACAAAAGTCTTTTGGCTGCTCTCGTAGAAATCTGAACAACAAAGGACCTTTAAAGCATTGCTTTCAAATTTAGTGCTAATAGCGTAGCAGACTGCCTGGAACTGAGGATGGGGGGGTGGGGGTCAGACTGAAGGACGAGATCACAGTTTTAGTCCCTCATTCGAGCTGCTGCAATCAATTCCTTGGTGATTTTCTATGTCCTTTGCAACCATCAAGAAAATGGCTGCAGGAAATCTCCAGTAACAATGTGATCTTTTTCCTGTAGCTGAAAAGTTCTGTAATGTGACCAATATTTGCCTTTGTCCACAATAACAACAACAAATTACATTTGTATAGCGCCTTTCACGTCGGGAGGATGTCCCAAGGCGCTGGACAGTCAGGGATTTGGACCTTCTTGGCAACCCCATTCCGGTCATTAATTACCCTCTGGGTGAAGAACAACATACTGGTGTCTGTTCTGAAATATCTGCGAATGAATTAAATTATTGCATTAAAAAGAAAGCAACCAATCCGCGCTGTAAAACAAAACTGTACTGGGCAGGTGACTGGAACAATGAATGGGTTCATAGTAATGACTCGAGTTTTAGAAATGAACCTTCCCATCCAGTAATCATTTATCATCCCTGGTCCCCATGATTGTCAACAGAAAGGAAGAAGTCATCGTGACTGTTCTCTCTGTTATTCGGCTACTTGCCACCTTTTAATAATAACACTTATGTCTGCAATGAATAACAATGAGTCGTGAAGAGACCTTGGCTGTGTAATAAACTGGCATCCATTTCAGGCTGGTATGATTAACATAAGGTATGAGTATGGGAATCTGGGACAGGTCTTGTGTCTAGGGAAATATAATGAAGGACCAGAAATGTGGTACCGACGTTAATGTTCTTTGGCCTGTTTTGAAACTCTCTAAGACTGTAGAGAAGATAGTTTAAGCCTCGTCTGGGCTGAACACGTTAGAAAATAGGGGAAAAAAAGTCGACTTTGTACCTCAGAGTGTGGCTCAATTAGGATGGGTTTGGACGGTTGAGAGATTACTTGAACCAATCGTTCCTATTGCTCTGATCGTTATTTTGCATGAGAGAGAAGCTGGTTGAATCCTACAAAGTAAATGAAATGTGATTATGTTTGTTAACCATTGAGCCAAATCAAGTGATATTCATTGAAACTAAATTCCCAGCCGCTCGTGCAGTGGTTCAGTTGGTACGCAGGCTTGCCAGACTAGAAAAACAACAACAAATTATATTTGTGCAGTGCCTTTCCCGTTGGGAGGACATCCCAATGCGCTGGATGATGAAGCGCTTGGGGGGGAGTTAGGATCAGGAGGGTAGGAGGGTGACCGAAGGTAGGGTTGAAGAAGAGGGTCGAAGAAGATGAGCCTTGAAGGAGGCAAGGGAAGTGAGCGAGGCAAAGGGACTATGGGATGGTTCCAAAGGGTGGGGACAGGAAGGATGAAGGCCTGACCACCTATGATGGGACAGGCAGGTGGGGAACATGGAGCAGGCCAGAGCCCGCTGAGCGGAAGGAGTGGACAGGTCAGTATGGAGTTAACAGATCACAGAGGTAGAGAGGAGTAAGGTCGTGGAGGGCATTGAAAGCAAGGACGAGGATTCTGGCCAACAATCCCCCGGATACAATCGATCATTCACTTCCTCATTGTTTGTGGGACATTGTTAGGTTCAAATTAGCTTCCGCATTCGCCTACAAATAACACAGTCACTACACTTTACAGGAGAGTGCTTTGAGATCTCCTCCTGGCATGAAAGGTGTTACATCAAATGCAAGGATTATTATTATTTTATTATTGTTATGTAACATTCAATCCATTGTGCCTTGTGTCTGCAGAAGCCAAAGCCGATCATACGGCAACAAAATCCGTCTCCTCTTCTGTAAAAATAATGTATTTTATGTAAAATAGATATCATAAGACTCTATAAATCGTCAACCTGCTGCGATTGGTGTGGGCTGTAACTGCAAAAACTATTGTGCTAAACAATCTTCACAAAGGCCCCGTCTTAAAAATGCAAATTGGTTTTTTGTGACCTTCTCTGACAGGTGAAAAGCTGGAGTTGTTCAAAATGACCTCTGCCGAGCACAAACTTGCCAGGAAATTTCAATCGCTCGTTGCTGTTCTCAAGCTGTATCCATCAGAGCAATGCATTCTCTAAAGCGTTAAAGCCGATCTTAGATTGACATATGTTGCCACTCTAACAGCCTTCCCAGCTTCATCTCTCAATCTCTTCACCGGCAGATGTTCGAAGAAGAAGAAGAACAACAACCGCAACTTGCATTTATATAGCGTCTATAGGGTAGCGTCTCAGAGCGCTTTGGTACCAAATGTTGGTAACATAGTGTACTGTTAAAGAAGCTCCCATTTAATTCACCTGTGTGCTGTGCAAGGGGCGTCCAAATAGCTAATCCCTCTACAACATTTCATTGTATAGACTGTACTACGCTACAATACAATATTACATTTGTATAGCGCCTTTCACATCGGGAGGACGTTTGGCCCAATGTTTCGCCTGGGAATCGAACCCAGGTCCTCTCCCTTGCGAGGCGGGTGCTCTAACCACTAAGCTACGGGATTCCGCAATACAATTGCTGTGGCCTTGTCAAAGCACTTTCTTAACTCACCTTAAATGTTGAACGTGCCTGAGGTTTCTTCATCTCCTTTCTCTGCGGGTTTTCTTCTACCTCTTTCCCTCTTGCCAAGATAAAGTGTTCCACCACCACCTGCGTGTCGGTGTTTATACTCCAGAAGACTCCCTCTCCCCCCCACCCCCATCCCTCCTATTCACCTATCGTATATCACTCTATTCCCTTCTCCCTCATTCGGGCCATCTCACAATCCGTGTGTGCGTTCTGGCCTGTAAAACATTGGTTACCAGCAAACACATCGCGAGCATCTTTTCAAAAAAAAAGTCAGGGTCAGCCCCCACCAGATAGAGACCCCCCCAATCTCACCTGGGATTGCAACTCACTGTCTCTCTGCTGGACAAAGTTTTGAACGGCCCTTAGTTGAAGCGAGTGTCTGGTAAAGTCCACTAGTGTGAGGGTGATATCCACTAATAATAAACCTTGCATTCGATACAGCGCCTTATCACGTCTTCAAGACGTCTCAAAGCCCTTCACAGGATAGACTGTAAAGTGAATTGACTGTATATTTTGTGGGCGAAACGCAGCATCACGCATTTCCTGGCTTGACCTTTGTACGAGGCATTAATAGTCCTTGTATTAGTGTTGCCAAGGCTTATGGCAGTGGAGCTGATCAGAGCTTGTGTATTACAATGTTTGAATTCTACACTCATAACTCTGTCGTTGATATTCAGTCAGATTGTTGTATAACATGGGACATCAAGCAACCAGATGGTTATCGTCATATTTCACGGGGGATAAAAACTTAAGCTAGAGTGTGTTACATATTCCAGAGAGTACATTTTGTGCTCCTGCCTCCACTTTTCCCTGCAGCTTTTAGTTAATTCGTTAATGCTCTTTCCAATAGATTTCAGTACATTAGCCAATTTACCTTTCAGCTCCTCCATTTGCTCTTGCTCATCCAGTTCATTGGATAAATTCTTCATTTTACGTAGGAATGGCAGAATGACAGCTGTGTGTATGTGTGTAGGAGGGTGGGTGGGTGTAAATATAAGTAGCTAGGAATAGATCTAAAAGGGTGTTTAGGAGGAACCTCTTTGGGAAGTGAGGATGTGACTGTGGTTAAAGATGTTAAAGATTCTGTGGCGTTTTTCGAAAAGAGAAAGGGAATTTCTCCCAATAATCCCTCAACTAAAATTGTTCATTCACTTCATGGCCGTTTGTGGGACATTACTGTAGGCAAATTGATTGATGTGTTTGCCTACACATACACCATCATTGCATTTTACAACAAATCCTTTAAGACGTGAAAGGCACTATATCAAATGTCTCAAAGCACTTCACAGAATTACTGTAAAGGGAATAGATGGTATATTTTGTGGGCGAAATGTGGCAGCCGATTGCACACAGCAGCATCCCCATAAACAGTCGTGGATTGAGTCATCAAATTTTTTTTTGATGGATTATTGCTCCCAGAAAGTGATCTGCCGCTTGACTAACAACCAGGTTCCTACTAGGTAAACAGAGGCGTGTAGAGTAAGGAAACATGCCAAAGTTTTCGCTCTGCCTGGGAATCGAACCTGGGTCCTCTTGCCTGCGAGGTGAGTGCTCTAACTAATATGCTACAGGACTCCACAGAATAAAATCTCGAAGTAAGCTTTTTTATTATTGGTTTCAAAAGAAGCGACAATCAGCCCCTGTGCAGTGCCTGATGTTATTTTCTATTTGTGCATTTGAATTAATCCTCTTTGATCCAGGAATGGCTAAAGCTGGAAACATTCTGCAAAAAGGCAATCCGGAAGCGGTAACAGATGTCTCTATACATTACAGTTTTATTTCCCTGCTGTTAAAACTGATGATATTAATTTGATGTCCTTGTCTCTCCCGAGTGAGCGAAATCTCAGCCTTTCTGACATTTCTAAAAGAAAGTTTGAACAGTTCGGGCAGTCAAGATTGGAGACATCGATCCGTCGAACGCCAAGTTTATTTATAATGAGTCTTGCAGCTGTGGTGAAAGGCGCTGTGTAAAATACAAGGATTTTTATTATCAAAGTGATCTGCCCTTGCCAGTCAGGTTAGCAATGTGCATATGCGACCTGTTTTCATCTCACTGGCCACAGCAGGCCATTGAGCATAGTTCGCAACTCATTACCGCTGAGACTGCTGATTCCTAATCACAGCTCAACACCACAATCCACCCGGGAGACGGTGAAGGATGATCAAAGTGTATTGATTCAATTAGTCAGATTTGCCATCGGGTTCCTTCTGGTACCAACTTGTCCAAATCTTAAGTAAGGCTAAATATACCACTATACCATTGATCAGATCTTGTGCTTTGAACCTCGTTGTTACTTAAACCATAAGGTAGACAGGCCACACAGTGACAGGTGAATTATACAGTATCAAAATTTTACACTGATCTCATTGTCTCCTCCCTATCTTGTTCCTTTCCAAGACCTTAAGCCTGGTACTCCTCGCCACCCTCAGGCTTCTCTCCTTTCTTCAACCTCTATTGTAATCGACCACCCCTTCTTCATGAACGCTGTCAAAAAAAGTGCTTTTAGCCCATTTTTACAGATGAGGAAAATGCCAGTTCCCGAGACTGTTAAATGACATGATTGGTGCACTCAGCATTCTATTGAAGAACCGATTTCAGTTGGAAAATGGGAACAATCTGCTGCAAATATCATCCCCAGGAAGCTCTTTATCCTCAGTATAAATCACTTTGCCTTTGAAAAGATTGATTGGTATATAAAAAAAGCCACTCTGAACCTTGTACTGGGGCTCAGTAGATTAAGTGATATACCTCTAACCACCAAAGTTATTAAAAGTCTAGTCTCGTTTGGACCAAAGTGAAGTAAAGCGTTACAAAATGTTTGTCACAAACTCAGATGAAATTTGGGGGAGTAGGGCTAGTTGGTAACTCTTTCAAAGAGCCAGCACAGGCACGATGGGCCGAATGGCCTCCTTTTGCCCTGTAAGATTTTTCTGAGATTCTGCGCATTATAGAGCACACGTTATTCATATCAGCCACCTCATATCGACTCCCTCTATGGAGCACAGATCCCAGTATAAACTCCTAGCAGAGCACAGACATCTCACACAGATTTGCTGTACTGATCAAAGATTCTCAGCTATAAACTCTTCACGCAGATATCACACGATCACAAGCGAGAGATGTTAAGCTGAGGTCCCGTCTACCTGTTTGGGTGGATGTTTAAGATCCCATGGGGATTACTGGAAAAGAGAAAGGAGTTTCTCTCTCCCGGTGTCCTGGCCTACAATCCCCCAGATAAAATTGATCATTGACATCTTGGCTTTTTTTTGTAAAACCTCTTGGCTTTGTGCAAATTAGCTGCTGGGTTTTTCCTGCAAAAGACAACGTCACTACACTTTCCAGTAAATCCTGTGAAGCACTATGGGAATGGCCATCCAATATCTAAGGATTGATTATTATTTTTCAATCTGCGAGACCTGCAATCTGCAACCTGTGACCACATCTTGTTCCGTGCCTCAGATTTTCAGTCAGCAACAACAACAACTTGCATTTACACAGCGCCTCTCACGCAGGGTTGCTTCCTAGAATGCCTGACAGTGGCAGAGCACGACACCGAGCCGGGAAAGTGACCGTAGGAAGAGGAAGGTCATCAGGCACGATCTGAAAATGGAGAAGGAGGGGGCGAGGCGGAGGGATAGGGGAAGATTGTTCGAGAGTTTGGGTCGTTTGAATCTGATTTGAACCAAGTCCTCTCCTGATAGTCTAGAAAAACGTGGTTGAAAAAAAAATCGGAAACAAAATGAACTTCATCTGTTATTTTGCGTTACTTAATTAATGGCCCTTCATACAGATCATTAGCGACTGCCTGCTCCTTCAAAATAATTAGGTGAAGTCTTGCACGCTCCTGAAATATTTAGGTGATTTGAAGTTTGATAGCAGGGCTGAGCTGTGCGGTGAGAGCAACTTTTAACACTCAGAGGAGCTGTCGGATACTGGTGACCTAGAAAAAGTAATTGCCTTGTGCTCTATACCAGAAATTAGCATTTCTCCTCTATTGTGTCTTCTCGGTTTTCTTGCAGCTGATGAAAACAATTAAACTCACTGATGCCTTAATTTGTATCGCCCAAGCACCATTTTCAGATGTTGCATCGAAGTTGATGTCCATTTGTTTTGAAGATAATTTATTTATTATTTATTTAATCTCCAAAGGTTAGAGAAAATAATCCACTTATCGACTTCATCCAGCCTGGCACCCTGACCATTACATCCTGCTTCCATTTGTGAAAATGCCAAAGTCAGTCTGTGTGTTCCTGGTCTCTGATGGTATTAAATAACGAGGAAGGTGAATTAATTGACTTAAAAACTGCCTATTTTAATAAATAAAATTGATCATTCACTCCATGGCTGTTTGTGGGATATTGCTGTGTGCAAAACTGGCTGCCACGTTTCGCCCACAAAATATACAGTCAAATCCATTCTGTAGTATATCCCACGAAGCACTTTGAGACGTCTTGACAACATGACAGTGACTGTACTTGCAGCCAATTTTGCGCGCAGCAACATCCCAGCCATGAAGTAAATGGCCGGTTTTAACTGGAGCACTGTTGGCAAATTACATTCGCCTTAAATGTGAAGTAATGTGTATACCAGAGGAAGCGGGAGGAGGTATATCAAGTGCAAGGATTATCATAACTTGCCGTACCAGTTTTCAGAGTTGTGAAGGTGTGGAATGCGCTGCTGATATGGTGCTGATGTGGAGATGTTTAAGAGAGGTGTGAGTAGTCAGAGGCATTAAGGGGTATGGTGACAGGGAAGAGGGGCATTGGAATTAAAAGAGCTGCCTAATACACTGGTGGGACAGGCTTGATGGGCTGAATGGCCTCCTTCTGTTCATGTTTTCCAATGCTCCTATGAAATGCACTACATTTTGCAATTTGCACAATCTGCTCATCAATTTCTACAGCAGTTCCAGCTTTGCTTGTCTGCGATGGAATCAAGCGATCTGATTAAAAGCAGTGACTATCTTCAATCCTACAGTCTAATGCCAGAGACATCTTAATTTTATATAACTCTGGCAACACAGAGCAGCAGGAAACCTATTACACTAAGCACTGAACAGTCCCACAGGGTCATCCTGGTCCTTATTGATGAAACGCCACTCAGAAAATTAAATTGATTGGACCCAAACATCATCATTTTTAAAAATATGGAAAATAATCCTTGTTCCTGTTGCCCTCTCATGATACTGGCAGCCCAACTGCAACACGTTTTATATATTCGATGGCTATTTTCTTACTCTTCATAATCCGTTGGTAAGAAATGTGTCAGCCTAGCTTGGTCTGTAGTTCTCTCTCTCAAAGTCCCTGCAATGGGACTTTGAAGTCACAAAGTCAAGGCTGAAGGGTCTGGGGGGTGTGCTGCGTTGTTGAAAGTATCTTCCTTCATATGAGATGTTATTCCAAGGTCCCATCTTCCTGTTCAGGTGGACGTTAAAGTTCTCGTGGGACTATTTGAAAAGAGAAGGGATTTTCTCCTGGTGTCCTGGTCAACAATCCCCCAAATAAAGTTGATCATTCACTTCATGGCTGTGGGACATTGCTGTGTGGAAAGTAACTGCATTGTTTGCCTCCATTATGAAGTACTTCGAGATGTCCTCCTGATGTGAAAGGCTCTGTGACCTATATCAGGATTAGTATTAATATTATCCTCCTGAAGTGAATGATTCAATTGCAAACCTTGGGTCCTCAATTGAAAACAGTGAGTATCAACTGCAAAGGTTTTCCCTCAGAATTGGACATCAATCAATCAGTCAATTAGCTACTCTTTCCAACCTGCAGTGAGGCTTCAAATGCTCTTCACACCGCGATTGTTAAACCGCAACAACTCTTCCTTCCCCGTGCAATTGGAAAACACTCTTTGTTGTTCTCAGAAGTGCAGATGACTAGGTCAAAAGGTTTTCAGATCCCGGCATCTCTTCCATTCCAAAATAAAACCCTACGAGGTGAAGCATCACCAATGCGTTCAGCCAAAGTAAAAATGGGTTGGTCTCATTTTACTTCGCATTATACAGTATTTCACACTTGACCCACATGGTGTCGGTGTCAGCCGTCAGCCTGGCTCAGTTGCTAACACTCACGCCTCTGAGTCAGAAGGCTGTCGGCTCACAGCCCCACATCAAGACTTTGAACCCTGCAAACGACTGCAGGAATAAACTCAACCTGGGAAATGCTTAAGTCTTTTCATCAGCAGCGTCTATATGAAGATTGCATGTAGGGACTACTACCCTCAGATTAACATTGTTAACACTGTTTGTGGGACATTGCTGTGCGCAATTGGCTGCCGCGTTCGCCTACAAATATACAATCAATTCACTTTACAGTGTGTTCTGTGAAGCGCTTTGGGACGTCCTCCCGACGTGAAAAGCGCTATATCAAATGCAAGGATTATTATTATTATTATTATTATTATTATTGTGGAGTCCTGTAGTTTAGTGGTTAGAGCACTCGCCTCGCCAGCGAGAGGACTTGGGTTCGATTCCCGGGCAGGGCGAAATGCTGGGCAAGTTTCCTCACTTCACACGCTTCTGTTTACCCAACAGTAAGAAGGAACTCGGTTGTTAGTCAATAGGTGGATCACTTTTCCGGAGGTAATAATCCCTTCAAAAAAATATTTTAAAACATTTGGTCACCCAATCTGTGACTATTTGTGGGCCGCTGCTGTGCACAATTGGCTGCTGCGTTTAACCCACAGTCAATTCACTTTACAGTATATTCTGTGAGGCGCTTTGAAGACGTGATAAGGCGCTATTATCAAATGCAAGGATTATTATTATTAAGGATTATATAGTCCTAACTGTTCTAATAATCATTCCGCCAGTAAGTCGACAGCTCATTTCAGGAAATCCTTCAGGCTTTTCTGTCAAGATGTATCCATAGCAGAGGATTTGCGAATTGCCAGTGAAAACAGATTCTTTCACTATATGCAAATCAGAACAAATTCACACAGAAGGCTGTAGAATTAATGCCCCAGCCACGTTCTGGTAGCTGCTTGAAGGCATCTTCCCTTCGCTGTCAGGTAGAAATCTTCTCCATCGCTGCAGCAATGTGAAACACGGAAGAAATCAGCACAAGATTAATCCTTGCCTTCAGTATAGTCCTTTCAAGCAGGGAAAGTGTCTGTCGTAAAGAGTTTCACAGGGTTTGCTGTAAAGTGTAGTAACTGTTATTTTATTTGTAGGCAAACGCAACAGCCAATTTGCACACAGCAATGTCCCACAGTCAGACGGGAAGTGAACGATCAATTTTATTTGGGGGGGGGGTTTGTTGGCCAACAGCTTTACTAACCTTGGCCCTGTACCAACCTGTCCGCTCCCTCTGCTCGGCGGGCACTGGCTTGCTCCACATTCCCCCGCCCTGTCTGCTCCACCATCAGCGGTCAGGCCTTCAGCTTTTCTGCCCCCACCTTAGACCATGCATCTTCCCACTCCCACCCTTCCTTGCCACCCAAAGCTCTTGATTCCAACCCCCAGCTTGGGGGCAAACTTTTTACTCCAGCGCCTGGGGACATCCTCCCAACATGAAAAGCGTTATATAAATGCAATTTGTTGTTGTTGTTGTTGTGGCAGGACACAGGGAGAAACTTCCTCCACAGCACAGATAAACCCAGATCATGCACTGAAGCCCGAACGTACACCTCGGCACGACGTAAATAGAAACGGTTTGGTGTAAACTTCTATGTTTCTCGCTAAAAAACGGTGACGTATTCTGCAGGAATCACACTTGTGTTTATTTTGTAAACGATTCATTTGCAGTGACGTCCACAGGGGAAAGATCAACAATCGGGCCGTGACGCAATCTATTTATGCTGAGTTGATTCCCGAGATGAACAGCAGTGTGACGGAAAACTACAGACGGAAAACACATTTGCCTCTAGTTATTTATCACCAAACCTGTATGCGTGTGTGTGAATGTGTGTGTGAGTGTTTGTGAGTGTGAGCGTGTGTGTGAATATGTGTGTGTGTGAGTGTGTGTGTGTGTGTGTGTGTGTGAATGTGTGTGTGTGTGTTTAGATGCTTTTTCCTGACAGCTTTTATTTTTACATTTTGCACGTCCTGGCTGCGATGACGGTGTTCCACTCGCAACTAGTCTGCGTGCAAAACACAATAACACCTGCAGACACACACTATCAGGAGGTCTCGGTCGCTCCTTCGAGCAGCAGTTAAACTTCCTGCCGGCTGTGATCTGCTTCATCTGGAATACATTAGCGCGCCCTGTCTAATGCCCTGCCAATTGCGTTGGCGTTGTGTTCTGCATCCTGATTGATGTGGTTCATGCAGCGTGATTGTAGGGTGAATTAACATGTCTGGGTAGACAGTGAGTGTGCTATGTGGATCAGACTCCTCCACTGTCAAGCGCTCCGGGACTCTACCCCACGTGAAGGGCACGATATAAACGCAAGTTGCTTTTGTTAAGAAGACAAGTTGCCCATACTCACTGATGGCTACAGCCCATTACCAACTAACTTTGGGAACCCGCCGAGGATGACGATAGATTCCAAACCTGCTCAAATCCTTTCGATGGATGTGAGCATAATAAATAATTATCAAAAAAAAATGTTAAAAAGTAATAATGTTCAATTTACAGAAGATGCTTTAAAATAAATTGACTGTATATTTTGTGAATTGACTGTATATTTTGTGAATTGACTGTATATTTCTTCCTGATTTGCTGAGTGACTGCAGCACTGATGGTCAAGTAATGTATCTGGGTGCAGATGAGTTTTTCCTTGAAGTGACAATCTCTCAGCCACTGTTCAAAGCCGATCAACAAACCTGTTGTGCTCCTCACCAGCCAGGAGGCCTCTGTCTGGCCTAAGAGGACACAGTAGGTGGCAGGAATTAACCTCAGGTCAGTCCCAATGCGACAAAATAAAGTTTGGATCAATTAAGTTAAAGAATAAAGAGAGACTAAGTGATTTAATTGCAGAACTTTAGCCTCATCATTCTGGAGAACGAAAGGGACTCTCACAGAGAGGTAGTCTCCAGGGACAATAGTTTGGTGTCTCCATGTGCCATTTAAGCTCGTAGCAAGAGAGTTGATTGATTATTGATTTTGTACCCACTTGGTTGCTGTGACTCCATAGCTACTGCACATGGAGCAACACCCTTTGCTGCTACTGGATTTAATGACTCGCTCGCCATGATTTCCATGGCAATGATGAGAAGACCGACTGAGATTCATTATCGCCGAGAGATCTTTCCCTAAACCCTATTTGAGACGCTCAGATAATAAATAAAATCTCGGCAGGCCCCGGATAGAAACATAGAAATTTACAGCACAGACGAAGGCCATTTGGACCATCGTGTCTATTAAGAGCAATCCTTTCAGTCCCCTTTACCTGCCCTTTTCCCCATACCCTGTGTCAAAGGAAGTAACAAAGCTTGGCTTTCTTGCGATACCATACTTATTACTTGCGGTTAAATCGAAGACTAGATGAGGCATTTTTTTAAAGAAAATTCTTGGATGGCTTCCAGGCTTTTACAAGTACATTTCTATATAATAACTGTGCTCTGGTAGGTGTTACCCTTCACTGTAGCATAACGAGAGGAAACTCAATGTGCCAACTCCACGTACCTGTGGGGCTTTCTGCTTCTCTTGTCAGCTCAACTCTCGGCAGCTCTCTGGCTGGATATTTATCGTATCCACGGGCTATCATTTAGAATGCACCTGCCCTCCTGAAAGGAACACACCGTGGAAAAGCTCTATTACTTTCAACACTCTCTGTCTTGTGTGCAGTTGCGTCTCTCTCTTCAAAAGGCCAGTATAGTAACAATAATAAATAATAATCCTTGCATTTGATCACATAGCCCCTGATCACATGCCTGAGACGTCTCAAAGCGCTTCACAGAATACACTGTAAAGTGAATTGATGGTGTATTTTTGTGGGCGAAACGATAGGACTGGAGAGACGTCACAATGTGCAAGAAGCGAGACAATCTGATGGTGGAACCGGTTGACCACACTGGTGCTTCACCAACGCAAGCTGGGTTTCACTGGAGCGTGACTAACGGATTAAAAGTCTCTTTTAGCTGTAACTTTCCTGTGACAAGAATGTTTGCTCTGTCACTTCAAAGTGTGTGTAATATGTGTGTGTGTGTGTGTGGGGGTGGGGGGTGGGGGGGTGGGGGGCTCACAATACAAACTGTCAAATCAATGCAAAGCTGTTGTCAACAAAACTATTCACCTAAGTCACAGAGACAACTGAAGGCAAGTCAAAACAGGCTGTATCAACCCTGTGCCGCTGAATGCTAAGATAACTTTTAGAACACACCGAGAAATCTCAGACGCTTCTATTTCTATTTCAAGAGGACTTTGACCCACTTTGGAGAGGGTTCAGGGGGCAACTGGGATGATTGCGTTAAGTAATGCGTTGACTCACTCAGGACTGAACCTGTTTTCAATGGAGAAAGGAAGATTGATAAGGGGACACGATTCAGCTTTAGAAACGTGTGCGGCAAGGATAATGTGGATGTAAGCAGATATTTAACTTAGCCCCGTCACTGCAGAAGTAGAGGAAATAAGTATAAAATTAACCAGCCTTCAAGTGAGATTAGAATTTCTCCCCCCTCCACAGAAAGGTGGATTGACGAATCAGCCCCCAGGAAAAGTACTTAATACTGGGCCAATTAATCTGCTTTTAAAAGGAGCTGGATAAATATCCATTTCGGAATGAGATTGAACGCTGTAAGGATGAGCCTAGTCACAGATGGTTAAGTACTCTATGCAACATAAAGGTTTATGCACTGCAGGAATCATGCACAAGTAATTATAGACTGAAGCTGATCAGAGTTGTAGCCTGATGTAGAATATTCTGTAGTTTTCCTTTAACACCTACTGAGACTTGGGGAGAAATTGACCAGAGCTATACATTTTCTGGACTCTTATTCTGCTCTGCTATATGTTATTCTATGCATTATGTCTGGCACACCAACCTCTTTTTGCTAAGGTTTAGGGAAAGCTCTCACACAATTTTGAAAATAGAATTTCACACTTTACAGTTTACAGGGAATGTAATTCCAACTGGGAACAGATTGGATGAGATGTTACACCGAGATCCCTGTTCAGGTGAACGTTAAAATTAGCTTCTATTTTGAAAAGAGAGTTTCTCCTTGTGTTTTGGCCAACAATAAAGAAAATTGGTCATTCATTTCATGGCTGTTTGTGGGACATTGTCATGTGCAAAATGGCTGCTGCATTTGCCTTACAAAATACACAGCCAGTGCATATTTTACAGTGTATCCTGAGAAGTGTATTCTCCTGAGGTGAAAGGCATTATATCACTGTCAGGATTATTATTATATTTACTATTTTCTTAGCATTCCAGAGTTCAACTAAATATACAATCAATTCAACTTGACAGTATATTCTGTGAAGCGCTTTCAGACGTCTCGAAGAAGCGATAAAGCGCTATGTCAAATGCCAGGATTATTATATTATAACTTCCCTTGTACTGTTCTGTACAGATGTTATGTCTGCTGGAGTTGCATCTCTTCTAATTTACATTTTAAGTGAAGCAGTCAATGATCTAACTCATTCTCCAGTGATCAGGCGTTCTCTATAGTTGTTAATGAGGTTATTAACCTTCCAGCATGTCTTTGATCTGCCGTTCCTGTCAATTTTAAGCGGCTGTAGGATTCGCCCAGGGATTTATTAATGGCTTGTCACTCTCCACCTGTGCACTGAACACCTACAGCCAAAGTTTCAGGGAGCCGTTGTTCCCATTCCAGAGCACAGGCCACTTGTTCAAAATCATGAGATTGTTTAAAAAATATAATCCTTGCATCTGATATATGCCCACAAGATATACAGTATATTCCATGAAGCGCTTTCAGACGTCTCGAAGACGTGATAAGGCGCTATATCAAATGCAAGTATTATTATTATTATATAGCGCCTTTCGCATCAGGAGGACATTTCAAAGTGCTTCACAGGATTTTACCATAAAGTGTAGTGATTGTGAGTTTTTACAGTGAATGTATCAGCTATGAAGTGAATCATCAATTTTATCTTGGTGGTTTGATGGTCAGGACACCAGAGGAAAGGGAGCTTCTCTTTCCAAACAGTGGCCAGCTGTCTTTAACGTCCATCTGGACAAGCAGGAGAGACTTCAGTCTCATATTCCATCCAAAGGACGGCATCTCCAAACATACCCCCAGCACTCTAACGAACTGTCAGAGTAGGAGTCCAATGTGGGGCTGGAACCCACAACCTTCCGACTCAGAGATGATAGTGATCCCAACTCTGCCAGGCTGAACAAAGCCAATTTAATTTCCCCGTTTCCAGAAAGCCCACACATTGCTGTCCCCATTACAGCACTGTGCTATTTCTTAAATGAATCCAGTATCCTGGCCCCAACCAACCTTTCCTCGTAACCCATTTCCAATTGTTAATTACCCTTTGTGTAAAGGAATACTTCCTGGCGTCTGCCCTGAAATTGCCCATCCTATCCCCGAAGATATGCTGTGATTGCAGTACAACTACAATAGGGGGAATATTTGTTAGATCAGCATATCGAGGGATACGGGGCAAGGGCAGGTAATTGGACTTGAGGTACGATCAGCCATGATCTTATAGAATGGCGGAACAGGCTCGAGGGGCTGAATGGCCTGTTTCTATGTATCTATCCTGCTGTCTTGCAATGTATTATTGCGGGTTTACTTTCTCAATCCCATTTAATATTTCAATTTTCTGCAGACATTTCGCGGGATAGACAGACAGCTGGTGACAGGACCCCCCCCCTGAGAACCCACGCAATAATGCTTCTGAACTTCAATCAGAATTCAACATTGTGACTTTACCGCAGGTCTGCGGTTAATGGCCACTCATTAATCAACCAGACACTTAAGTACTGCGGCACAACTACAATAGGGGGGGATGTTATACAAGGAATGAGAAGGTTAATGGCTTGTTTTGTGATTGTGCAACACAGTAATCACCGAACAATGATTTTCCGCTGTTCTGTTAAACGTGGATTGTTGTGTAGTTGACATTGCTGTCATTCAGTTCAGCAATTGTCTGCATTTACTGACGTGCTTTTGAGCAATAGTCTGGTTTCCTTCTGTGGCTTCTGTGTTTACAGTCCAATGGAATGGTGCGTCACGAGAACCCAATTACACCTACGACTCACTCACAACCACACAGTCACTACACTTCACAGTAAGTCCTGTGAAGCCCTTGAAGACAAGTCCTGTAATGTATAGGTGAGAGCACTCACCTTGCCAGGAGAGGACCCGGGTTTGATTTCCGGTCAGAGCGAAACCTTAGTCAGGTTTTCTTACTCCACGCACCTCTGTTTACTCAGCAGTAAGTAGGAACCCGGTTGCTTGTCGATTGCCGGATCGCTTTATGTTTTGTGAGCGAAACACGGCAGCCAATTGCACACAGTTGGGCACTGGTCAAACAAACAGTCGTGGATTAACTGACCAAATTATTATTTTTATTTTATTATTAAGATAGTGAAGTCCATTTCCCAGCTGCTTGTGATGAAACCTGGGCATTGACCTCCTGGCACGCAACACACTGCATCACCAACACGGAGACTCTGCCCACATTCAACTCAGAAACCCTTCACTCACACAAAGAGCTGTTCCTCTCTGTCGTGCACCTCCTCGGTCAGTTCCATTTGCTTGAGCTGCATTAACTTCAAACAACAATAACTTTAAGGGACGCTAGGTATAATTCAAAGCCCTCCTGACCTAACTGACAAATGTGAGCAGGCAGCTGAAAATAAAGGGATTAGCACGGATGACGTTGGAAGAGGTGCATTTTGACTTGCAAACATGTGCTCAAAGTGAAAAATTGGACAGAGTTAGACTGCCATAAAAATGAATGGGGGGTGTATTGTCTTCTGTGCACAGTTAGCTTGAGAGTGATGTAATAGTGAGTAAGTATTAATGGGTGGAGAGAGGGATTAAGGCATTTTTACATGATGTAAATTTCCCACTGGACGATGCAGTTTTGGAACTAACCCTCTAATCTCATAGGAATGGTTTGGCAGACAAGCTCAATTTCTTGCCCCTCGACTCTGTATTCAGTGACTCTCTGGGTATAAAGAGGTTAAAAATCCTTGTAGATTAAAATATTGGATGAAACAGGCTTCAGCGCACGCAAGCGCTTGTTTCATTCATGAGCCTCAAACAACAAGTTGTATTGCAACGTCTGCTGACCTCCCGGATGCTATGGTAACAGATAATTACCGTTCAAACCAAGTGGTGGGTTTATTGTCACTGATGGTTTCAGGATTCACAAGATCACAGGATTGTTTCAGATGAAGAAAGCCCTTCAGCTCATCTTGATCTCATCCTTCCAGAATACCCACTCTCCTGTCCTCCCATCACAACATCGAACTGTTTTTTTATATAACTTTAAAGAGGATGTCTGCCGTGATTGTATGCTTAGCAGACTGAACTGAGATCTTTCCCCGAATGTGTAGGAGCATTTTGAAAGCTGCTTAACAGTTTGAGATAGTTAAAATAGCTCCCGAGGCAAAATCAATAAGGGGCAGGCCAAATAATATGCAAGCTCCCCTTCCCAACACTGGAGCACATCGGAAAGAATAAGTCTCCTCAAATATAGACGGTCCTCCAAGGAGTTCTGCTTATAAAATGCTGCTTCTCTCTCCCAAATGGTACCCGAATGCTGGTTTGCCAGAACAAACGCTAAGAATTGAAACTAATAAGAATGAAACTATTCATGAATTGAGACTCTTTTCCAGCAGAACGTGCCAGGGAAAAGGTTTCAAGCGCATCAAGGGGGTAGTTCATCTGGCAGGTTTAATGTGTTAGCTTTGAAGAGATGCTGCATCAGTCAAGGGAGCTGCTATGAACACAACTGATTCTCCGTGGCAGGCAGAAACAAGTCAGTTGAGGCGATTTGACCATTTCAGCATCTAAGACGTAAATCTGTTAGGATGTGACGGTCAGGGGTTGAATCCAATGAATTGCTGGCCATCGTTTGAAATGTTAGGACAGACACACGCAGAGCTCCAATTGTGCCCGAATATCTTCCTTTTTGAAGTGGCGATGCGCCAATTCTCTCTCTTCACCACTATGTAACAAACGCCTAATCGTTTGCACCCAATGGCAGAGAGAGGCAGTAACGCAGTTCAAGAATATCAGTTAGTTTCGCCCACAAAATATACGGTCAATTCCACCTTACAGCATATTCTGTGAAGCGCTTTGAGACTCTCAAAGCCGCTACAAGGTGCTATATCAAATGGAAGGATTATTATTACTATTATTATTATTATTAGGACTTGGCACTGATTTATTAGGTTTTGCTCATCCTCTGACCATTAGTTCTGTAAGAAATGCGACACATGTTTCTTAAACATCACAGGATAAAGTGGCCCGATCTAGAATTGTCTTGTGGTTTCTTTTTCTCGTTTGTTTTAAATGTCAATTCTCTTTCTGCAAAGTGCCATTTTATTGAGGTTTAAATATTCAGTTCATAAATTAAAGGCTGCTCCGTCTTATTATTTGAATAATCAGCTGGGATATGATTGTGGCAGAGCGAGGGGCGGCAATCTGTGGGCTGTGAATCGAGTTGATTGTCTTTAATTAGAAGTTCAGCTCTTTGGTAATTGGCATCTTGTTCTGAACATGATTTTCCGAGTAGAAAAGGTAAGATCTCGCTCTCCGCTTTGTTGTCAAGGTGACAGCTCAGCCGGCCTCAGTCGGTAGCACTCTCGCCCCTGAATCAGAAGGTTGTGGGTTCAAGCCCTGTGTCGTGAACGTTCTAGACTGACACTCCAACACAGCGCTGGGAGAGCACTGTCATGTCAGAGGTGCCGACCTTTAATGACC
Organism: Callorhinchus milii; assembly: GCF_018977255.1. Classification (NCBI taxonomy): domain Eukaryota; kingdom Metazoa; phylum Chordata; class Chondrichthyes; order Chimaeriformes; family Callorhinchidae; genus Callorhinchus; species Callorhinchus milii. The sequence continues at coordinate 21,820,562 of NW_024704746.1, forward strand.
CACAAACAGCCATGAAGTAAAGGATCAATTTGATCTGAAGGATTTGTCGGCCAAAGACAGTTCAAGAGAGAAACGGGAGAAACTCCTTTCTCATTTTGAATCGTGCCACGGGATTTTTAACAGGAACAGGACAGGCAGATGGGACTTTGGTTCAATTACTCATCCGAAGGACAGCACTTCCGACAATTCAACGCACACTTGGAGTGTCAGCTTAGACTGTGAGTACTCTCAGGAGTGAACGTACATAGTCTGTTCAATATATTTCCATTAGGATCTTTTTAATATGCGCTTTATTCCACAAAACACTTATTTCAACTCACAAATTTCCTAGCCTTAGCTCTTCCTAACAGTATTTCTTGAAAACCAATTGATACGCCCCATTGAAAAGATTGTGGTATGTGGACTGAAGGAGGTTGATGACTGTTGGGTCCTGAGCGGAGGAGGTTTTTGAAGGAGGAATGAAGTAGGAGAGAGGACAAAGCTTCAGGGAACCTGCAGGTTGATGGAGCCAGGGCAAAGCTTCGACTACAACACAGAAGGCAACTATAATAATAAAAATAATCCTTGCATTTGACATAACACCTTATCATGTCGTTGAGACATCTCAAAGCGCTTCACAGAATGTTTGTAAAGAGAGGAAAGCCAGCAGCCATAAACATACATTCAGTAAAAACTGAGAAGATAACAACTTGTGCAAGAAGTGAATGACACTAGACTATCAGAGGCTTTAGATATGTCCCAGGCAATGACAACTGAATTACCAAAGTATCCAAGAGTAGAATTCCACAGGTGTAAATCACAAAAGCGACTGACATAGAGCACCGTACTGCAAACCATCCTAGTGATCAGGAATCTGGTTGGAATTTTGGAGGTAATGGATTAAGGACCTGGTGTAAGGGAATGTGAGACAAGAGTTTGAAGGCCAGAGGGATTTCTAAAGGCCAGGATGAACATAAGCAAATTGTCAAGAAGGTGGGTTATAGCAGAAGTGGACTAGAAGGCACAGGACAGGTACGAGTTCAGAGGCACATTCCTCAAAGACAAATTGAGCCCAGGGGATACAAGACCTGCCACACTGTGGTGGCAACACTCAACCAGGGACCCAGTGGTAATACAGAATGCAGCCAAGCAGGAAGTTCTTTGACAAAGTCATCACAGTTGGAGTCAAAGGAGCGAAAGAGGTCAAGTTTTTTCTTTAACAGAGCAGACAGCTGGCATTGTCACAACAGATGCTCGTAGGAAGGAGAATTCACAGACATATTGCAGTCACGGCTTTGGCAAAGAACCAGAGAGAAGAAATGCTGGAGAGGCTATCAAGATAAGGCCAATGTCCTTGTATCCTTGTACTTGTATTGCACACACTCTGCATTTCAACTCAACCAAATGATTGTTGTAAAGACAGGTGTCGATGCTCAAATAGTTCATGCATAGTTTGCTCCGGCCCAGAAAGCGGGAGATATTTGGGCAGGAGACATGTTAAGGGGTAAAAGATCAGGGCAGTGGGTTTCAAAGATCTGCCAAGATCTAATTACCTTGTGGAACATGCTTGGTGAGTTGAATGTCCTCTTCCTCCTAGCTTCCCGTGCTTGTGCCGAGACCACCGATGACCACCGGTCTCTATTCAATGAGTAATCTTTTTGTTAAAACAATATTAGGTTACAAAACACAAAGTCGCTGCACTTCACAGTAAATCATGTGAAACACTTTGAGACGTCCCCCTGACGTGAAAGACCCTAAATCAAACGCAAGGATTACTCTTTTTATTATTTGTGTTAATATTATTAGTAATATTATTAATAAATAATTCTTATCATTATTGCGTTCATTTTATTGCAGATTAGATCGCTCCATAGAGGTAGTTTCTATGTGTTTTTCAGTGGTAGATCAGCCTGACCAATAACACTGCCACGTTCTATTTTAATGGATGTTACTTTTCTTATTATATTTGAACCTTGGAATAATGTCAGTTTCGCATGAATGTTGGGGTCACTTGATTTTCTTTACATTACTTCTGAAATTGGGTTTTGCAAAAAACAATTGACGTGTAATATATATATAATATATACAATATGAAAATCTGGATATTTTAAATAACAATGCAACAGTCACTTACAGACTTAAGTGATTCTGGAATGCAGTGGCTGGTTTTTTTTTGCTCCTGAATGATTTGCCCTGCTGTGCATGTCAGCTTTACAACACCCACCCCCGCTGGTATTGGGACTGAGATGAATGGTGGGTTTGTGTGCCAATCCTGCCATTATAACTTAATTTGATTATTAATGAGCACGATGCTAATGCCTGCAAGAAATAAATTCAAGGACATTGAAAATCTTTCTTTCTTAACAGCAGCACGATAGAAACAGACCTAAGACCCACTTACTTTTTTTTGGGGTGGTTCGTTTCCGAATCGGTTAGCAAATATTATATTCATTTATTATCAAAGTGAAGTTGACTTGGGCTCACGTTTATAATTCGTATAATACATGACGACCAAACACAAGGGATAGTGTGAGGCAGAAATCTTAAAGCCCAACAAAAGCAAACCAAAGATTACAAAGAAACAGCAGCTCTTTATTTGAAAGTTAATGAATTATTAAATATCTTTTGAATACTGAAGTAGATTTAGTTTTGAGAGAATCTAATCCCTTACTGGGCTCATGGCTATAGAATGGACGTTTTTGGTTTGCGGTTTGGAGGATGGAAGACTTTACTGACTTTAATACTTCCCAGATGCTTGCCAAAATAAATACTATCACATCCATGTGAGAAAATCAACAGCATGAATGTGGTGTACTAAAGCCACTTTATTCTACGAATGGCACAACGATAATAATATTAATCCTCGCATTTGTTATAGCTCCTTTCCATATTGGTGAAACGTCTCAACGTCCTTCACAGGATTTACTGCAACGTGTAGTGACTGTGTACTTTGTAGGCGTACAAAACTTTAGCTCATCTTTTTATTGGGTTCTTCCTCCTTCTCTCTGCAGTTCAACCCCACAGGCGATGGACTCACTCACTCACTAAATGGCATTTCTTCACAAAATAGTCCGTGTCAGCAGCTTACATGATTCTCGAGTTCATCGATACAGCTTCAATACCTTTTGCTGGGAATCTGAGCCACTGACTTGATACAAACCTCTCAAAGTGCTTCACAGGATTCACTGTGAAGTGTAGTGACTGTTGGCAAACACCGACTGCTTCGATGGGGGAGAAATTTTTTAGATCTGCTCAAGGCTTGATCAATGTTTGGGTTTTGTATTCTATCTTTTGGTGGTCCTATGCCACGTCATCCTTTCGTATCCTTGTCTGTTTAGACAACTTTGAACAAGTGTTATTTGTTCGTGTAAGGATGGATTTCTCCCCCCACCCCCCCCGTCACCAGTATAGATAAAGCAGCAGAAGGATGACAAACAGAGCTTGTGGAGACAAGTGATGTACAGTGAACCTGTCCAACATTGCCCAGATCTTTAGCTCAAGGAGACAGCTGTAAAGGGGCTGCAGTACAGGCTGATTAATGAAATGCCAGAAAATCCTATTGAACACTCGGCCTGGCTGTCCCTTGACATGTCTGTTTCCCGGCCCTGAATTAAGTATTACACAATTATACTCTTCAATGCAACGGGTCATTCCATCTTATTACCACAAACTTTTCGCAACCCTTAGGACCAAATGTGAGGAATCCCACCCTAGGATTTCACTGTTAAGTGTAATGACTGTATACTTGTAGGCAAACACAGCAGCTAAATTGTACTCAGTGGGATGAACAAACAACCACTGAGTGACCAATGAATCTGGCTAGGGTAACAGGAAAAAATCACCCTTCCCTTTTTGAATAGTGTCGAGGGATCTTTAACATTCATCTCCATCTGGCAGAAGTGAGCTTAGTCTATTAATGTGCCATTAGCGCTACTCTCATGACTGTGGGGCTGGAGTGTCAGCCTAGAGTGTGAGCTCAACATCTCGATGTGGGGGTGGAATCCAACATCCTTCCAACGCACCCGCTGAGAAAATCTACTGACTGAGTCAAGCTCAGACTTGCTGCATCACAATGTCATACAATCAACCCCATGGTGATTTCCATCAGCAATCTGCACGGCACTACAGTGGGTGACATTATTGCCCACCTGCGAAAAACAAGACATCGATCTCGGCTTATTTTCACAGATATTACTTTAGTCCTGACCAACAGAAGGGGCTTTAAACACAGCACTGAACACAAAAGATGCCTTTAGCTACAGAAGGGGAACGAATATCGGGCTCCAAATAATAATTAATAAGTATAGACGAGAGCCCTGCTAATTCCAAATCTATGGTTCTTTTTTAATGCCTTAATACAGAAGCTAATTGATACGAGTGAGTGTGTAATTATTTCATGATCTGGAGGCTTTTTTAAATTACCCTTGATTACTTTAAATTTTAAAGTATTGTTTCTGACTTAAAGAACTGGTCGCAGTTTTAATCTTTGCAATTTATATCTTTACTCCCCCTCCTGTTCGCTAAAGCTCCACCTATGGTTGAAGGACTGAACACTTCACTTAAAGGGATACCCTAATTTATCATTTCATCTGAAGGCAGCACTCCTCCACAACGGTATGAAAGTGTCCGCCTAGACTGTGAAATAGGGCATGAACTCCCACATTTTTGCCCCAGGGGAGAGAGACAGCCTGACATCTAATAATAATAATAATACTAATAACACTAATAATCCTTGCATTTGATATGGCGCCTTATCACATCGTTGATACGCCTCAAAGCGCTTCACAGAATACACTGTAAAGTGTAGTGTCTGTCTACTTTACACAATGTTTGATATTTGGGTTCGTTTGTGAAGGGGTAGTACAGAGTAAGGTTAAAGGAGAGATTATCAATGTTCAGTAAGTCTTTACCGGCCTCTATTGATCTTGAATGGGTTAAAACATATATAATAAACGAGTCTTAGCTTTATTTGTATGTTGAGAGCCAAAGCCAGCCCTATCCATGTACCCTATGAGTTCTTATTTGTGAATTTTCCCCCCAGTGAAATATGGTATATGTTATGTGCATAACTTTGTAAAAGTCGTACATGTTTGTGGGAATGTTTGCAAGGAGTTATAGGAAAGACACAGGATCATTTTGCTGAAATAAGGTGTGATTAACACGGACACTATGGTGTCAGAATCCTACTGTTGTGTTCTTAGATTCAAGCGTTAATCTCTACTCAGTCAGTCAATACACTGCATTTGACTCTTCTTTTAAATGGTGAGAAATAGGAATGAACGACTTGAATGGGTCAAAAAATATAATAAGCGCTCTGGGACACTACCCGTGTGAAGGGCACTATATAAATGCAAGTTATTGTTGTTGTCTCAGTACTGTAGCACATCGTGGCACTAATATGCTTTGATTCACAGAGAATACTGGAGCCTAAACAGTCCTGATTGCAGGTTCTTGTCTCTTTCACACACACACATACACACACACACACAATCTCTCTGGATCACTGCCTTAGAGCATAAAGGAAAAAGTAAGTAGAGGAAAACCTATCGAGATGACAGATGAATAAAAGATGAGAAGAATTCTGAAATAAAACAAGATGCTGTTTTGAAGTGTTTCACAGCAGTGATGCGGAGGGAGCAGTGAGCAAGAACAACAACGACAACAAATTACGTTTGTATAGCGCCTTTCACGTCAGGAGGACGACCCAGGGAGGAGATAGCGAGGACTTGGGAGGGTGCTGCCCAAAGGCAAGGTCTGAGAGATACATTTTTAAAGAGTGTTTAAGAGGCAGGAAGAGAAGGGGGGAGCGAAGGCGTTTCCACAGGTTCAGAAAGTGGGGGCATTAGGGGCTGAAGGCTCGGCACAGAGATAACCAATGCCGAATGGGGAAGCTTTGATCAGAGAACCTTTTGTAATAATAATAATAATAAAAATAATCCTTACATTTGATACAGCGCCTTATCACGTCTTCGAGACATCTCAAAGCACTTCACAGGATATACTTGGGAAGTCCTCCCGACGTGAAAGGCGCTACACAAAAGTAATCTTGTTGTTGTTGTTGTTGTTGTTGTTGTTGTTGTAAAGCGAATTGACTGTGTATTTTGTGGGCGAAACGCGGCAGCCAATTGCGCACAGCAGCGTCCCCACAAACAGTGATGGGTTTCCGCACGTGTCCGATTAAAAAAAAAATTGAGCAACTGTATCAGCGTCCAAAAGATGCAGACACGAACAGTCTCCTCCTCCTCTGGGTCCCATCACCAATGTCCTGCCTGCTTCTGTCTCTGCGTGGAAGGATTAGAAGGCTGACTCCCTCCTCCCTGCTGGGGGATATGGAACGGTTTTAAAGAGAGAGTTGATAGAGAGAGAGAGGGAGGGAGGGATTGGGAGAGTGAGAAAGAAAAGAGAGCCAGCAACTAGCGAGAGCCAGAGATCAGTTCCAGACTGGAGGTGCAGCCCAGCAGCATGTAGCCAGCCAGCCAGCGTGTTGCGGTCCAATTGCATCAAAGCAGGCGCCGCTTTGACTGTAAAGGGTTGGAGAAGAGAAGAGAAGAGAAGAGAAGAGAAGAGAGAAGGAGAGGAACTCGAACTTACAACAGGAGAAACTAAAAGTGTCCCTTTTCCGTCCACAATTTCAAGGCTGTATTTTTTTGTCTCATTTCCCTCCCTGATCACCGTAAAAGATATATACCCACACACACACACCTTACATACACACATACTACATACTCACACACCTTACATATATACACACACACACTACATACACGCACACACCTTACATATACACATACACACACTACCCATACGCACACGCCTTACATATACACACACACTACATACACGCACACACCTTACATATATATACATACTCACACATACAAACACGCACACACCTTACATATACACATACACACACTACATACACGAACACACCTCTCACACACACACACGCACACAGAAGAGAGCATGATCCTGTGTAACGGGAGTGTGGTGAGGACCTGGAGTGCGCTGCTGTCTCACCTCTTGCCGGTGGTGAACGGCACGGCGGCAGGCTTGCTGCGAGAGGCTGCGGCGGAGGCCACCACACCCCCGGAGCAGGAGCCGGCGGGGGCCGGGGGCAACTTCACGGGGGGCATGGAGCGCCTCTTCCAGTACGCTTACTCCGACAACGAGCTGCTGTACAGGGAGTACACACCGCCCCCTCGGGACCCCATCCCCCTGCCCAAGGCTGTGCTCTACCTGCTCATGGCAGCCCTGGTGGTGGTGGCTGTGGCGTACGCTATCGTTGGGCACCTGGTCAAGGACCTTGTCCATGACTTTGTGGGTGAGTAAAATATCATCATCATCATCATCATCATCGTACTCCTTACGTTTGACCGAGCGCCTGGCTTTCCAAGCCTTGGTCCCTACCCCTGTGTGGAGGGCGCTACATAAATGTAAGTTGTCATTGTCGATCATTGGGCATCGGGCGCAGCTAAAAGAAAATTGTTGTAACCTTTGCACGTTGACGCAGCACCTTTGACCTCGGCAGAGCTTCCCGCAGGATATACCGTGAGCTCCCGAATAGCTCAACCGCTCGTTTAACTCCTCGCTATCACTTGCGTTGTCACGCTGTCAATATTCCCGTCGCATTTATTTGTGTATTTGTGCGAACGCCTAAGTCGCCGACCAGGATAACTGCTCGGGGAGCTCTTTTTCCCTTCGGGAGCGACGAGTTATCAGGAGTTTACCGCACAACACAGGGCAGCGATTGGGTGCGTTTTGGGGAACCAAATGGGCGGCCAATTTGTGCACGGCAACGTCCCTCAAAATGGGTTATGAAGCAGCATCGCACATTTATCCTCGGGGCCGAAAACCTGTTCAACGACAACAACTTGCATTTATTTTGCGCCCTTCGCGCGAGGGTGGGGGCGGATAGCGTCCCGGAGAGCTTCAATCCCATCAGACTGATTTCCTGGCAGCGTTTACTTGTTCAGTGATACGCTCTGTCCCCTCAGTCTGTCTGTCTGTCTGTCTGTCGCTCTCTTTCTAAAAAAACAAAGGAAAGTTTTCATCGAATTGACATAAAATAAAGATCGCAACAGCAGCAACAAATAGCAAATAGCACCCGAAGGTTCCTTTGAACCCCCCAGATATTGTCTCCGATTATAAAAATTCGAGCTTACACCGTGCAGCCTTTGATTCTACACCCCGGGATGATTTGAACACAAAGTTTGTGGTATTTTCTTGGCTGTTGTTTGAGAGCTCTCACTTATTCGATCACTGTTCGCCTTCGATTGGATCATTTTTGCCTAAAGAAGAAGCGAGCCCGCAGTGAAAATCAGACCCAGTTGGAAATTTCTGGCCCATTTTTTCAAAAAGAAAATGCGAGCCCGAAACAGCCCGGCTCAGTGTGTCAGCACTCCAGCCTCCGAGTCAGACGGTTGTGGGCACAAACCTCACTCCGGGACCTGAACTCACATAGACTAGGTTGACTTTACAGCCTGACAACCTTCCTATTCGACCCAACCGTGCCTACAGTCACCTCCTCCCCCTTCCCCCAGCTCGGCGTCACCCTCAGCCACTGTCAAACGCTCTGGGACGCTACTCTGCGTGAGGGACGCTGTGTGAATGCAGGTTGTTGTTGGCTCTCCAGTGCAACCCTGGGGGAGCGCGCTGCATCGTCAGAGGTGTTATCCTTCAGATGAGATGTTAAGCCAAAGTCCTGTCTGTCTGTTCAGGTGATGTTAAAGATCCCATGGCACTGCTCGGAAAGAGAAGGGAGTTTCTCTTGGTGTTCTGGGTAACAGTTCCCCCAAATTAAATTGGCCTTTTGTTGTTGTTTGTGGGACATCGCTGGGTGCAGCTGGGCTGCTGTATTTGCCTACAAATGCACAGTCGCTACACTTTACAGTAAATCATGTGAAGCACTTTGAGGTGACCCTCCTGACATGAAAGGCGCTGTACCAAAGGATTATTATTATTACGTTATTGCAGTTTAAATGACTCCGTAGAGATAATTTCTAAGTGTTTTTCAGTGATAGGTCAGCCAGATCAATAACACTTTATTATTATTATTAATAATAATTAAATATCAAGGGGACACTTAATCTTTCTAAAAAAAAAGCGACGTTTCCACCCAATGTGTTCATAACATTAAATGTCATTTGCTTTTATTAATGAAATTATTATTCAACAGCCTCCCCCAGCCCCCAGCCGCCAGCCCCATCTCCTCTCCCACACATCCCTGCACTTAACCCGCAAACAGTTGGTTTTCCTTTAAGCAGGAAAGGCAACCTTTTTGCATTTGATCGGCTTATCGGAACATCAGGATTATTTTTGTTCTAAATCCGAACATCTAAATTGTAAAACATACCTTCTCAGAAAAAAGAACAAATAGGATTTATAGAGGGAGAGAGAGAGAGAGTGGTAAAAAATCCTGGGCTGATGCATGTCAATGCATGCCTTTCCCTTAAGTGACAGAACAGACTGGACAACCTGTATTTATATGACGTCTTTCACGAGGGGCAGTGTCTCGAGCACAGAAGGTCAATGAATGTGAGCAACAAGAAGGTAGAGTGAAAACTATTAAAGTCAGTCTCCAGAAATATCACTTGAGTTGATCTAACCGAGGGCTAGAAACTCCTCCTGGGACCAGATTTACTCTCTTTCCGAAACATTTCGGGGAATGCAGAATTTGACAAGTTCTTAAGTGCTGCCTTAATCCTGAAGCTAATTTTCTTAAGAGAAAACACTTTCGGAGTGAAGTCCAAATTAGGCAATTTGCCAAATTCTGGATTCTCTGCAATGCTGAGAGAATACAGTTTACATTTATCAAAGCCCTTTCAGGTCGGGAGGATGTCTTCAAGGCTTCACACACTATAAACCTAGACACGGACTAGTTGGGCCAAATGGCCTGATTTGATGCTATGCAGTCTGTATAAATCTGTGTAAAGCTATCATCTCTGAGAAGTAACAGTTGAAAGTGAGAGTTTATCATCGATGAAGGATTAAAAATGCTGACTTCACTACAGCGAGATGTTTTGATGCTGCTGATTGATCTTAAAAAGGCTGTAAGAAAATAGCTGATAAGAATCATCTGCTAACCCAGTTTGTAAGGCATTCCAGCCTTTAGAAGCAATCGCTCTCCCACCTGTTACACTGCACATGTTAACTCAGCTTCACACCTCAAATAAAGACCCTGCTGATTTCAGTACGACAGCTAGACATTTCAGTTATTTCAGTCGCTGTCTCAGCTGAAAGGATAATGCCAGCAATGTTTAAAAAGACTTATCAAAAGTAGTTTGATAATAATTATTATTATTGTTATTAATAATTAAATAATTATTAACAATAATTAAATTGGTCATTTTCAATCTACGACTGTTTGTGGGACATTGCTGTGCGCAATTGGCTGCCGCGTTCGCCCACAAATATACAGTCAATTCACTTTACAGTGCGTTCTGTGAAGCGCTTTGGGACGTCCTCCCGACGTGAAAAGCGCTATATCAAATGCAAGGATTATTATTATTATTATTATTATTATTATTATTTGTGAGCAGGGGAGAGGGAATTATATTTTTGACGAATATTGTATCTGGGATAATCACTAAGCAGCAATTTTGATGAAAATTTAAATTTTATTAAAGTCAGGTCCTTTTTTGGGAGATAGTGGGGGGGTTTGGAAGGCAGCAAAGTAGTTGTTGAAAGAAGCGCTTCTTCCAGTAAAATGCACAAGTGGATTTTTATAATAATAATAATAATAATTCCTGCATTTGATACAGTGCCTTATCACGTCTTTGAGACGTCTCAAAGCGCTTCACAGAATATACTGTAAAGTGTAGTGACTGTGTATTTTGTGGGCGAAACGCGGCAGCCAATTGCGCACAGCAGCGTCCCCACACACAGTCGTGGATCTTAAACATGTTTTCGGTCAGAAACCGAGACATTAACTAATCTCGATCCAACTCCGTTCAGGTCCAATGCTTTTCTTTTCATATAGATTGGATATTCGGACCGACTCCAGATGCGAACAGCCACAAGAGCGATTTGAAATGTATTTCCAATAGTCTGAATGAGGTGGAGAGCCAGCAGCAGGGAGAGGTGAAAAGCCAGACGAGCTGGTCATTTTCATAGAGGATCAACTATATTTACCTCAAGAGACCTGAAAGTAATTGGATTTCCAATTTGGGAACACGATGAACTCAAATCAGTTTTGTCTCTGTCTTTCACATCAATACAATCAACTCTAATACGAGAAAACTCTAATACGAGAGAGAGAGAGAGAGATTTGTTGCCAAGTTTTGCATAGTTGTCTAAAAGAGTGGTGACTGTTTCAGTGACTGCACCTCTAGGTTGGAACCAGGTAACAGAGGATATCTTTTGTATAATGGACGGAAAAACGTTATTTACATAAAACACATTATTTTTGTTTCCTTCCTTCCCAGTGAAATGTGTCTTCTTTTTTTAAAAAAAAGAGAAATATGAAAGAAAGAGATATTTGATGCAATGAAATTGTTGCCACTTTGAAATATCCAGTGGAGGAATAAATTCTTTATTTTAATATCTGTTGGAAAGGCACAGTATTTAAGAAGAAATTATAATAGCAATGCACAGGGCACAAAAGGTTGCAGCATTTTCCTTTGATGTGCTTCCCCGCCTGTTTTACAATTGTTGCATTTGTGCGTGTTTTTTTAATGCATTGGGCTTCAGCTGAATTATTTCTATAAAAAAATAAAAGAACACCAGGAAAATAAATGTGATTTGAAGCGGTTTCTTTTTACAAGGACGAAACACACACAGTTTACATTGATACGGCCCCTTTCACTTCGGGAGTACGTTTCAAAACGCTTCATATAGCTGTAACATTTACAGCTTGTGGATAAACCGGGCACACACACACACACACACACACACAATACAATCACCGGCAAAACTAAAAGATATTTTACAATTTCACTGCATAACTTTGTTATACGCTTGTTTGATTGACACTGGAGGGAGATGTTTCAGACGCCCCTTTCATAAGTCGCCCAAGAGGTAACAACAAGGCACCATAGTAGTGTTGGCCTGACGGTCTAGAGGATTGGAGGGTTAGGGGGAGTGGGGGTGGGAGCGTGGCCGAAGGCACGTTTAAAGAGGAAGGTCTTGAGACCAACATTGTGTGTGACTGTGCATTTGTGGGCGAACACGGCAGCTAATATGGGAGTTTGGGGGTTTGGTCATAAAAGATATTTTCTTACCCTCACACCGACTTTCGGCACACAAAAAAATTGGCACAGTTCACAGAGCTTATGAAAATCTTTACTTCCTCTCAAATACTTTCCGTGTCTGTAGTAGCGACTGTCTTTGTACCAGTGTTTCAACACTCATCTCACAAACGTAAGGACTTTGCGGCAATGCCAATTGCCAACTGGATCGATGAGATCTGACAACTCTCCAGTATGACACGGTCTAAGATCAGATAAAGTCTGGGTCTTTTGACCAGTAAACGCTTGAGTTCATCGTTACTCAGGAGGTCGGATAAGTCGGAGACACAAAGCAACTCTAACATTGGGTTTCATTACAATTCTTCAGGATTTACAAATTGGTTTTGGTCCTTGAGCACATGTGTATTTATTTGGGTGGTATTTCACAGTGAGAGCTGTCTGCAACTTGGCTGAATGAAATACTTACCAATTCTCTGCATCTTCTTTCACTGTGATTCACTCCTCATTCAGGTAAAATGAAGCAGATGCACATGTCTGATTGTGAGGCCTTAATCCTAATTCAATGATTCTATAGTCAGAGAGTGGGATTGATTTGGAAGCTCTTTTCAAAGAGCCGGCACAGACACGATAGGCCAAATGGCCTCCTTCTGTGCTATATATTCTATGATTCGTAATTCTAAATGGGAATCTCTTGTCTTACTGTACCATTGTTTCACCCACAAAACACACAGTCGTTTCACTTTACAGTATAGCCTGTGAAGCGCTTTGATACGCCTCGAAGACGTGATAAGGCGCTATATCAAGTGCAAGGATTATTATTATTATTATTATTATTATTATTGAGAGTATTATTTTCCCACAACCAGTCAGCCAGGCTGTAGCTCCTCAATGACTGGGACTGCCAGTTTAGTGTTAATGGCTGTGTTGTGCCATCATCTTGTCGAGGTTAGGACGACACAAATGCCATTCAATTATGGACTTTCTGCAAAGAGGTAGATATGTTCAGCTCAACAATCTTCGCTGTATTCACTGCTAAGGGAAGCAATGCCCTCGGATACACAGATAGTGAGGGGAATAGTTCTCTTGCCACCAGAATTACAACTTTTCCAATGTTTTAACAATTTCATAACTCCTGTTTTATGATAGGTGAACATCAAAATCCAGCAGAATACTTTTCACCTCTGCGTTTACTTTCTGCTAAACCTTTTTGGCATTTTCTTTTTTAATTAACGCGTCTTTTTTCTTCATTTTTAACGGTTAACAACAGAAACGCAGAAACCACACATCACCGGACGTTTGCGAATGTTTAGTATTCGCTCCCTTAAGAATTGAAGCTTGGTTTATGGTTCGATGGAGCCACCGTGTGGACGAAATCAATCCTTTCCAGAAGTCCGTTTGGTTAACGAGACCCATCACTGGTGTTCTGCTGGGAACAGCGGTGGAGGCAAGACCCAGGTTAGCTTTCAAGAGGGAACTGTTGGGTATTTTGGGGGAAAAGCCCGGTACGCGGCAGTGAATAAAATAAAATTGGTCCCTCACTCTCCCTGGCTGTTTTTTGGGGCTATTGCTGTGCGTCAGATCGAACGCAAGGATTATTATGAAATAAAACAGGGATTGGCGAGTCAGGGGTTAACGCAAAAGGGTGCGTTGGAGAGAGAGAGAGAGGGCGAGAGAGAGAGAGAGGGATCGGACGGGCTCACTCCTCACTCAGCCAGCAGAGAAATAATAATAATAATAATAATAATAATGATGATAATCCTTGCATTTGACATAACGCCTTATCGCGTCTCAAAGCGCTTGACGGAACGCACTCTGGAGTGGATCGACTGTGTCATTTGTGGGCGAAACGCGGCAGACAACTGCGCCCAGAGGCGTCCCCGCCAACACTCGTGGATCGAAGCGACCGAATCTTTCCTGCTTTTTTTCTTGGGGGGGGGGGGGGGGGGCAGCAATATAAAAATGTCCGGGAAACTAAAAAGCCATTACAGTCATCTGGTCAGTCTCATTTTCATGTACCATTTTCACTTGCGTATCATTCCCCCACTTATTACCCCCCATTGCCCCCCTATTCACCCCACCATTCACCCCCCATCCTTACTTTATTGAAACAATAAACCCAGAACAATATTTTCAGATGCACCAAGACAGTAGAACAAGAGGACATGGGTTTAGAGTTGCTAAGGCCATTTTAGGAATGACACTTAAGGTTTTTTTTCCCCCCAGAGATTAATTGATGACTGGAACAGGTTGTCAGGAAGGGAGATCGAGGCCAGGACATTGGATTTGTTGTTTTTTTTCTTTTTAAAAAAAAAACAGCTTGATGTTGTGCTGGGAGAATGGGAGGGTGGCTATTCTGAAAGGATGTGACATGAACTGTGTTACTGTATATCAAATGCAAGAATTATTATTATTATTAACTTTGCAGTTTCTCCTAAGCAATTTTTAAATTTGCCCTCAGAGGTAAATCTTTCTTTTCTGCAGGAACATTTTAGTAATCAGATTGGCCCTTCGCCACTGAGGATTTCTATTTTAAATTGAGCTCAGATGGAAAGCCCTTCCCCCTCGCTGGGTGTGAATTTGCCGAAGTCAAATGAGTTTGGGGAGTCTCAATCCGTCCGGCTTCTAATCAGAAAACCAATCAAGCACTTCAATTAGTGCTGGATAATGGATGAATGTGCTCGCAGACACCCTCGGGTTAAATAAATGATCGTTCACACTGGTAGCGAAGGGGTTGCTGAGCTCACACTGGCAGAGAGAGAGAGAGAGAGAGAAGGGAGTGGTTGGGATGGCAGGAAACTCGGGGAGAAACGAGCAGAAATATTCCAAGCCATGTGAATAATAATAATAATCCTTGCATTTGAAACAACGCCTTATCATTTTGTCTGTCAGCTGAGCCATCGAATGGATTTTTTTCTCCCCCCCCTTGTTAATGCCCGTCTAGTATTGTCTGGATAATGAGCAGCCAGGCGAGACTTCCTGCGGAGCCAAGGCATTGGCTTGAGAAAAGGCTGACAAACCAGCTGTTCATCTACGTTGCAAAGAGTCAGCTCTCCATCCCTTATCTGCAGTTTCCCCTTTAATTAGGCTGCCACTCTGCTATCTTATAATAGTAATAAATAACAATAAATAATAATCCTCGCATTTGATCATGGCACCTTATCACGTCATCGAGACGCCTCAAAGGGCTTCGCAGAATATACCGTAAAGTTAATTGGATGTATATTTTGTGGGCGAAACGAGTCTTGTGTCTTGGTGTTCCTTTTTCCCACCGTGGCTAACAATGCTCTTTTCAAATTAGTACATTGTGTTCTCTAGATTTTTAATTTATATGGAAACCATTACCTGTTCTGTACTCTTTGTTTCGTTGGCCTCCTGCAATATGTGCTCATGAGACTGAACATTTTAATGTGGTAATGGTCCAATATGTGCAACATTCTGATCGTTTATTACAGCTGTAACACAAGTGTGAAAGAACATGGAAAGTTTTTTTGGGGCTGAAATGTCAGACAGGTCAGTTAGAGGAGTGCTATTTTGTTTGAGTGGGGTGAAAGGAAACAAGGAGGGGGGTGGAGGATGGGGTGGCGGGGGGGAAAGGATTGGAAGGGATCAAGCAAGCAAATGATGTACTAACCATTTCAAGATCCTGACACCCGTTTTCAAATCCCTTCATGCCCTGGCACCTCCCGACCTCTCTCCCTGCTTACCCCACAACCCACTACCTCCGCTCGACTGGCTCCAGCCTCCTGCATGCCCCTCGCGCCCTCCGTTCCACCATTGGTGGCCACTACGTCCCTAAACTCTGCAACACTATCCCTCCATCTTTCCCCTTTCCTTCCCCATCTTCAGGTCGGGCCTGAAGACCTTCCTATTCGACCGCACCTACAGTCACTTCCTTTCTCCCCCCCCGGCTCAGCGTCGTGCTCTGCCACGGTCAAGTGCTCTGGGACCTACCCCCGGTGAAGAGGCGCTCTTTCAAATGAAACCCACAGGGGGATCAGGAAGGAGAATAGAATAGATGTTCATTTATAAGGTTGTGCAGAGAAATGGTTCTGATATTAATTGATCGCCATTAGGTTTGAGGTGCGTTTTTGAAGTCTGTATGTGTGCGTGTGGGGTGGGGGACGGAAGAAATGTCATACACGCAGAGGAAGAGGTAAGGAGTTTCGTAATCCTGAGGTGCAGAGAAAGTATGAGTTGGAAAGCGATGGGATGAGTTTTTTTTTACACACAAAGTCCATTAGTTCCACACGAAAAAGTTGCTGGGAACACCAGCAGATTAGGCAGCATCTATGGAGAGAGGAAAGTGAGTTAACATTTCAAGTCGACGAAACCTTTTTGTCAGAACTTAGTTCCGCACTAAGTTTGCTTCGTGGGTGGTGAGACATTCTCACAAGTATCGGTAGTGAGTGGAAGCCACATAATCCCTATATTGCGGTACCAGACTCTAAAATCCTTATCTGGTTAGCTCTAGCAGATTGACTGAACTGGTTTGGGGTCAATCGAGAGGAGGCTCACTAATACAATTTATAGCTCTCTTTTTCAGAGGATTGTAGTTATGGCCCTGAAGCCTTTATCAGGGAGACCATCCCTGACTCAGTGCTGCATCTGGTTAAAAATAGGAGATGAATTACCTGGCTTGGTTGTTCACAGGATAAGACTTGTGGAGTATTGACTGCGTGGTTTATATGATTAGACTGATCAATGGTGACGTGCTGCAGTGGAGCCCACAGAGAGTGAGCGGCGTGCTGACCATTGTACTGAATAAATATAATTTCTTCCAGGATTGTGGCAGAGTTGCATGAAGGTGACTGGTGTGATGGCGGCGGGGCCATTGCGTGTGGTCCGCTGTTTAAATCACGGACTTTTTGACTGCACAGTGTCATAACCAAAGCAAATCCAGTCAAAACACGCCGAATTCAATAAAAAAAATTGTTACTATTGTCCCGACTCGCAGAGCAGATATCAAGCCCCGAGGGCAACTCAACTTCAACGTACACGTCCTATTATGTATGTCAATGTGTTTATTTGCCAGTAATTTACTGAAATACACCATATGCTTCTGCTAAGTACCTGTTAAAACAAGGATATTGTTCTTTAGATCAGGTACTGCGGCACGTTGTGTTCTCGTACCAATGTAAATTCAATCTGCCTCAGTATTCTCGACACCGCTGGCCAATTTATAATGATTACTTGCACTGTTGACGTAATCCTTGTGTTTGACACAGTGCCTTTTTCACATCGGCAGGATACCTCTCTCAAAGCATTTCATTTACCACCGCAATGAAAACTATTTTAATCCCCCGCCCGAGAACGAAGGTTGCAAAAGAAAAGATTTGAGAGAGAAACAATAATCCACAACAATGCATATTGGGGAAATAAGTGGAAAGGCAATAATTGCATCAGGCTGTTGTGACACTTTAATGAACCACTTAGATTTCTAACCGTGCGATTAACGAAACCCACGTATTCCAGTCGTAACAATGCGAGATGTGCAGCCTTCGCCAGATTACGTTAATCTCTTGTGTTTTTCTCCTCACAGCGTGGTCGCTTACTGCGACGTTCAGCAGCCGAGGCTGCTGGAGGGTTCACTGAGGTCAAACCTGAGGGTCTACCATCCTCTGGTGGTGATGGCTCAAAAGGTGAGGTCCCTCTAACCATATACCTGGGTTCTAACCACAGGGGTGGGGTGGGGTGGGAGGCAGTAGTTGTTTCTGTTCATGTCTTCTCTCAGCTCGGTGGGGAGGGAAGGAACAAGTCACACGAGGCGAGGGGGACATTACGCCCTCTTCCACGTTCTGTGAATTCCTGAGTTAAGGCCCCACCCCCCCAAAAAAAAACAAATCCATTTAATGTAGCTTCTCCTCCCATCCTGCAGTAATGTGGGTTTAAGGCTCCGAAGCCTATTGAACCGCTCCTCGTCCCAGCCATGTTACATGGCGAGGCTTCACCAAGTACTGCGGGGGAAAGTGTGGGAGTGATGGCTGCTGAGCCGTTCAGAGGAGATGAGGAAGGGCTGTTGGCTGGATGGATAGGCAGCAGCTTCAAGAAGCATTTTTTGGCAGCAGTTTCATCCGTGGCGTCAGGACGAGTTCTGTTCTGTGCTGCAGAGGTTGCTCTCTCTCTCTCTCTAACAATTCCTGGAGAGGCCACCACAACGATATGATTATGAAGCCAAACATACTGTTTTGCATAGATTTTACACACAACATTATATTTTATCAGTTTAATAATTTGCTACATTAATTAAATATAATGTAAAAAAAATTCTATTGATGTGACATCTTTGCTTTGATTGGCATCTCTAAGTGGAAGAACACAAATGTGGGCTGGAAGCACTGTATTGTCGGAGACTCTGTCCACGCGATGCAAGACTTTAAACCTTCGCCAGTTCAGGTGGATGTTAAAGATCCCGTGGCACTGTTCGAAAGAGAAGATAGTATCTCTCCCGGTATCCAGGTCAATGATCCCCCAGATAAAATTGGTCACTCATTTTGGAGCTGATTGTGGGACATTTCTGCATGCAAATGACTGCCCCGTTGACCTAGAAATACAGTCACTACACTTTACAGTGAATCCTGTGAAGCGCTTGGAGATGTTTTGATTCAGATTTATTATTGGTTCATTATTGCTGACTGATGATAACGTCATTTTTCTTAGCCGATTTTTATGAGTATCTTTTGGATCCACTTCCCAATCTCTTTCGAGCTTTTCTGTGTTTCTGTGGGCTGCAGAGATAGCAGTCTGGTTGCGTCCAGGCAATTTTTATGTTGCGTTGCTTGATGGTCTGTTGGATCGTTTATTTTTGACCCCATGTCCATTAGAAAATGGGGTTTGTGGCATCGAAAGGAGAGGCCATCTGACCCATCTAACCTGAGCTGGCTCCTCCACTGGAGGAATTTTAATTCCAATTTCTTGCTCCCTCCTCTCCCCCTTCCCCACCACCACCGCCGCAAATTGACGAGGCAAATTCACCTATTGGGAAAACAAGTTGGCTCGGATAGCAAGCCACAGATAAGGTGTAAACCACAGTGACCTAGAAGACAGATGAGAGTTTTGATCTTTAATAACTGGTGAATAGGTTACCATGGTCAACTAACTCCTATTAAAAGAGCCTGGCTCTCTACAGGGAACATGCAGTTAACATTTTTTTTAGTTAGAAAGAGGCATTGTTCAAATATCAATTAGCTTTTCCATTGGGCTAGGTTCCTGGAAATGTTAAACTCCCTGTTTGAAAATGGAGACAGTGTTCCAAGTGGCACACTGTGTGGTACCAATGCCCCATTAACTTGTGAACGCTATGCCTTTTCTGACTGAGAAGCTGAGCGAAAAGCCGAGGGCCACCATTAAGAGATAACATGGGAGTCGGGAAGAATTGGGTTAGTGTTAGGTGGTGAGACCGAGCTTTGGATTGCAAAGTCTTAGATTGAATGAAGTGGGGAAGACTTGAGGAATAGGAGTTCAACGTGGGGGATGGGGGAAGAGAGAGAGAGAGTAGTGAGGAAAAGATCACTGAGTAAGTGGCTGTACTTGTGTGGTGTCCTGTTCCAGAGTGCAAGAGTAGTTTGTCTCCCCAGATATGGGAGCAATGTTGGATATTCCTTGGTTTTATAGAATTAATGGATTGTGCGGTGGTGACAGGGACGGAGGGGGAAGAGAAGATGTTTTATGCTTAAGGGTTGTGACAGAGAATTCCGTTTTTGAGCTGAGAAGGGTTGTATTGGCGGGAGCGGATGTGTATGGAGAATTGCAATAGAGAGTTTTGCTCCTCTCGGTCATATAGTGACTCTCATGGCTATACATTATCGTTGGTGTATAACAAAATCAAAAATCCTGCTAACACACTGACTGAATGCTGCTCTCCCTGACACGTATGTAGTTGTGTGGTACAGAAACTGGTCATTCGGCCTAACTAATCCATGTCGGTGTTCATACTCTACATGAATCCCACCCCCCCCACCCGCCGCCACATCTCCCTCATGGAGGCATTTAATTTTCTCTTAAATGCTTGACCCTATTTGTTTCAACCACAGCTAGCAGTGAATTCCACATTCTCACCTCGTCCTACATGATAAAGTTCCTCCTAACCTTCTGTTAGATCTACTGTTGGCTCTCGTATATTCATGCTCTCTAGTTTGGGACTTGCCCACAGCCTTTCAACATCCACCAATGTAATTTTTTTTCATTGGACTTGATTTTACCCATCTTTCTATGGCATGATTTCAACACTGCACTGAACAATTCCAAACTGAAGAGAAATCTTAGTGTGCGTTACAAGGTCATGTATCATAATCTCTGGGTTCAAACCAGTATAATCAAGCTTTGCGATCGATGTCTGTGTTCTGATCGGGATCCACTTTAACTATATGGCAGCTTTGAAATTCCATCCACTTATAATTCTGTCTCTTTTTAAAATCCTGACAGCATTGGACTTTAAAAAAAACATTTGCTTCCTTCGATTAATTCCTGCTTCACACCTGTTCAGGGTAAAACGCCAGAGCTCAGCAGGTTGCTCATGGGTTTATAGGTACAGTGGAAAATTCCACACACTGACTGTGTCAACGAGCCAGATACGAGCTGTTTTTCAGCTTGTGAATAACGCCAATGTTTATCTCTCCATTAAAGTAGCAGTTGTTTCTGGGAAATCTGACTTTCTTGTTGCCTCTCAATATTTCTCTCTCTATCCCCCCCCCCCACTCCCACACACAAACACACGCACACAACCCAAAACTCCCTTTGCTCACTCAGCCACCACCTTGATCGATGACTAATGAACCTGTCCGTGCTTCAGTTACCTGCTGTTGCTACACCACTTTCTATGATGTACAAAAGACCCTGTGATGCTCTGTTGTGGTATTCCGTGATTTGTTTTAACCACAGTGACAAATGCGCGCTTTTGTTTTATTTGCTTGAAACAAAGCTCCTTAGGTTGAAGTTTAAGTAAACGGTGATTTGTTCAACTCAAATTAATTTTAAACCAAATTTTCTTTTCCTCTTTCCCATTTTCCATTGATGTGGCTCATTGGCCTTGCGGCAGATCTGCACCTAAAAGCTCATCTCAGCCAGGCACTAGGCAACTGTAGCCTTTGGACCAGTCTTTAATAACATCAGTGTTATTTTGTTTAGCTAGTATTCATTTCCTACTCAACACAGCCGCTCTTTAAAATCTCTCCCACACTCCAGGGATTTCTTACTGATCCAAATAAATGTCTTGCAACTGGGGTCCCAGCAAGGTTTCCTGTAAATGTGTTATTGATGAAACAAATTTAGAGAATTGATGAGTATTTCATTCCTGTCAGTTGACGGCACAATGGTTTGCCCACAAAATACGCAGTGGCTCCACTTTACAGTGTATCCTGTGAAATGCTTTGAGATGTCTCAACAGTGTGGTCAGGCACTGTATCAAATGCAAGGATTATTATTGTTGTATAAAATATATAATGTACAAAAACACACAGAGTGGTGAATACGATATGTGGATTGGACTAACCTGGGAGGCAATAGCAGCGAGACTTCCCAAACTCAAGAGGGAATTAGATTGCCAAATAGCTATTGATTGAAGGATATTGAGAGACTGATTGATTGATTTGAAGGATATGAGATATTGATTGCTTGAATAAACGAGAGAGATTCTTATTTCTTTAACTTTGGAGTTAAAGCCAAATAGACAACAATATTTTTTTTATTAAGTCCTGTAACGTTCTATGTATCTATTCACCATTTTGATAACTGGTAAAAGTAATAATCCTTTGATTTGATTTAGCACCTTTCAGGTCGGAAGGACATTCCACAGGATTCTCTGTAGTGCAGTGACTTTATTTGGTCCAGTTAAGCAGTTTATCAGTACCTTAATGGAGATTGATTTGGTGTGTACCTTTGCATCAGTCTAACCTGTTGCTTTCAGTGCCAACAAGTGATGAATTATTGGTCATTTGATATGTTATTTTTAAAATGACAAAAATGTTCTCTGTGAAAACGCTGGCAGCGACTCTCTTGTTACGGTGATGTTTACCCACTATTACCTCTGAATAACTGAAGGATACCGGGCGGTTACCATGGGAACAGCTGAACTTGGGTTCCCTCAAAACCACAAAGCTGTTTGATAAACACTCGCATCTCAAAACAAAATTCAAATGAAATTGTTCTAGAACGCAAAAACATGAAATATTAATTACAATAAGGCACCTTGTTTCCCTCCTCAGTAAGGTCTGCTAGGCACGAGTGAAATTACTTTTCGTGCCCCTCAACCTGTATCCTATTGTTCTGCTGTTTCGCCCCCCAAAATACACAGTCACTACACGTTACAGTATATCCTGTGAAGCGCTTTGAGACATCTCGAAGACGTGATAAGGTGCTATATCGAATGCAAGGATTATGATTATTTATTATTACATGAAACTGTTGCTCTGGGTTCACCTTCTCAATCCCTCTTACCTTAAAGGCGAGGTCTGGGCAGAGTTGGTGGTTGGATTTTGTTTGTGGTTTTTTGTTTGTCTGTCGCTACCTTGGGTAACATTTATGATCGCTTTGTGACTTTCAGGCCTATCTGAGGGCGATTGACATCAAAATAATGCACCAACTGATGGCTGTTAACGAAGGGATTGAGGCGGTCAAATGGATTTTGGAAGAGAAGGGCACTCTGGCCAGCAGATGCAGCAGTCTGACCAGCAGCATGTACAGCCTTGTCGAGAGCCAGGAGACCTCGAGGAGAGGCAGTTGGAACAGCTTACAGGATCCCAACGACAAACTCGACGGCATTTCCATCGGGAGCTTTCTGGACACCTTGGCCGATGACATGGATGAATACTGTCAGCCCACGGTGGATCCCGTGTCCTCTCTACCCTCCGCCCACGGAGGAAGCTCATACGACAAGGTGGACACAGAGAAACATACCGGCGAGACGCACTGTCAACCGTCCGCCACAGCCAATGGGATTTTGGGAAAGCAAGGGAACGGTGTTGCGGAGCGCGGGGTGGAAGCTCAGTTTCCTCACGAAGACAAGTCGTGCAAAGATGTCGGGAAGCTCAAAGTTCAGAGGAATGGGAAAGTAGATTACGATAGTTGTAAACTGAACAAAGTGCACATTGAGTACGATGCTCATTGGCATTGGGTGCAGTCACAGGATGACGTGACCTTCTTATAAGGAGATGGGTTGGGTAGTGGTCCCCACCTCTCGGCAATACAGTCACTAATGTTAAAAAATTAATGGTAATCTCGCAATATACGGTGTTTCTGATGTGCCGACCCCCCCCCACTGCCCGCCTCGTAAATCGTGCCGCCTGTCTTGTTTCTTCCCCTTTCGCGATCATTTGGATGCAGGATTACAGTAGCGTAAACAGAACTCGGGCAAGTTCTCCCTCTGCACGTGTACGGGTTGGTTTTTGATTGGGGTATTTTTGGAGGTCTGAGCGGGCGCTCTTTTTCCAGTAGCCGGAAGCGCGTCACTCCGACTCAAGGGGAACCCGCTCTGGAAATCAGACCAACTCGGGATCACTCTTCCTCTGTCTCTCTGCCTTGCCCCCTTCCTACCCCATCTTCAGGTCACGCCTGAAGACCTTCCTGTTTGACCGCGCCTACAGTCACCTCTCCCTCCCCCACGGCTGGGACGCTGCCCTACATGAGGGGCGCGGTGTAAAAGCAAGTTGTTGTTGTTGTTGAGTTGCGTCAGTGTTTCCCGAGTCCCTTGTTTCTGGATTTCTTAAATAGGAAATACCACAAAAATTCACCTTGGATTGTGTTTGGCTGAGCTCATTCCCTTGCTGTGAGACTGCCCATAGCTGAAGGGAAAGAGAGAGGGAGACCGAGTGATTACATCTCATCTGTGGAGCTCAATGCCATCTAATTCGTAAACCTTGCTATTGATCAATGAATAATGTATTAATCCTTGTATTTGATGCAGCGCCTCATCACGTCTTCGGGACCTCACAAAATGTACTGTGAAACGTAGTGACTGTGCATTTTGTGGGCGAAACGCGGCAGCCAATTGTGCACAGCAGTGTCCCACAAACAGTCGTGGATTGAGTGATTGAGTATTATTTTTTTGATCAATAAACTGGAGCGGCCGTGGGGGCAGAAAGAGAGAGAGAAGGCGAGGCACTCGGAGATTCAACAGATTAAATATTTATATAAATGCAAAACATTTAAGCCATTGATTCTCAGAAAGTTCTCTTTTCTGTATGGATAATTGCCAGTTATTGCTGGGGTGGTGTGACCAGAGTTCGTGGTCATCAATACTAGTTATTTTCCTGTTTGTGTGGAGGGTTTAGGGAGATGTAAAGCTCTCCCGGATGGTCAGGGAGCAGATACATTCAAGTTTATGTTTCGCCACGACAAGTGGTCAATAAGTGAGTCAACTCTCAATTGGCCCCACCTCCTCCCTTCCCTTCCCCCAGCTGGGAAATAAAAATAATCCTTGCATTTAATGTAGCGCCTCATCGAGTCTTCGAGGCCAGAGATTACAATATAATTAGCAGAACCTCTTTGCCACGACAATGACTTGACACCTTCCCAACAGAATGGTATCGTCAGCTGTTTGAGGGCCAAAATGGGGTGAACACACCAATCTTTTCGAAAGCATTTTGTTTTGCTCCCCTGTGGGTGGATTCATGCAGAGAACTTTGGGTTTAAAAATAGTTGTTTACAAGCTTCCCTGATTTGAACATGCCATGCAGATTTTCAGCAAAGCTCATGTTAGGAGTTAAATAATGAATGATGTCTCCTGCAAAATATTAATATCTTCCCCTTCCCCCCCCCCATAGAGTTAATGACCCACAAAGCTGAGTATTGTGTGGTGCTGTACTTCATGATTGTACTGTCAAATTTATATTGTGGTATTCCTACTGATGTATATTAAGATTTTTTTTTTAATCACTGAAAAGAAACGAAGGCACCGTGTTGATTCGAAATTGCGTCTGCCAAACATTAATGCAGGCAAAAAAAATAAGCGACTTCTGCAGCAAAGCAACACGGTGCCCTAAAAAAGTGTTTCAATGAATGGTGTTTGCTAAATCTGTTTGTTATATATACTGTGTTCGTGTGTGTGTGTGTGTGTGTGTGTGTGTGTGGGCGGGCGGTGAGAAAAGATCTCGCTCATTCACATCAACCCCTTGTGTTTGGCACTTGCTCATTCCAGCCAAACTGACATGTCTTAAGAGACCCCCCTCCCACCCCTCAGTCATTCACTGTGTTAAACATGCCTGGGTTGCACAGTTTCCGAAGTGTCCATAGTTTTTTTTTAAAATGTCAAGTATTATGGCTAAAATATAATCACGAATATGATACGGCACTGTGCCTGCAAACAGGACTGAGGGTTGTAAACCGTCACCGAACAATGAAATATTGGAAATATTAAATGCTTCAGTTTACAAACAGATAATTTTGTGTGGTTTGTAACAGATACTGTTTTTGCGAATTAAAATGGGCCTTAGCCATATCAGGACTAGATCCTCATATCATTTAATGCTATTTACCTGTCCATGCCGTGCTACGATGTTGTGTTCGTCTGACCTATTTATTCCTTTATTTATCGCGGTGTAATGTTTGTATCATTGAGACCTTTTTTTTTCCTGGTTGGGGGCGGGGGGGAAGAATCAGCTTACTGGATGAGGTGAGGTTTAACCAATGAACGATGTGATCTCGCTCTAAGGAACCTTCCCATTTTATAGTCTTGCCTTACACAAATGTTGCTGATGTTTTTCATTGTGGGCTATATTACAGACCTTCAGAATCTCCCTGTCTCTTTGATCTGCATTGTGTATCGGGTTCGGCATTTGCAGCCGCACTTGGGAATCCTCTTCCGAAAAAAACAAAACAACAAAAAAAATGGATTTGGTTTGGCTTCCCCTGTTATTTCCTGGCTTTTTATTCCCGTTCCTTCTGGCAGATCCCAATAGAAACATGCTATCTATGGCGCTATTTTAAGAGTAAACCAATTAACACTTTATTTTCTATTGTGCGGAAAGGGGGCGAGTTCAAATTTTAGGTGCATGTTTCCCCGTTTCGAAAGCCCAGATGAGTTACACGTTCGCAGTGAAGATTTCCAGGAATACTTTCAGAACTCACTAAATGCACTAAATTTTAAACACCATGCAATTTGTATTCTGTACGTGATTCCTATCAGCTGCAGCCAGTGTCTTCGTGCCTATAGCAAGTGTTGAATGATAATAAACTACTTTGTTAAATCTCGATTTTTTTTTCCTCTATTTCCTCTGTTTGTGGTTCTTGCATGTAAACTCGACCCAATCTCGACTAAGGAGATTGCCGGGTTTGCCTACAAAGTACAGTCGCTGCACTTCAGGGTAAAATCCTGTGAGGCACTTTAAGGCGTTTAAAAAAGAATTGGGACAGGAATGTGCAGAGGAAGGATTTGGGAGAGTAGGAAGAAGTAGCAGGGGATTGGGATTAAGGTGGGTGGGTTCTTGGAGGAGCAAACAGACGTGAAAAAGAACAGTCCCACCTTGGTCCGTATATGGGCTGGACATTTCTCTGGTTTTACATGACGGCAGGAGATTGAGTCACTGAGAGCTAGGAGTCATCACATACACAGTCAGCTGGTCATTCTTTCCCTCTATCGACATGCCGTCCTCTTGCCTCCTCTCTCTCCCCTCCCAGCAGCTCAGCGATGTCCCCTCTCTCGTCTGCAGTTGTTGATTCTAATTGTGGTTAGAATCGCTGCCACTTGGTTGACATCAACCAACTCGGCACAGCTCAGGGGCCTGGGGTCTTCCTGCTCCATATCACTCCCAACAACAACAATAACAACTTGCATTTATATAGTGCCTTTCATACGGGATAGCGCTTCAGAGCGCTTGACTCACTCCACACTGACTCACTCACTGACTGAGCTATTGGAGAGTTCTGCAAGTAAAACAATAACCTTCACTTCTTTCCTCACTTCCCCCTCCCCCCACCCACCACCCCCGCAATTCTGGGCAATTTGCCTGCTGACCCTTACCTCTAGACTCTCAACCTGATGAATGCTGCTTGATTTAGGCACTCGCCCAAGGATGATAATCCCAGCCTGAGTCAGTGCAATCAGTAGAGGAGAGGAGAACCGCAGAGGTCAGATAAACAGCAACGTTAACTATTCAGAAAAATAGTATGGCTTCTTGAAAAGACTTAACTCATTCCAAATCTAGGTAACAAACTACAGATGGGTCTACAGCCGAGAGGCTCCTGATAATAAATAGTTGATGCTCCTCAATTTATGAGGGTAAAGTCACAGCTATGAAAGTCCACATTGCAACAGAACAAAACAGCAATGACAAACTCAAGCGGGTCACTGAAGCTCTGCAAACCAACAAAATCTATTAAGAAAACGTGGGGGAAAAACAATGAAGAAAGAGACACGAAGATATGAAACAGATGAGAGAGGCGATGCTTCTGTCGATGAGCTTCTCAAAGCTGTCCAGATTGTAGTGTTCAGGTCTTTAGTGTCTGGCCTTTGTTTAACACAAAAAGAATATTCTCTACGCGTCCAGAAGTTGCTTGTCCACAAAATGCAGTCACTCCACTTTACAGAGAATGCTGTGAAGCTCTGTGTTTTGTCAACGTGATACATTGCTGAAGTTTGACGCATATGCAAGGGAGGAGGCAATAGAGGGGTACAGTGAGGGTGATTGTTGGAGTGGGGTGCCACGTGGAGTATAAGCATCGGCAGGGACTCATTGGGCTGAATGGCCTGTTTCCGTGTTGTAACACTATGTGAACGAGGCGCAATATCAAACCAAGGATTATATATTTTGATATCATTGACCATCTGTAAGACTCCACATTCATTCTCCGTCACTGGCATTCAGACAATGAACTCGCTCTATTGAACTTGCATTGTTTTTCACATTCCAAGTCATTACCCTAACCAGTTACTTCACATTGAATGTGTTGACTGGTGATGTTTAATGTGATGCAGCTGTGCTGATAGTCTAGTCTGGTCCATTGTGCAAGCACGGGCTAGATCTCATACACAGTACAAAAACCCAGACGGCAGTTGTTTCAAATGATCCCTTGCAAACTGGCTGTCGAGGAGGCTCCCTTCATAAGAGACGCTCCTTCCAATCTCGCAGGCACTTCCATATCATGTGGGAGTTGAAGAGCATTTTGCATCAAAAATGACCATTGTCCATGCAAATATTTCCTTTGTGCCGACTGCTGCAAAAAAAATTCCTGAAAAAAAATCTAGGGAATAATTTTTGCTTGTCCTGTGTCCATCTTCCATTCATTTTTTTTTTTGCCGTGCTGAGCTGAATGGGATGCATTCATCTAATTTCTTGGCAATTAGAGTAAGCACAAGCTCCCTTTGTGAAAATTGGGCATTAACGATCTTGCGTTTTTATACAGAATCACTTTTCATTAACACTCTTTGTATAAATCTCTTTTCAGACCTTGGAATTTGCATCATCTTTTAGAACAATGGCAGTATTCAGACCCTAAAGTGGTTTGCCAGGCTCTCCAGATCGCTTGCCTCAACCGCCCGTTGGTTGGGAGGACGTAGCTGATGTTGCGATGGGAGCCTGATGGTAACTCTCAAATAATTGGGTGNTTTTTTGGAACAATTTCAAAGATACAACAACAACAACATTTCATCTGTATAGCGCCTTTCATGTAGGAGGACGTCCAAAGCCGCTGGACAATCAGTGTATCGGACCCGAGCTGGGGGTCGGGATCGGGGAGGGGGGAGGGCAATGGGGGAAGGAGGGTGATCGAAGGCAAGCATCTGAATCAGATTCCTGAAAGGGTTCAAAACATTCCCATTAACTGGCACCATTCTACATTAACATGTCTCCCAGTCAGACTCATGTTTATGTGAAGGAAGTCATTAACCTGAGTTCCTGATAAAAGATCTGCACTTCTAGAAATTTTGCGCCATATCAGGAGAGTGGTTAAGGCAGCCGTAGGAATGGGATCTAGAGGGTCAGAACTTGGACTATGTAATACAGAGAGAGAGGGAATTGCTGATAAGATTCGTTCAAAATCCATCTATAAGCCTATCTCTGACTCTGCTTTCGCCCTTCCCTCCCACCCACAATCTCTTTAGGGGCATGTGGAGACCAATGTACGTGGAGCTCTCAGTCAGGTTTGGATACTTAAGGATGGATTAAGATAGTACAGTTGAAGTATAGTTGAATCTTTAATTTTTTTAATGGTGTTGGTTAGGAACAAATTTGATGATTCTATGGACATTAGCTCCTGCCATTTCCCAAGGGCTTGTAACCAGTTAAAGTTGGTCTTAAAGGATGCAATGCAGAGATCTGGTACTAGGTATATTAGCATGAAATGACAGTGTCTATTCTTAACCTGTCATTGTGCGTTAAATTAGTGTGTACGGCTGGAACAGCTAATAATTAGCAGTGTTGAGAAAATTCTCTATAAAAAAAATTGACTCGAGAATAACTGTGCAATACAACTCTCTCCTGACAAAGTCGGAGATAATCTCGCAAATAGGAATGACCTTAACTGTTGACTCTCCATTTCTATTCCAAACTGCCACTGTACATGGCCTCTATTGTTTAATTATAGAACTATGTGCCAAGGTGACACCATAGGCGAGATTGCTTCATTGGAAAACGAAGCCAGAATCTTTCTGGGTCATTCTGACTTCACTCACATAGTTTCATTGCAATTTAAGAGCCCAACTTCAGAAATGACAGCCAGTCTAGATGTAAAGCTGCTCATTACAGTGGAAGCTTTCTTTATGTTATACGTATATATAATAATCATTGCATTTGATAAATGGGCCTTCTCATGTTGCCTCAAAGCACTTTCACAGAATTTACTGTAAAGTTTAGCAACTGCTTATTTGATAATAATAGATGATAATAATAATAATCCTTGCATTTGATATAGCGCCTTATCCCGTCTTCAAGTTGCCTCAAAGCGCTTCACAGAATACACTGTAAAGTGAATTGATTGTATATTTTTGCGGGCAAAATGTGGCAGCCAATTGCACACAGCAGTGTCCCACCAAACAGTCGTGGATTGAGTGACCAATTTATTATTTTTGTTTGAAGTAATTATTACACCTGGAAAAGCGATCTGCGAATCGACTAACAACCAGGTTCCTGCTCACTGCCAGGTAACAGAGGCGTGTGAAGTAAGGAAGCTTGCCCAACATTTTGCCCTGCCCGGGAATCGAATCCAGGGCGCTTGAGGGGCAAGTGCTCTAACCACTGAGCTACAGGACTCCATGGATGAACGCGGAAGACAATTTCCCAATTTTCTAAAAGGCGTTCACTTTTGAAAGGATATTTCAGGAGTCTTATCCTTTTGATTTAATGGCAGTGACTCAACTCCTGTGGTTGGTGATATCATCTAATTACAGTGTCAGGACTTGAAGGAGACCCTCCCTTCTCCACTGCATTAAGCAGAGGAGTACAATTAGTGAAGTGCAAACAGATAATTACAGGAAAGCAGTGGGTTCATAAATCAGTTTTCTCTTCGGAAGCATTCTGTCAGGGGAAGAGGCCATTGTTTCAGGAGGGGGGAAGAAAACTTAGAAAACTGGGAACTTTCTCAAGGTGGGCAGCAGTTATACAACAACAATTTGCACTTATATAGTGCCCGCCACGAAGGGTAGGATCTGAGAGCGCTCAACACTATTATATAATTATAGATTATTTTATATATTATAGAGCAACTAGCACTCACAAAACACACAGTCCACTATACTTTACAGTATATCTTGTGAAGCGCTTTGGGACATCCTCCCGATGTGAAAGGTGGTATATTAAATCTAGGGATTATTATTATTTGTACAGGTGGGCGCTTGGCATTGGTGTTCTCGGCATTGCTTCGCTCTCTTAACAAATCAATAATAATAATAATCCTTGCATTTGATATCGAGCCTTATCACGTCATCGCGACGACTCAAAGCGCTTCACAGAATACGCTGTGAAGTGAATTGACTGTCTATTCTGTGGGCCAAACGCGGCAGCCAATTGCGCACAGCAGCGTCCTGCAAATCACGTGTGTTTTCTGAGCAGCAACAAGCCAAAAAAAAACTTGGAAGGCTGTCAACACTCAAATCAGTGCAGATCTTCTTGTATAATTGTCATACAATTAGTCTATATTTCTTTCTCTCCCCCGCCACCGCCCCCGCCCTGACTGCTCGTTAATGAAGGAAAATGGGTTTATCCGCATCTGTTCCTGAAAAGACATTTTTCCTGGCGGAGGATGCAGTGAAGCCCACAGCACACAACAGCATTTTTCTGAGCTATCGTCAGCAACACTGCTCGAGCACATTGTAGAAAGCTTTCAAATTATTGGATTCCTTCTCTTCCTACCCCCCCCTTCCCAATTCCCACCGCAGTGAAGAGAAGAGAGGCTACAGTAGGTATTTTATACAGTGTGTTCATCGATGCTCAGTGCCTGAAAGATGTGCAGC
Source organism: Callorhinchus milii (assembly GCF_018977255.1). Classification (NCBI taxonomy): domain Eukaryota; kingdom Metazoa; phylum Chordata; class Chondrichthyes; order Chimaeriformes; family Callorhinchidae; genus Callorhinchus; species Callorhinchus milii. The sequence continues at coordinate 21,852,104 of NW_024704746.1, forward strand.
TTCAGTGTTAACACTATTTAAGGACTCTCCATAGTAATCCTGCCAGTCATTGCCACTAATACCCCTAAGTATTAGACCTCTTAAACTCAAACCATTGCACATAACCATTACCCTCCCTGAACAACGCACGGTAAGAATGGGGCATGAAATTCCACCGAGCCTGCAAGACTTATTTCATCCGAAAAACTTAAGTCAAATTAGCAAAAAAAATGAAATTAAACTTAAATTTTTAACTAAATTTTAAAAATCACCGTAGAATTGTGCAAATTTCCTGAACCCATTCTCAATTTGGTTTCCCCAGCTTCCAAATTGTAATCGTTAAAAAAAAAGAAACCGAATTCAAGACTTTTCCATAATTCTGCGTTATCTTGAAACCTAAGACAAGAGAGTGCAACACAATGCAATTTACATTCACACAGTGCCCGCTTCTCATGTTGGGAGGACGTCTCAAAGTGAGGAGAGGTCAGACTATTCTCTGACACCCTCTACAGGTAAATGCTAAGTCAGTCACTTGGCAGTGGTACTGGAGGGTAAACACAACCCAACACAAAAAACACCTGGGACCCAGGAGTGGAGAGGCAAATGCCAATGGAGAGAATGACTTCTAAAAAAAACTTGGACGCTAACTTTTTTTTGACTAAAGACATTATCTTGTCAGAGATTCACTTCTGCGAAGGTCACTGTAATGAACGAACGGCGCAGCTGCACAAACAGTATTTCCACAGAAACTGCATTCGCCTCATTCAAATTACATACATCTGCCATATGGCTAAAAGCATTTACAGATACATTGATGGTACAAAGTGCTCCCAGAGTTACTCACACGTTCTCTGAAAGGCATTTCACTTATCTCATGGGATGATGTGAAGTTGTGCAGGGAGGCCACTTGGGCAAGTGAAACAAAGATTCCCTTGTTTAGCTCTGACAATAAAAGTCCTGCCTGAAGGGTAACAACATTCGGCCATATCATGCACTGTATAATACGTGTACACTCGGAATGAGTCAGACATTCAGTAGATTATATCAGATAGATAATGCTACATTGCAAAGCTTAATCGGACGATGTTAGATATAGGCGTGAATGTGAGGGTGAGGCATTTAAACAGAAACCAATTTTCCTCCAGCCTGACTGAACCTCTGTCACATCTTTCTGGGGTCATGATCACCTCTAGGCTATGTGGAGTCCCGTGGCTTAGTGGTTGGAGCACTCGCCTCGCAAGCGAGAGGCCCTGGGTTCGATTCCCAGGCAGGGAGAAACTTTGGGCAAGTTTCCTTACTCCGCACGCCTCTGTTCAGCTTAGTAGGAAGTAGGAACCTGGTTGTTAGTGGATTGGCAGATCGCTTTTCTATGGGTAGTAATCCCTTCAAAAATTATACATATATATTTAAAAAGATGTGGTCACTCAACCTTCGGCTGTTTGTGGGACGCTGCTGCGCGCAATCGGCTGCCGTGTTTCGCCCACAAATATACAGTCAATTCACTTTACTGTATATTCTTTGAAGCGCTTTGAGACGTCTCAAAGACGTGATAATGCAGGCGCTCATAGAGATATCCCATTTTAAGTAGTATTGAGAAAGTAAACACAATACCTTTGAACGTGTGTAGACTGTAAAACAAGAGAACATAGGTTCGGTGTTGCAATGGGTGATTTCAGGACCGACACCAGAGGTTAATTATTGATTGGAACAGGTTACCAAAAAGGTTGGTTAAGGAATTTGGAAGGCTTTGAGGCTGGACTCATAGGAGCTATCTGATCACCATATGGCCTTTTTGGAATAATCTGTGCCCCAAATGTGTTTTCTATGGAATCCCAGGAACAGGCGAGGGAACAAAATGTACTGCAAGCTGTCACACAGCAGTTACAAACAGAAAGTCCTGAGAATCTACAGTAGGTCGATTCAACATCTGATCGAGAAAGGATAGGACAACAGTTTGGCTATTCTCCCTTCATCAGAATTTGGACATGAATCTATTTTTCTCTTTAAGGTGCTCATTGACCTGCGGTTCAATATACTGCGCTTCTGATTTCCAGTGTTAAATGTCTTGCTATTTATCTTTCCTGATCAATAGTTGGCTTGCAGATTGCATCCTGGATGACTCACAAAAGGTAAACATTAACGTTGAAATCAAGGTGTGCAGTTTGACAATCACTTGGTGTTTTATTTATTGCAATAAATCGCTACCTTACTTTCTCACACGACGCTATGACTTTGACTGCCTTACTGTGTGGTTAACCTATTGTGGGTGACGTAACTGGTTTTATCCCAAACAATTACATCAGCCACACCACAGGCCCGGCCAAAATTCCACGGCATCTTAGTCATGAGCAGGTCCAAGAAAGTAATTATAAGATCATGCAGAAAGTGAGACAAATTACTGGAATCTGGAAGGAAGGAAAAGGAAACTTGAGAGGAGCAAAGCTCTGGGATGCTACTTAAAGGTGACATGAGAAGCAATATCATCTTTGTGCAAAGCTGGTGCTGTTTGATGTTCAGTTCCGAGCTCTACTTCAAGGAAGGGTGTATTTTGAAGCATTAACCGTGGTATCCTGTGAAGCCCTTCGAGACTTACCCCTGACCTGAAAGCACTGCGTCAAATGCAAAAATTATTATCATTATTATTATTTAATATGGTGTCTTATCACAGCATGAGGAGGGGTGTCCTGAAAACAAGTACAAACAAAAGATTGGTCTGACATCTGGGTGCACACAAGTTAGATGAAACTCTCCTTTGTCTGTTGCCTGTGTGGGACTCCCACTTGCAATGTTTTGGGCACAGAGGCAAGGCTCCAAAACTGGGCTGAATTTAGCAACCTCACTCAGGGAGGCTACAAGATAGCTGCTGTGAGAATCCATGGCGGAGTAGCAGGTGCTCTGCTGAGGTTTCTTGGGGTGCGTCGTGGCGGGGAGGTGGGGGTGGGGGGAGAATAGAATAAAGGAAAGTTTAATCTGGCAGCGTTTGCATCAGAATACAGTACATGTCCCATTAGGACCTGTCAACCCATACAGTCTTCAGTGTGCATATGCTTGAGGATATCCCTACATCTCTGAAACACCATTGATTGGGCAGATAAGATAAGCTAACCATCAACAATACCTCTCTGCGTAGCGAGTTTGAGCCCCAAGGATCCCTCAAGTCCTGACACTGGCCATATTTATGTGCACACATAGACATGGCACTCATTTTATCAATCACAGAATAATTAAAAGCTGACTGGACGTTATGGGTTTCAAACAAAGAACCTTTTGCCCCAAGGTAACACGATTCAACCAACTGTCAATTCACTTGACAGTTATATTCTGTGAAGCGCTTTGAGACGGCTCGAAGACGTGAAAAGGGCTACATCAAATGCAGGGATTAATATTATTTATTATAACTGTGCCTTGGGGAACAATATCGAACCTTAAACTAATGATTCAAACAAATAAAAAGTAAGTTTTGTTAGTGGTCGTTAAAAACACAACGTACTGAGGATTGAACCGAATGCACTTTGTATGAATTAGGTTATATAAGACACAGCAACTACATTCTGTGTAATTTTGCTACAAACACTCACAGCACAATTCTTGTGAGCATATAAACTGATGGTGTCTAGATTTAAAACCTTTCCAATTTGTGTTACTCACTTTATTGGAGGGATACTACTTTGCTGCTTTAATACATCTTAATCCATTAAGACGTGTTAAAGCAAAACTACACAAGTGACGTAATCTAGCTACCTTTTTTAAAAAAAACTGAGACATAATCTTGGAAATCAGAATTTTTCTCTTTTATTTCAAAATCAAAACGTATTTCTGTGCTCTTTTAACAATTAAAATAACCTGGCAACTCGCTTGCGGTTTATTTATTTAAACCAATGGTTTCTAGAAGTTATGGTTGTTTTTGATCTTAGGCCATGTTTATAAGGCAGATATTTGAAAGTGGGGAAAGACAGTATAAACGAAGGAATAGGCAAATCTGCTTGAATAAATATTAAATCTGTGCTTTAAAAAAAAGCAAAGAGAAACTTTTTGAGCAGGACCCAGCATCCAGCAAATATTTCTACAATTCGAATGTTATTTATGTATTTCATCCATAACTTACTGAGGGCTGTTGCCACAAAGTGGTGAAATATGAATTTGATAATTATCACCAGTAAGGAATTCTTTTCAGAGAATCAACCGACATCAATGAGTTTTGTTCCAGGGTCAATTTGGCTAAAGTTGCACGTTGTGTATCGCCTACAAAAAGCACTTTGAGACATTTGGGCCTTTTCAAATAGAAATGACAATCCTTGCATTCGATACAGCACCCTTTATGTCGGGAGGACATCTCAAACCCCTGGATAGGATTTACCGTAAAGTGTAGTGACTGGACAAGCAGCGGGAAAGCTTGCCAGGCAATGCTCCCAAGAGCAAGCTATGTAGTTTTAGCTGGTTAGATTCCAGCAGTTACCCCAACACACACGCTAGGGCCCCCGAGCCTTGTCTCTAATACGTTCTAATATGTTCTAATACGTTCTGGAATCAGGATGCACCCCAGGGAGAGAGCGCGCATTCCATTCCAACAAATATCTCTGGAATTTCCACGTGTAGGCGGGATACATGGAATTCTCAGTTTGGTTTGGATACTCTTAAGCACGGCGATGGGTTTCCGCATGTGTCAAGCACCTGGTTGTCCAAAAAAAAAAGCAAATGACCAATTTTCTCTGGGAGAATTGCTGGTGCAAGAAACAATGAGCCGTGGTTCATCAGACAATAAAATATCCAAATGGTATTTCAGTGCACGTAATTTAAACTGATTTTCCTTTACAGGCGTGCTGTTTGAATGGCCTTTTTTCACTGCAAACATTGCACATAAAGTAAAATACCTCTGGCAAAACGTGCAGAATACAATGCAGGAAAAAAGCACAGAGTTGGAGGATCAGCAACTTGCTTCCATTCCACAGCCCAGTACGTGAGTGCTATAATATGCTTCACCATCAGGTCACTGAATAACCATGTCGATAACAAGCATGCCAATGCAATAGCATGCTGCGTTCATTTCGACTTCATGCTGGTAGAAATGCCCCCAACTAAACACATTCCCCACAGCTCTCACACATCCAAACCTTCAATAAACATTTAATAGGGCGCCGAGAGATGAATTTGACAGGAGCTCTATTAGCACAGATCAGCTGACTGCAGCGCAATGCGATGGGACACAAATGATTTGCGACTTTTAAATCCTTGTCCGATGCGACCGCATTTGGTTATTAAATTGGTCCCTCACTTCACAGCTGTTTATGGGACAATGCTATGCGCAAATAGGCTGCTGTGTTCGCCCACAAAAACACACACAGTCACTACACTTTACAGTGTCGCCCGCAGGGACATCCTCCCAACATGATAGGCATTATACCAAATGTAAGTCTAATTGTATTTACCATTATTATTCTTGGTTGGTGGGCATTTCTGTAGCATTTGTAGGGAGTTGTTGAAATTTGGAAGGAAGTGCAGAACTCAATTGATTTATTTGCTCAACATGAGATAGCTGCGGACCTGAAACGATGGAAATGTTTAGAATTCCATGGAATTTTTACTGCAATCCCAGTTGAGTTGGTGGGGGTTGGGGAAAAACCTTTAGATTGAATCTCGAGGGCTGTATAGCACTATAGGCTGCAGTTAGAAACACTCCTTATCAACAACGGCCAGCTGTAACAGTGCAGAAACCAAGCATTTTTATTACGGCTGAGGAGTGGGAGATGGCCTCTTCCTGTTATTGTATACTTTAATAAAACTCAAACTGTTTTAAGTGAATTCCACAAAATACAGGAGATGGCACGTAACTGAACTATTTGATGAAATATCGATAAATCACGCAGATTAATTCTTTACTTGATGGGATCCAGCCAAGACCTGTTTTAAAACTATTTTTTTGGCGATGGGCCCTGCAAAAATATGTTTCCATTTTTAGGGTTGACGAGAAAGTTGAACTTTCAGCGAGGAATCCCTAGATTGAACCTATCTTTGGCACTTCCCAGCAGTTTAATTTGCCAGTTCTGTAGGAGTTTTAGGATGGAAAGGGGAGGGGATGGGAGGGAAGGGGAGCTGAGGCAACGGAAGAAATTTGCACAGGGCAAGCAATAATTTTAGCAGCTGAAACATCGTGGCAGAACTGTTAAATAAGTTAATTCTGTTCAACAAGTTACGTTTTACCCACAAAATACACAGTTAATTCACTTTACAATATATTCTGTGAAGCGCTCTGAGTTATCTCGAAGACGCGAAAAGGCATTATATCAAATACAAGGATTATTAATATTACTTTGAGTATCAGCAGTCAGATTTGCACAGTAAATGCTGACGGCAAAAATAAAACACCAAGAGAAATTCCACTTGGGTTTACATTTACTCGTAAATTTACGAAGAATTTAAAGCGTACAGAACTTGGCAAGTTGGTGAATTAACCCTTAAATTTTAAGATGGTTTCCTGCATTTGAGAATTTGCCACATAAATAGAGTAAATCTAGATCCGGGTACAATTTTTTTCCCACTGAATGGTAATGACAACTTGCACTTATATAGCGCCCTCCATGCAGAGTAACGTCTCAGAGCAAATATTACAAGGTTAAAGCTCACATCTGTGAGGTACTATCCATTTAGGTTGCGATATTTGCCAATGATTTCCATTATAGGAAAGTCCCTTTCTGTCACAATGTTGAAATATTGGAAATATAAATGAGGCTGGAACATTCCATCTGGCATTTCGCAATATCCAGAATATCCAGCAAATTGTTGAATTCAGTCTTATCTTTGAAGCCAATTTTAATCATAGAATTGTACAATTTTACAGCACAGGAGGAAGCCTTTCGGCCCATCGTGCCTGTGCTGGCTGTTAGAAAGAGCTATCCAACTAAGTCCCACTCCCCGGCTCTTTATCCATAACCTTGCAAGTTTTTTCTTTTCAATTATATATCCAAAAGTATAATTCGTGCTGAATTGTGATATGCAACTAGTTCCAGTTAACTGATGAACAATGGATACAGTAACTGACTATAGCACTGACACGGAACAATCTCAAACGGAAATCATGTTATTTATGGTTCACTGATCGTTTAAAAAGAAATGATAAAGAATGATATCAAAAAAACCCTCTTTGTAACACACCCTTCATTATACTGTACTGGAGCAGGATGTTAGAGTTCCCAAACGGATCCAGCTGGATCACTCTTTCATGGATGGAAATGGAAAAGAGCGAGTTATTTTGGGATTTCAATTAGTTCTGGAACACGTCAACTCCAAAATTTCTGCACAATTCCATCTGAAGACCATCTCACTCTGCTTCGTTAGAACAGAACACAAGAACATGAAAGGCATTAAAAATAGGAGACGCTTTGGCCTATCGATCGGTAGACCAATCGACCAACCAACCAACCAACCAACCAATCAATCAATCAATCCATCCATCCATCCATCCATCCATCCATCCATCCATCCATCAATCAATCAATCAATCAATCAATCAATCAGCATTCGCTCCCAAAACCTATTTGGTGGACTTTAAACCACCTATTTGAGCTCATAGCTGACTGAGCTGAAATCTCCAGTACAGTGGGGGAATGCTGACCGACCGATTGCCAAAATCTGGCTTGATGTTCCCACTAAATTGATATCCAACATTTGGTGGGAAATTCAATGGCTGTCATTCACACTGTTACGGTGATGAATTTAGATACTCTGTTGAGGTTTGTTTGCTGGGAAATTCATTTTGCCTCTGCTGTGGGCTTCACTGAAACAAAAGTCACTGCTGACAGCAAAGCATTTCCTAAAAAAAGGACAAAATCTCAAATCATTCAAGTTTTGGAGATTGTGAATGTGCTTCCCGGGCTCTCCGCGTGTGTCCGTTGGCAGCAGTGAGCGGTTACGATACAGAATTACATTTGTGTAGCGCCTTTCACGTTGGGAGGACATCCCCAGGCGCTGAGCCCGAGCACCTCACGTTAAGGAGAAGAAATGCCAACCAAGGCTCCCAGGCTTCATAGCAGTGTAGACGTCTGTCCTTTACTCATGGGCTTGGTGTGAGAACACAAATTGATTCCAGCTGTGAAACTTGCCCTCCCCCATTGAGTTGCTGCCAATACTCACTGAAGAGTGACGAAAACTTCACTTGGGTTGGGTGAGGCACTGAAGGCTGACTTGCCCATGCTCTTGCTTACTCTCCAGCTGTACGTCATGATTCAGTGCCTTCAGGAGAGAAATAAAGAGATTTGGATTGTTTTTAAGGCTGGAGGGAGGGGAGGGGGGAAAGGAAGGCAAATGTGGCTCCTCTTTCTTTAGATACAAAAAAAAACAGATTTGATTTTGATGTTTTACTTTGACTTTGTCGTGCTCGCACTGTAGTTCACTGTGACCTTTTTGACCAGGTGACTAGATAGTGTCACAGATGTTCCTTCTGAATTCCATCTCTTTATCAGCATTTTCTCCTGAAACTAACCCTTTGGTCTCGTGTTTACCCTTTTTTTAAAAAAGAAATATCTTCAAAGGGAATGGCCGGTTGGGATCTGGACTTGTGCCATTAGTGTCTCATAGAGCCTCCGTTCAGAGGCTCGGGTTGCTTTGACCCACAAGAGCTCTTTGAACTCAAAGCCAGAAGCAGTACAGTTCTTACGCTATCTGAAATAAAATGGGTCATTAAGTCTTTACTTCTAATCCAAGCCCAACCTATTGAGGCATCTAAACCACTTCTATTGACCATTAATCGAGGGAACATAGGAAAACAGAAACAGGAGGAGGGCATTCAGCCCACTGAGCCTGTTCTACCAATTAATTTCCATGATCTCGTTACCATCCATCAAATAGACCTACTCTGGTTCACGGTTTGTTGTCAAACGTCTGCATATCTTCTGCCAGTAGTTTACCTGATGAATGAATTTATTTTGCTCGGAGCTGTCTCAGATGTTTTTTGCAACTGGCATCAAATCAAATGATTCCACCCAGGGCTTAAAGTGATCAATAATGATCCCAGTCGCACTTCTTAAGAGAAAGAACTTTCTCCCAGAGTCCTGGCCAACACTGCTCCTCTGTGTTTAATTGGACATTCACCTAATGGCTGTTTGTGGCACCTCACTTGATGCAAGTTAATGCCTGGTTTACCTACAAAAATACAATCATTAAAACATAAATTTCCTTACTCCACACACACACCTCTGTTTACCGAGCAGTAAGTAGGAACCGGGTTGTTAGTCGATGGGCGGATCACGTTTCCGGGGGTAATAATCCCTTCAAAATAAATAAATGGTCACTCAATTCATGACTGTTTGTGGGACGCTGCTGTGCGCAACTGGCTGCCGCGTTTCGCCCACCAAATACAGTCACTCCACTTTCCAATATGTTCTGTCAAGCACTTTGAGACGTCTCGAAGACATGATAAGGCGCTGTATCAAACTCAGGAATTATTGTAGGATTATTATGTGATTATTCATTACGTTTGAAATGAATACCCGCAAAGCATCATGATAAGCCTGAACCCCATGTCCGGATGGCTGTACATCAGATTATTCCACTCTTGTCGTGGGTGACTTTCAATGACTGTTAATTCAAAATGAACCTTAGGCTGAATGTGCTGCTCTAACCATTCATAGCCAATGAGTATAGTTAAATCCAACCCTTTGTTCTGTAAATCCAGTCACCAGACTCGGGACTGAGTGAGTGACTTAGCAGTTATGCTGCACATTAATAAACATCTGCTGTGTTTAATAATTCATGATTCTTGCTCTTGGCAGGGCTGTGCTCAACAAGTCAGATTCTTCTTTGATAAACTTTATTTTTCTGCAAGTTCCTTCCCCAAAGGAGACTGCACAGATCTTGATCAGAGCTTTATTTATCTGGAATTGATTGGAGCATGAAAGCATGAAAGCTCTTTCTCTCTTGGCTTTTGACTTTCAACAAATATTGGATTGTGTGTCTTCGAGTTGAATCTGGAAGAAAAAGACTGAACTGTCGTTCAGACAAGTACCTTACTTTCCATTTCAATCCCTCCCTTAATGTAGGTTTTTAAAAAAGGGTTTCGAAATTCCTTGCATTTTTCTAAGGCTTTATTGTGTCAAAGTGCTTTGCGGTAATTCAATTCAAATGTAGAGACTGTGTTTTGTAAGCAAACCAGGCACCGAGTTGCAGTTTTAACCATTCCATAAGAAAAATATAAACAGAACAAGATTACATTCAATTATTGATTGCTTCTGGCCCTGCTCTGGAGTGTCAGTCTAGATTACGAGCTCCTTCCAGAGGTTACAGGTACAGGGTTGTGAAGGGCAAGTTTAGGATAAACAGGAGCAAGTGTTTCTTTACATAACAGGAACAGGTGATCAACAGCTGGAACCAGCCGGGGGCCAGGACATTGCACTCAGCTCGATGCAGTAATGGGAGAAGCGTAAGGCTGGTTCCTGGGTGGATGATATCAAATGGGCAGAGTACACCAGTAGTGATCTTAGCTCACCTTATATCAAAACATTGCTAGTCCAACACAAGGCACAATTTATCATTTGTTCCTTTGCCTCGAGCGGCTTACGTGACATCACAAACATATCAACGTAACTTAGCCTTTTTGTACCAAAACAGTTCAGGAATCCCGTCTTTTGGATGAGACGTTAAACCGAGCTCCCGTCTGCCTGTCCAGGTGGACGTTAAAAATCCCACGTCACTGCAATCCCCCAGATAAAATTGGTCACTCACTGCATGGCTGTTTGTGGGACATTGCTGTGCACAACTGGCTACCGCGTTTCAATTTAATTAAATTTTAAATTTAATTTAAATTTCAAATACTATTTGATAGGCGCCTCTGCTGAAATACGCAGCACTGCCTCTCGGCAACGTTCTGGTTAACGCGTTGTTGCTGACTGAACCTGTTGAACCTCTTGTCAACGAGTCATAGTGTAACTTGTCACCAGCCCTTCCCTCTTTGGGCCAGAGTTACCAGGTAATTACATCACCTTTCCTCTCCCCCAAAGAACTATTGTGTTGAAGGTCAAGTCAAGAGTCGACGGATTAAAAATAACAACTGCATCATTAACTTGCAGTAAACTGTCTCCCTTTGACATTGAGCCCGTTGTTCGTTCCCCACCGATACCATGTCCTTCCTCAGCTCAGCTTCATTCTGTAAGCAATGTTCACTTGGGTCTGGCTGCTTCCAATTATTTCCCTCCTTTGCCGTTCGAAACTACCTCATCTCCTGGCCCTCTTCCTGTTCCGCTCATTACTTGGTCTTGCTGAGCTCACTGGAGCAATGTAACCTGCTAATTATGTATCTATGATATTTTCCGGCAGCTTAATATTCTGTAGTCGATATATCATGAGTTTCAAGCTGACACGTCTTTCTTTAGGCCACCATCTCCCTATGAGTGCACATTGATTGGCACTCACACACCACGGTACAAGCACTCATTTGTCTGCACGTGATGTTTTTGTCCCCTTTAGTTTAATATTACTCATTAATATTATTGAACGCTCAATAATATTAATCAATTCACAAAAAGGATAAATGCTTTTTCTACTTACCCTCCACTCTTTTAGGAGCATTGTAGCACGAGTAATTTGTCAAATTGTTACTTAAAGGAACTCCTGAAAGAATTTGCAACGCAGCATTAAAATGTTGGAATAAATCAAGCGTTCCAGGTTTTGACTCACTCCAAGCTATGATTAAAGTACCAGCAGTACTTCTGCTTCTGAGTCACTCCTGGCTCAAGTTAAAGGAGCCTTTACCTTTCCAGTGAGAATAATGAAATTTCATTTACAGGCGTGATTGAGGTTCCCTCAATGACATGCTTGATGCATTAGTTGGGAACGCTATGGTTTTTCACGCTAGATTGGAATAGTTCACTTCCCAGAGTCTTACAGTAAGTTAAGAATACCAGTTGACAAAACCCCAACCTCACTGTCATTGACAACAGCTCATCTTCTATGATCTTTGTCATCATCAGTAGAGTTTTGCATCCTATTAAACACCTCCTAACATGCACCGTTGATTGGCGCTGTGGTGCCATTGAAAACAACAACAACAACAAATTACAGTTGTAAAGCGCCTTTCACATCGGGAGGTATTGCTGTTGCATTCCAAGTGCAGAAAGGAAAAGTGGACCTCATGCACTGGACATTCCGATCAGCAGTTTAATCACATCATTGTGCCACCAACACATCATTGCAAGCATCTTTGTTTAAGAAGACTTGCAACTTGTTTAACTACATGACTGCTCGAAAAATCATGCTGTTTTTATTTTACTTTATTAGATTAGGGAATAATTTGTGGCATTATATAATAAGACACCATCTACATCTGGAGTAGAGTTTCCGTGAAGTCGCGGGAATTCTAATAGGATTTCCTTATTAAGGAATTGTTCCATTTCTTATTAAATGTGTTGTTTCATTTTTATGAAATACTTCTTAAGAAATACTCCAGAGTTAGACCGCCAAAGTATCATTGAATAAATCACATCATACATACACTGTTTGCCTTTAGTTTAATTGTGATTTCTGATGCTTCTTTTAAATAATGATAATCCTTTCATTTGATAGAGCACCTTTCACGTCGAGAGGATCTCAAAGTGCTTCAAAGTGTGTATTTTTTAGGCGACCGCAGCACCTAATTTATAATAATAATAATCCTTGCATTCGAGACAGCGCCTTATTATTTCTTCAAAGCGCTTTACGGAATATACTGTAAGTGAATTGACTGTATATTTTGTGGGTAAAATGCAAACGCAAAATTTGCACATAGGACTGTCCCACAAACAGCCATGACGTGTAAGATAATAATAATAACAAAATAATAATCCTTGCATTTGATATAGCACTTTTCCGCTATATCAATTTATTTGGGGGATTTTTGTCCAGGACACCAGGATGAATTCCTGACAAATCCTGACACCAGACAATGAATTCAAAATCCCGACGTGGAGCTTGAACCCACTGCCTTCTGACTCAGAAGAGAGAGTGTTACCTAATGAGTCAGGCCAACACACAAATGTGCAACAGAAAATCATGGACCAAAGTTGAGTAAGTGTAACTTAAGCTGTGGAACAATTTACAATTCTCTCCTGATACGGTACTTACAAGAACAAATTAACATGCTCATCTTATCAGGTGGTTGAAGCCAAGATCTTACTCAGCACTGATCGCCAGCTTCATACTTTTTTGCTTCCTTTCAAGCTCCTGTGTACATTTCAAATCTGGTATCTCGGCACAGGGCCCTGACGAGAGCAGCAGAGACAGAATAGATATGAGCTTAAACAGAGATTCTCCTGATTTATGGATTTATTATTCTGATTCGGAAAAACAGTATCTCTCTCTGCAATTAGGGACAGAGTGATGTTTTGGGTTGTCAGCATCTGGCAGTTTCGAGACTGGAAGCAATTAAAGTACAGACCTGATAACTGATATGAATGATTCCTGTTGTCAAAGTGACATGGAGCGAGGTTGAAAAAGCTCCTGTTGAAAACCAGCAATAATGTTACTGATCACTTGAAAAACTCTTCGCGAACGCACGCCATACACTGCAAGGAAGCCCCTCCCGTCTTTCGAATGGGATCTTCAACGTCTACCTGAAGATGCCACTTCTAAAGCACTCAGGGGAATGGTTTCCAACTGCAGACATCAACCGCAGTTAATGTTCATGTAATTACACATCACAAGATCACAAGAGACGTACAGATGAAAAGGCCCTTCACTGCCCATTTGATCTTATCCTTGCAGAATACCCAGTCTTCCCATTAGATCTTCAAGTTGTTCCTTAAACATGAGAAATATATATGAATATGGATAGACATACGGATGTGATAGATTGGCTGTCTTGCTTTTAGTGCTTTAAAAATTTGACAGCTCAGTAATTGTGCCTGAGAAAGCTATCTAAACATCTGCTTGTAGACGGCAAGAATCACTTAATGGAAACAAAGGCATTTATTCTTATTAGGAATAACAGAAAGATTCTGGTAATGGAAGCCAAGTATCAATTTGGGCAGATAAAGTCCTCTTTATGTCAATAGTACAGCCTTATTTTATTACTGCTGTGATTTTTGTTACACTGCGTCACTCAGTGATAATCCAGCAGAGTTGCTATGGTTTACTTCAAACATTTACAGCTGACTATCAAATTTCTTCCAGCTTCTCATTGGAACCTGTACAGTGAAGAGGAACAGTTGTTTCCAGTAATTCGGTTATTCGTTCACATAAAAATAAATGAAACACCTTCTTCTAATTGGTATCTAATTATCCAATGACATTTCACACGTTCCATTTGTCAATGATTTAAGTGCAAGACATTCTGTGAGTCTTTTTTTGGGAGATCAAATTGTCTTGTGCGCATTCAAGCAGCCCATGTCGGTACTCTGAGTTCATGGTCTAGGCTGATACACTGCTGGGGAAGCACTGATTGTCAGAGGTGTTGGCCTTCCAATGAAATGTTAAACTGAGGTCCCGTCAAAGATCCTGTGCTGGTATTTGAAAAGCGAAGGGAGTTTCTCTGTCCCGCTGTCCTAGCCAACAATCCCCCAGATAGAAATTGATCATTCACCTCAAGGCGATTTGTGGCAACTGTCCTGCGCCTTGGGACGTCCTCCCGACATGAAAGGCGCACTATAAATTAAATCCTGTTGTTGTTGTTGTGGGCTCAAATCAGCTGCCTCTGTATTGGCCCACATAACACACAGTCACTACAGTTTACAGTAAATCCTGTGAAGCACTTCTAGAAGAGATATCCTCCTTACGTGAAAGGTGCTTCATCAAATGCAAAGGTTATTAATTGTTATAATACTACCTTACATGGGACTAAACACACACAAAGAGTGTGCCGTACTTACTCAGTGTATTATTCATGTAAAAAAAACTATTGTGGGGTAAGGAAGAGGGATCAGCTCTCTTATGGCCTCTGACCTGGCTGAATCTGGAGTGTAAATTGAGGTGTAGAAATGATGAGACAATTCCTGGCCTGCACTCCTACTTTATCTTTCCTCTAGAGAAAGGAACACTGTGTGGTGCTCATATTCCTGGGTGTCGCACTCAATTTATTTCAAGTCAGAAGATCAAAGTTGGAGGAAAGGAAAGGCTGCAAGGTCTAACTCACTCTTGGCATGACTCCACATCACCCTGACAATAAGCCTGGGCTCCATTCACACCAGGGTGTGTACCCTCCAACACATCATTTTTTTTTGCTGTTTTTTTTGTTGAAAAAACACCATCCCCATTTTTGAATCGTGCAGTCTCTACCCCACTGATGTCTCATAGAATCACAGAATATTACAGCACAGAAGGAGGCCCTTCGGCCCATCGTGCCTGTGCCAGCTCTTTTGGAAGAGCTTCCCGATCAGTCCCACTCCCCCCGGTCTTCCCCATATCCTTGCAAATAATAATCATGCATTTAATACAGCGCCTTATCACGTCTTCGAGACGGCTCAAAGCGCTTCACAGGATAGACTGTAAAGCGAATTGACTGTGCATTTTTGTGAGTGAAACACAGCAGCCAATTGCGCAATGCAGTGTCCCACCAACAGTCGTGGATTGAGTGACCAGAGTATTATTATTTTATTTCGTTCATTTGCTCCAGTGCTAACTGACCACAATAACCTGATGCAGTGAATGCCGGGTCAAAGCCCGTTTTGTGAAATCTCGTTTGTGCTTACACAAGAAAAAGTGAAATGTCCTGCCCAGAGCTGTCATACCAGATTATGGCACTAATACGTACATTGCACATTGGTGTGAGGGAGAAACTACTGTGCTTGTCCTTTCTCTAATGTCTGCTTTTTGTGCTTCATTGAAATGACAACATAAATACCAGTTTGAAAACGCTGTGCTTATCAAAAGGTTCTTTCGCGACTGTGAAGGTCTGAAATTTCTTGAGATCTTAGCCTTAAGACCGCTGGCTGAAAATTTGAGGGTGTGCAGAATGTTTTGGAAAATCGGAATCATAGAAATTTGCAGCACATGACTCTTTTAAAGAGCAATCCTTTCAGTCCCATTTAACTGCCTTTTATCCGTGCTCCTGTAATTCTTAAGCTTTCGTCGTAATGTTGAACACTGCTATTCTACAGCTCCTTTTTTAGTGCTAATTCCTCCCTGCAATTGTAGCCCATATGAGGTAAGTTAGGTCCCAATAAACTAAACCTTGGAATCTCCTGTGCTGTTTCCAAACCCTCCTTCTAAAGCGGGTTCTAACTTCTCCAGCAGGACTTCCACGAGCTACTCCCTGTAATGTGAAAGGCGAGGATGTGTCGACCACTGCTTAAGCAGACAAGAGTGGGCTGTTTTTAGACTCCTATCCAGATATCCCAGCGCCCTGTGAGAAAGCCTTTACTTTTCACTCTGCCGCTCGCAAAATTAATGATGCAAAGTGACAGGTGTTATTTTAATGCAACGCAAGCAGTTAGCTCCCACACACAACAGGGAGAATACGTACCTAGGAAAGCAGGCAATTTGGACTCTATCTGCTGTGTCCAATGGACCTGATCAAAACACTAATGCTTCCCGACTGATTTACACTGCCGGGGGACACAAACAAATTCAATGTCCAAAAGGGAAATATGTGAAATTTCCATCTTTTGCCTGAAGGCTAAAAAAAAAACTCCAGGAAAACAATTTACATTTTTTTCAAGCCTGACCAGTTATTCTAGAGATAATATTCCCAACATCCAACAATACTAAAATCCGAAAGCTCTGTCCAGAATTGCATCAAATGGGTCCAGTCATCATTTCCATTCAGAACCAAACCATGTGTCATCAATCTCGACGGTCAGAACCTGAAGAGACTCGTGAAAGCATAAGAAAGTGACATCGAAATTTACACACAAGTTAAAGCGCCTTATCACACGCCTACGAGATTGACTCAAAGCTCTTCACGGGATTTACTGTACTGTAGTGACAGTGGATTCTATAGACAATCTATCCTAACAACAACAACAAATTGTATTTATATAGCAACTTTCACGTGGGGTAGATTCTCAAAACACTTTACTAGTGATTTGAAAAGCGAAGTGATTTACAGAAGGAAGAGAATACAATCGACTCTTGATTTCACTGCTCCTTTAAGTTATGTGGTAGATTCACCTCCCGTCAGTTGGAGAAAAAAATATTTTTTCACATAAACTATTTTTACATGCGTAAAGTCTGTAACTACACAACATTCAATTTAGTAACAAAGAAATAAAGATCTGCATTTTCAACCCCTGACAGGGTCAGGACATGAGGCTATTCTACAGTAAGCTATAATTCTTGCCGTTTGATCAACATGCCCGTCCAACGAAGGAACAAAATGATTTGCAATAACTCAACAGCTACATCCTCAAATAAACACTGTGTTGCAGCAGACTATTTATGTGTTGACTGAGTACTTTTGTCGGAATATTTAAAAGAAGCAATATTTGCCAATTAAATAGCTGAAAGAGAATCTAGGTTAACTCTTTGATTGCTGAAATGTGCACAGCAGCTTGCAAATTATTCACTCAATTCAGGATTGCCACACCACA
Source organism: Callorhinchus milii (assembly GCF_018977255.1). NCBI lineage: Eukaryota > Metazoa > Chordata > Chondrichthyes > Chimaeriformes > Callorhinchidae > Callorhinchus > Callorhinchus milii. The sequence goes on from NW_024704746.1 coordinate 21,869,569, forward strand.
TGTGCACACACGTTCAAGAAATCAGATTGACAGATCCCTCCAAGCACTTTTGAATGTTATTTAAAAGCATTGTTTCATTAAGCTTAATGCGAATTCGACTGCACCTCTCTTATTGTTCCCTGCAGATTTGCATGAGGTTGAACGCCGATCAACAGTCTTTTCCACGTTAATTGCTGAATACCTAGAACGCTATAGCTGTTCAGTCCAACTAGCCCACGCCACACTCTACATACTCTCGAGAAGGAAAAAAGCTTCAATGAATAAACTCGAAACATTTGACTATTGATCTGCTATTGTTGTTTCAAAAATGCGTGGGGAGAAATTCCACTTGGGTCTAAATTAATTTGTTAACGGAGTGTTTCAGAGAGTCCAGAATGATCTTATAGAATGGTGGAACAAACCCGAGGGGTTGAATGGCCTACTCCTGTTTCTAGGTTTCTCTGTCGCAAATCCCAATCCACGAATCCACAGACTTGAGTTGAGTTTAGAATTATGAGCATACCTCTGATTCCCAAAATAACGTTTCCAACCTGGAACAATTCTGTGCTCCCCAGTGACTCTGTTATAGCTTTCCGAGCCTAGGCTGCCTTTAGCTGACACGAATCATGTAGCATAAATCAGTATTTTTCAATAACTGGAAAACTACAATCACAGTTATGAAGGAAATAAAAAAAAACAGTGGAATTTACCTGCCTGTAGAGTAGAAATATGTGCATGCAGCTGCGGCCTTGCCTCAGAGGAGCTCCGTGTATGTTCCTCAGCCATGCAATGCGGCAATTCACAGCCATGAGCTTCTGGCCGCAATTACTGCTCAGATGCAGAAAGGACAACTCAACTGTGGCCCTGGATGTGGTGGAATCGCGACGAGACTGAGAATAATAATAATCATCATAATAATAATCCTTACATGTCGGGAGAATGTCCCAAAACGTCTTCCCAGAAGTTTTGGGACATAAAGTGGAGTGATGATGTGAACCAGAACTATTAATAATCCTTGCATTTGATATAACGTCTTATCACATCGTTGAGACTTCTCACACGCTTCACAGGACACACTGTATATTGGATTGACTATGTGTATTGTGGGCGAATAAGTTAGCTAATTTGCACACAGCAATGTCCCACAAACAGCCCTGAAGTGAATGACCTATTTTATTTGGAAGATAGTTGAAGGAGGCAGGAGAAACTGCCTTCTCTTTATGAGTTTAGGACAGACACCAGGAACTATTTGTTTACACAACAATTGTTGCGTTCCGGGACACTAACCCATGTGAAGGGCGCTATATAAATGGAAGTTGTTGCTGTTGTTCAGCAGGTAATAATCCTTGCATTTGATATAACTTTTTCACGTCTTCTAGACGTCTCAAAGCCCTTCAGAGAATATACTGTAAAGTGACTGTGCATTTGCGGGCAAAACCTAGCGGGTTTGAAGCCAGGAACCTTCACAAATCAACTGAAAAAGTCTATTTAATCATTTGAGTTTTCATCTGGATTATAGACTAGATAACAATCGATCCTTCCCTTCCCAATTCCAACAACAGAGCTTCTGTTTATCTCTTTTGCTGTGTGATTTGCTGATGGAAATGGATTGTTATGAATAGAGGGAGGTTCTGAAAAACATCAGGGTGGGAATGTGATAAGATCAGAGCACAGAACCACCCTGGAAGTGAGGGAGATTTGAAAACAGTGACGGGTTTTGAAGTCTAGTACATGCCCTGATCGTTTAACAGTGAATCACCAAGCTGTTCTACAGACAAAAATGTTTGCTTGTGGAGGATCCAGTTCTTTACTAACCATAAAAATGCACAATATCCTGGAGGGAACAACAAAGAGCTGGTTGTACAGCAGAGGTGTGACTCAGTGCTATCTGACCACGTCTGTAAATATCTGCGGCTCTCTTTAAAGGGATGCTGTTGTAAAGGCAGCTTGTGTTGACATTGAGCTCTTTCTGCCTCGCTGATGAAAACAAACTCAACATAAACAAGCTACCCTCTTCCAAACTATCCCATGAGATAACTGCGATCATTTCGACGGTGCTGGAAACATTGAAACGCTGGGAACATTCGGAAAGTCTTTTGTTTTTGAAGAATAGCGGAAACTAGAAATATCTCTAGACTGACTGTGAAGGGAGTGACCATTCCTATCTCTGACCCTCATTGAGATGAAGTGTTTTGGGGCTTTCTCTGGAGCCAGCAGATGGGGGGTGCGGGGGTCGGGGGCTGGGGGGAGGGGGAAGGAGGGAAGGGAGGAGTGGGGGAGGGGGAGTCAGATTACTCCTCCCGTTTTTCCTTCTAGGTCTTTGATGGTTGGGACTCAGAGCTGAAACTTCCTAACGTCCAACCTGAAATCATACTTGCCTACTTTGGATGGGAGTCAACTCCAAATGCGGAATATATGTCTCAATATACTCCAAAGATTAAATGCTGGCGGGTTCCTTTCTCAAATTATAATGTTCTGAACTGTGACTGTAATCTTCAATTGCATCAGTTAATAGATATTTCTTGCTCCCACACTCTCTCCCCCACCCCACCCTCAGTGTCACTATTTGGAGTGCACTGTTGGGAACTGACGACTGATGTGATGGATGGAGCAATTCCATCTGGGCCTATATTTACTCTATTTATGTAGTGATTCAGAGTGCGCAGAACTTGGCAAATCGTTGAGTTCAGCCTTTACTCTGAAGCCGTCTTGAAAGAATTTGCAGAGAGCGAACCAGCTTCCAAACGAAGGAATTAAGGAATCAAGGTCCCTGGAGGAGAATGGTTCGGAATGGTAGCAATGGAATGGAAATACCATATGGTGAGAGCAGGTTACAGGATCCTACACACAGGTGAACTACAGCAAAAGCACCTGTTGAATATTCTCGCTATAGCTCTGTCACTGAAGTTCAGCCACTGACGTTTGGTATATGTTGCTGATGCAGCCCTTATCTATTATAGAGAGAACCTGGGCTCGATTCCCGGGCAGGGTGAAACGTTGAACAAGTCTCCTTATTCCACACACTTAGCAGTAAGTAGGAACCAGGTTGTTAGTCAATTGGTGGATTGCTTTTCCTGAGGATAATAATCCGCTCAAAACAAAAATAAATTAAAAATTAATAATAATTTGGTTGTTCAATCCACGACTGTTTGTGGAACATTGCTCTGTGCAATTGGCTGCCGCTTTTCGTCCACAAAATACACAATCAATACATTTTACCGTGTATTCTGTGAAGAGCTTTGAGACGTCTCAACGACATGATAAAGCGCCATATCAAATGCAAGGATTACTATTATCCCCACATGTCTACAACTTTTCCTGGAAGCCTTGTTCCTCATGAAACACTGAGCTATGATACAGGAGGTCACAGTCCAGAGGAATGCTTCAAATGAACCCAGCTGGAGAGAGCCATATATTTCACAATGAAATTAAAGGCAAATATTCTGCATTCTGAACTTTTGAACATAATAGAACTAACAAGGGGCCCATTTACTGTCAGAACCTGAACACATTGTGTTAGTCACTTAAAGAGATTCACTTTATAAACTGAAGATCTACCCCTCTAAGCTTAAAGTATGCCGGACAGCAATCTCCGAATAAAATAAAATGTGTCATTCCCTTTATGGCTGTTTGGAGGATATTGTTTTGCTCTGAAATTCTTTTCTGTTTTTTGTTAAGATTTCGACAATTTTGTTTTCAGAAACATATTTGGCCTATTACAAATCTCGCCTGTGTGGAGTGCCCTCTGTTTGCTGTTGTTTCTGGTGATCTCTGCAAGTTGCAGACAATAAAAAGCTACAACTGTGACTGAGGCGATTTGATGTGAATGGGATATTAATGCCCTGGAAAAACACCCGACCATAATCAATAGTTTGCATCAGCAAAAACAAGCTGAAGCAATGTGCACCATGGGAACCATGGAAATGAACTTTGATCGCTGAGGCATTGATTTATACTTTAGCTTTTGTTGTTGATCAACGGGAAAAAAAAGTGCAGGAGAGCCAACAAACCAAACCTTTGTTAAATGGCAAAGGAACACATCAACAACATCAACATCTTGCATTTATACTGTGCCCTTCACGTAGGATAACATCTCAGAGCATTTACAAAGGCTGGGTGGGTCGGGGGTCGAGCAAGGGAAAGGGGGAAGAAGATACATCATTGTAATTGGACTAAACCAGGGTTGTATATTCTCCATTAATAGGCTTGTCTTCCACCTCCGAAATGTGGATACCTAATCAATATCTGTTAAAGAGCTCCCCATAGGCTCCAGTCTGTGCTTATTTAGTTCATCTCAGTCAGGGCAGAAGTTGCATTGCCATAATTGGGCTCAGTGCCCTGTGGTGGAAACTAATCAGTAATTGGTTATGAAGGGGGGAAGTCAGTCCAGCATCTCAATGGTGATAAAATCAATAATGGAAACTGCATGTGTGTGGACTCCAGTGAGACAGGGTCAGTCGTGCTGTCCCTCTGTGGTTCAATCACCTGCCTATAGTTGCCGTCAAGGCTTGGAGGTGAATGATCACTCGGGGAAGGCACAGAGGATGGATAATCACCTTTGAACAATAACCGGCAGAATAATAACATTAATCCTCGCTTTTGATTCTAGTGCCTTACATGTCAGGAGGGCATCTCAAAAGCACTTCAGAGGATTTCCTTGCAAAGTGTAGTGACTATGTATTTTCAGGACGAATTGTGACAGCCAATTTGCACTTGGCAGCAAAGTCCCACAAACATCTCTGATTGAATAATCAGTTTGCAAACAAGAGGGGCTGTTCGGGGGGATATTGCTGTGAGCAAATGTGCTGCCGCATTCCATAAACACACATCACGGTACTTTAACAGTAAATCCTGTGGAGAGCTTTGAGACATTCGCCTGACACGAAAGGCACGATACCAAATGCAAGCATTATTTACTATGGCCAAGAAATGTTCTAAGACTCTAGGCACTACAGTGTGGACACAACACTGGCAATTATACTGTAGGAAATACAATTTCTTGCCAAGTTAAGTAATGTTTATGGAGTACCGAATATTTCATGGATTTTATTTTCCCCATTAGGTGGACAATACCCTCTGCGTTCGAAGAGAAGGAAATGTTAAGCTGTCACTTTGTCTTACAATATTTAGCAAAAAAAATCTCCAGCATTATTAGATCTCTTTGTTTTAGCTCCCCCTGATGGGCCGAGTGGGTAAAAGTGTTTCTTAATCACCCGAAAGAGACAGTGAGGACAACAAGGTACACAGAACTCAGCTGCGGACTAGTTGGTTAGGACCAGAGACAGACTGTGGTAGCCTATGGAAACCCCAGTGTGACAAACCATATTTTAGCAGGACCTTTTGTGCAAGCCAGCCTCGACCCAACCTTGAGAATATTAGCACAACGTTCTGCAGAAATATTTATGCCATATGGTGTTGAACGGATGAAAATGTGAACTGCAATCCTTGTGACACTTTGGCATGCTTTCAAGACGCTGCTGGCATTTTGGCATCAGAGTATGGAGCAGGAGCGATCAAGTGGCCTCTAATAGATAAACCCAATCATTCAGCTGTCTATAAAGAGCCATTCAAATCCTCTAGAACAGCTTGCCATGTCCTTGCAATCCATGCCTTGCGGGTCACAGGGGCCCATGAATTGATATGTTTAGCCATTGCCTGGTTGGAAATAGCATACAGTTCGGACACCGACAAGTGTCTTACACACTGCTGTGCGCAATTGGCTGCCGTGTTTCGTCCACAAAAAACACAGTCTATTCACTTTACGGTATATCCTGTGAAGTGCTATGAGACGTCTCGAAGACGTCATGAGGCGCTGTATCAAATGCGTGGATTATTATTATATTATTATTATCAAACAGTTTCAACAGTGCAGCACAACCTGGCTTAGCTAAGGTAACTTGAAGAGCTGATATGATTGCAGTCAACGACAGCCATTTCCAGCGGGATTCCTTAATAAGTGGAGGCTCATTCTGGGAATATGGGGATATGTCATGGTGACTGACAGGGAGCTCCACTCTCAAGGTGGATTGCATAAGAACAGAGTTGGGGTGAAGCACTTCCATATTGAGGAATCTCCATGAGGAAACACCTTAATCCCCAACATAATTAATAAAGTTCAGGAAAATCATTAAAGGCCCCCGTGTCGAATTGGGACATTTTCCCAGTTTATTTACAAAGCTAATATTTACCACCAGCTCAACGAGACTTCAGAACGGATCCAAGAGAAGATCATTGGCATTCCTGGCCTTTGTTAGGAACAGTTAATCCATTGCATATTTACTGACTTCACCCATAGAAAACAGCAACACTATCTTGGGGTTGAAGTAGGTCTGCCGTATGCATTTAACGCTATATAAGTGTCTTGGTGTTTTCAAGGATACTGCTTTAAAGACACAATGGGTGGTGGAAGAGAGGTGAAACTGAAGCCAAAACTAAGACAATTCTGTTCCTGCTACAGATCACTATCCAGTAATGAAGTCCTTAAAGTGTTCAGTTTTGATGTCTCAGCAACCGTATGAAATATGCATGTGTCTGTTTGCCTCGATCTCTCTCTGACGCCTTCAAAACTCTATTGATCACCATTGGGTCAGATCTATATCACTCTCGATGAAGTGATAATTAATGTGTCCGCTGAGAATCTAAAGATGACAGGACACTGTAGCTCATTATTGAAGAGGCGGGGGCATAGTGGGTGCAGTGGGAAGAATCGCTTGGAATATATCTAAACTCGGGACATCTATTGTACAAACTGAGAGAAAGGAGCCTTGATTGATTGTGGATATTTATGCTGTCAGGTGAAAGGGTGTGATTGCCCGTGCTAGATACTTACACTCTGGTTTTCTTTGCCAGTGATGCATTTTAATCACAGGCTGAAAAATTCATCAAGTTCACAGAGTCCCACAATGGAGCTTTTGCTTCAATTCCCTCGAAAAATGCTGACACATTAACATTGAGTTCAGCGATTGTTAGAAGGAAAAAGGCTAAGGAAGGGGGAGGAGTGGGGGTTGAGGTGGGGTGTGGGGAGAGACTGAATTCAGCCATGAATTGGTGGCATTCCTTTCAAGCAATGTGTTCGGACTTTAAATGCATCTGCGAAACAGTCTTTCGAAGGGCTTGCACCACTGCACCCTCTAGTCAGTGGCGCACTGCACTGGAGTGTCTGTCTGGATCATCTGAGCTTAAAGTGCCCACATGGGGGTTGAACCCGCAACCTTCTGATTCTTTGTATTGATGAAAGATTCAAAGTGCATTTCATTTAAATATTAGGGAATCGGCAGTGGATAAGGAACACAGCCAGATCTATTTCATACCAAGGCTAATACTTGACTGGAATACGTTATTGAGGAACAAGGCCATTGAAGACAATAGCATAAGTGAGGTCAAAGAGTTGTGGTTGTGGACGAAGACATCTCAAGCTCCCCGAGATTGTAAGTAGCGCTACAATGTTAGACAGAAACCAAACAGACAGAAATGACATGGGAGCTTAAGAAAGAGAAGGCAGTGAGGACTTTGGCAGAGGGCTGACCTAGATTGAATTACACAGACCTTACGTGTGTTTTGCCACAAGATATAGTCAATTCACTTTACAATATATTCTGTGAAGCGCTTTGAGTCGTCTCAATGACGTGATAATGTGCTATATCAAATGCAAGGATTATTATTAGTAGTATTATTACGCTCCGCCATTCCTCTTGATTCCCCTCTCTATACCCCTCTATTCCCCTCTCCCTCACGCATTCATCAAGTTTCCTCTTAAATGCATTGATACTTTGTGCTTCAATCACAGCTTCTGACATTGAGTTCCACATTCTCACCTCCCCTGTGGGCAAAGAAGTTGTTGCTGAACACCCTTTTAGATATGCTAATGGACATCTTATACTTATACCCCCTTCTTATGTGTCACTGTCCACCAAAAACAGTTTACCCACTATTAATAAAATCAGATTGCTTAAATAACACGCAACACGTTTTCAATTTCTGTCACTATCTTCAATTCTTAATGAAAAATCGCTTTGCGTGTTTAAGTTCAGCTGAAGGGCCCTGAGCGAATTTTAGAAACATAGAACATCGAAACATAGAAACAGGAGTAGGCCATTCAGCCCCTCAAGCCTGTTCTGCCATTCTATAAGATGATGGCTGATCCGTACCTCAACTCCAATTACTCACCCTTGTCCCATATCTCTTGATATCCTGACCTAACAAACATCTGTCCATCCCAGTCTTGGACACCACAGTTTTACCCTGTGTGAAGTTGGTGATGGAACAAAGCTAGTGCTTACTCGGTAGTATAAATAAATCCTATCCAATGGTGCGCTCAAATCATATTAACCTCCAACATGATTTTGCAAGGTAACACAGTCTGCAGCCTGAAGCGGATTCCAAGCTGGTACCCCAGTGATCCACAGTGGCAGAGTTTACTTGGGAGTGAGGCATTTTCTCAGTGTGGTCGGTTAGAATAACGTGAAATAAATTGAGAATCTGATATCTCTGTTGAAAATCCAAATCAGTGCACGTCGAGATCAATTGTTTGTAAGTGTAGGGGACATGACATTGGCAGGAGCCGCTGTACAGGAGCTTTGAAATTCATTCAGATCTACAGCTTCATTCTATTGTAATGTTTATTTTCAATTGTCCGTTTCCATTTGTGTCGAGTTCAATCATTTCTATAGGTTTTCTCTGCAGCACTGAACAATGAACTGGTAAGAAAGGAATGAAGGTTACAGGGGATATGTATCGTCCTAGAAAATCAAACACTCTGTGGAATACTATGGAAGCTCAGGAATGTTATCTGTGGAATAGTCAAACCCAACTAGTGTTGTATTAATATCCTGAAGTTTTTCATGGTCAGAATGGAGGGGAAAGGGGTGCACTTTGTTGGAAGTGCAGTGTTTTTAATGAGAGATTAAGTTGAAATGTTCACGTGGACATTAAAGATCCCGTGGCACTCACAGAAAAGAGAAAGGAATTTCTCCTGGCCTCGGCCAACAATCTCCAGAATAAAATTCCCCATTCTGCAAAATATAACAGTCACCACACTTGACAGTAAATCCTGTGGAGTGCTTTGAAAAGTGAAAAGCACTATATCAGTTGTTTAATCATTGAGTCTTGCAGATGTTTTCACCATTTGCTTATGAAATTGGAGAGGATTGAACAACACCTGGCAATATCAGAATGAGTACATTAATGAGTTACGAGCAAGACTGGATACAGACACTGTATCTGACATGTACACTTACAGGAGAGCACAGAGGGTTGTGGACACAAGTCTATAAACAACATGAGTGATTGCAAAACACATTCACACATTGCACACTGGGGAGAGGGGGGACCCTTTGTTTAGAATAATGACCCTTTGAGAAGCGATTATCAAGTGATTTATGCTTCTATTTCCGTCCCAGTCAGGAATGTCCAGTCTCACCAATGGACTTTACCCAGTTAAGAAAGCCAAGGGTGTATTAATAGATCTGCACCCTTAAAGAAGGATGCCCTTTGTGTTTGAAATTGACAGGGACATAGGGGATGAAGTCCAGAACAGCCAGACGATGGGTGGTGTGCGTTAAGGCTTTTGGGCACAACTGTGGGATTCAGTCTGAATAAGGAGCAGCTGCAATTCTCCAGCTCTGGAAACAGTGCAGGTCTCAGAGGGTCCAAAACTAAATTAAAAATTGAGGTCATAATATCAGTAACTCGATTTAGCAATTGTCGTTCCAACTCATCTCTGGAGCAACAGCTCCAGCCAACCCCAGCTGTGCAGTGTGTGTCTCTGAACGCCTGCTGCTCCACTTCCACACTGTGATTGCTATGTCTGTCTGTGTAGCCACGGGCTTTGTAATAGGGAAACACACACGACTGAGAATGAGGCAAAAGAGCATCTGGCCTGGGTTCATCTCCCCACAAAGGGCTAGAGAATATAACTGTAGTTTATTTTGTATTCCGCTTGGGGCTCAGCCCTGACCCTGTTTTCAACGCCTCAGGATGTCCTTCCAACATTAAAGGTGCTATGCAAATATAATAATAATAATAATAATCCTTGCATTTGATATAGTACTTTTCACGTGGAGAGGACGTCCCAAAGCGCTTCACAGAACACACTGTAAAGTGAATTGACTGTATATTTGTGGGCGAACGCGGCAGCCAATTGCGCACAGCAGTGTCCCACAAACAGTCGTAGATTGAAAATGACCAATTTAATTATTGTTTTTGGTTTTTGGAGGGATTATTATTAGGCTCTGTGTGGAGTAAGGAAACTTGCCTAAGGTTTCGCCAATATAATTGTTTTGTTGTTTTCAATGAGGGGCACACATGAGGAGTGAAATGCTGCTGCTATACTCTCAGCCCTGGCTGAGTAACTGTTCACCCACAACTTATCATTTATCCCTTCGGTATTTTTTGTTCAGCGAAAGCCCATAACCTTCAATTCTAAAGTCTACGTCTGCCCCCCTCCACCAATACTCCACACTCCTAACCTGCCCGCCCCACCCCGCCATTTGCTCCCTTCTCTAGGCAACCACCAACCTGCTTCATGTCCCCTGCCCATCCTGCCCATCATCCACCTCATCCCTTGCAACTGTTACAGCCCGTCTCAAGGCTTTCCGTTTCAACGAGGCAACAAGCCGTGGTTACGGATGTGTGTTTGGCTTCTCGTCGCCTCCTGGTTCCAACAGACTCAATGGGCTGAATGGCCTCCCTCTGCCCCTGGATTGTGTTCCAGTGCTAATCTACAGAGTTGGCTCGGCAACGTGAAGAACACACGCCATATCGAGCTCCAAACATCTGGCTCCTATTTAAAAGGGAATTTGACATCGTTCCTGTCTCTCTCGGAGATAGCTCTTAATAACTGTCAGGCATTTTATTACTAAAGTATGTAACAACAAATGCTGACTTTCGAGTTCCTTACAGCTTTGTAGCATCTTGATGCTATTTTAAACAAAGCAGAAGAGAATGCTATTTTAAATAAACAGTCCAATACGTGACAGAAAGGAGCTGTCAATGGGGGTGACCAGATTTCATTGTTGGCACCAGATTTTTTTGAAACACAGAGAATTTCACATCATTCCAGATATCAAATGTCTGTCTCTATACGGATTTTTGTTGCAGTCCATTCCGTAAGGTTATCCCAAATGTTGCGCAAGATAAGTGTTTGTTTTTGTGTGTGCGCGAGGGAGAGAGATAGAGAAGAGGGGAGAGGGAGGAAAGATGAGTTCTGTAATCCGTGTCTAATTTGTTTTTGGTATCTCAGTCCTGTCGTGTGCTATTATTTTTCTGGAATAACAGAATGGATGTGCTTGTGGTGTTTTTGTTGTTGTGAAGAGGAGACAGATACACAGAGGGAACGAGCCAGATATTTTCAGGGTCACTATGAGCCGAAGGCAAGTGAGGGGTCTGGCGAGAACCAAGTACAGAATTAAACACGCACACACACGCACACACACACACACACACATGCACTCCAGCAACCTCATCGTTTTTTTAATATCTCACATATCTAATTTTAGTTTCGAGCCTGTTCTCCCATTTTCCCTTACTCCACACGCTTCTGTTCGCCAAGCAGTAAGTAGGAACCCAGTCATTAGTTGATTGGCAGATCACTTTCCGGGGTAATACTAAAAATTTACTGGCTATTAGCTGCCGACCTCATAAAATTCTAGTCTCAAAATTGACTCCTTATAATAATAATATAATAATAATAATAATAATCCTTGCATTTGATATAGCACTTTCTACGTCTTCTCGACGTCTCAAATTTAAATGGGACTCCTTCCCATTTAAATACAAAGCAACTCACGCTGGTACCATTTGTGTCTATCCCTTCATCTCCACTTCTTCACTTCTTCCCCTTAACCCCCACCTCTATCTCTCGCCCACCTTTAACCCTTTTTTCCTGGTTAGAAACCACTCTGTTCTCCTTCACTTTTGCTGTTCAGGTCATTAAACCATTTCCTACAGCCATTTCAGTTTGAGATCTTCACTTGCTCTTTTGGATGGGAATATCTGTCAAGGCCTTTTCATAGCCCATTGGGTGAGGCACATAACTTTGGAGCCCATAATCGCTGGTTTGGGTACAGTAAACCACTTCAATTAAACCTCAAATGCAGCACTTCCTGAAATGTGTCTTAAACTTTGGTGTTTCTTGGTGCCATTCTCCCGCTTGTAGCCAGCAGTGGAAATAAAGTTTGACTCACTCCCAAGGTTCATTTCCTGTTGTAAAGTTATTTTGTTTGGATGACCACAACTTATAGCTTGGATCGTTTAAATTACTACTGCCGCAAAATAGCACATTTTGTGTTTACCAGCCAAATTATCTTGACTTTTGCATCCAAGCTATTCCTGCCAAGAGATATTAAGCCTCTCTCTTTCACTGATTCATGAGATTAGCTAAATCCTATTTGTAACATTTTACTGACCACTTCATCCTAATACCTGATGCCACATTCAATCCTGTAGTCAAATGTGCTGCATTCACTGTTTCTTCTACTGTACTTTCAGACTGAATGATTGCCTGGATAAACCTTCTGGGACTCATCATACAGAAGGGTTTTAGGGTTGGAGCGATTTGCAGGCACCGGTTACTGGTTTGTGCTTTGGTTTGTTTGCCAATTGGATCCAAAGCACGTAGTGCAGCCACTTTGGCAAATAGGTGAATGTTTATGATATAAGGTCTTGGCAAATTCTGAACCAAACACAACTCAATAGCAGACGACATCTTGTGCATCGTTTGACATGACCTAGCGCGATGTGAAAAGGCCAGCCATTAGTTACCCATTCCTCATGTACTGTTTCTCGCTATGAGACTAGGCAGGGGGCACATGCTCTCCCAGGCCGTTTTGCACTGCACTTAAACCAGCTTCAGTAGTAAGTAGCTTGGGGTTGAATGTCCTTCTGATTTGCCTTATGTTTCAAAATGCCATCCTGCTTCACAAAGTACTTAACAGGATTATACTGTAAAGTGTAGTGACTAGTGACCATGTCGTTTTTTGCCTAACTCCCCAGCCAATGTGCGCACAGCAATGTCTCACAAACACTCATGAAGCGAATGACCAAATCCTTACTCTGCCCCCTGGTTGACTGGCTATAAAACAGGTAGCAACTGATAAGGCTTTTAGTATCCATTGATTAGGATCTTTAATCAAAATAAATCCATGAAACTACATGCTGTCCATCCATCCAATTATACATCACTTAATTTAATACCAACTGACATTACTTAGTCTTTCCCTTCTGTATTTTATTGGGTGTGATAAAAGCTCTTTGAAAGTATGCAGTGAGTTATAAGTATATTTTAAAAGAATATTGTGTAGCCAGCTGGGATCTTTGACCTCAGACCATGAGATGAGATGCTCCAATGATTTACAATTTGTTACAAATGGGAGGCACATTTTAACTGTTAACCTCCTGCGTCGGTTATTTTCTCCTCTTTCTACAACCCAACTCTGGCCAAATTCCAACCACATTTCTTGGCTTGGCCAAGACATCGCAACAGAATTTACAAGAATACTCTGCCGCTGTCGTGTTTGCCCCTTTCTTCCCCATCTTCAGGTTGTGTCTGAAGACCTTCCTCTTCCACCATGCCTTTGGTCACCTCCCCCCAACTCGCCGTCATGCTCCGCCACAGTCAAGCGCTCTGGGAAGCTACCCTACATGAGAGACGCTATATAAATGCAAGTAGTAGTTGTTGTTGTTGTTATTAGTTTCAATGGCATCTTTCTGCATGGGTGAGTCAACCACATCACAGTTGGACGTTGACAACCAGAAGCAGTCAACAATTAAAGCCCTCCCCTCCCCCGTTTTGAAACCATAATGTTTAGTGATGTGAGAATTATCACTGGTGTTAGCCATCACATATCGCATTTTTCACCGTAGATTTTCCAACAGAGGTACAAACAATCACGACTCCACACGGTGGCTCAAATAGGCAAGTAACAGCGGAGAAAGCTCAGCAGTTTCCTTCACTTGTCAAATGGATTTGGAGAGTCAAACCTTGGACTGAGTTACTCGAGGGAGTATAGTCCAATAAAACAAGGAACTTGGTCTTAAAATGCTAGGCAGGGCATGGTGCAACTGATGAAGAGGTTTTCTCAACCCTTCCAATAGCAGATATCCATTACGCAGTAGAATGATCTGGTAAACCGATTATTAAGTAGCAATCGCGGGACCAGATTTATTGTGACAGGCTCAGTGAGCTTTGAGAAAGACTCCCATTCCTTGCTAGTCATTTGAACTCCGCACTGATCTGTAGATTTCATCTGAGGAGCACACAAACCCACATCATTTCTCTCGGAAAAGTAAGGCTTCTGTAAGGAAAAGTAAGGATCTTGTTCTCATCCCCCATAGAGAGAGCAGTGTGTTCAGAGCATTTCCCGTTCAAAGGTTGACACGACATGAACTAGAAGCAGTAATTCATTGGATTCCTATTTAACCCATATCAGAAGGCAGTCTCGTAATGGGATTAAGACAAGAATGTTTACGGATAAAGCAAATGTGTTTCCCAATCTTGTAGCCCCTGAATTGCAATATTAGCCAAGGAGTTTACAGTACCAAGAACTGATATCCTTTGATGTCTCATTGTTCTGCACTGAACAGATTGCCTTCCCTTTGTAGGGTTAGTGAGGGTCTCAAGTTTGTAATCTTCCTTTACTATAAGGCTGCCACAAACCAGGAGCTTTAAGGCGCAAATCAGCAGTATAAAGTGACTGAGGAACACTGTTAAATTAACATGATGTGTCGATGATATACCCAGAACTTGGTGATGTTTCACTAGCAAACACTTACCCTTTAATGAAATGATGCACAACCAATTCTGCTGCGTCCTCAATGGTCCCTCACCTCACAGGGACGAGAAGCTAATCCAAATCAAGTGCTTCCCATTATAAATAGGAGCCCTTAAGACAAACCTTACCATGAAGTGCAGAGACTATAAAAAATGGATTCTGCTTATTTAGATCAGAGTTCTTAACAGAGATTGATTACTCACGTATTTTGTTTGGCTCTGTCCTCAGATGCATTTATATGGAAAGAGACCATTTCAATAGACCACATGAAACCACTGAATTTAGTGAGTTGATGGGCGGACATGTGACTGAAATGGAGACTTTCGTGCTACATGAAATGCAGACGTACATGAGCCCAAGCTAATACAGATGGCGTTATCCGACAATCTTCAGGCTAAAAGTATTTACTGCTCAAAACAAACTGATTAGATTTCTGCCCCGCTCCTAAAGGGTGATAGTTGCTGTCACGTGTGCCAGTTTGCCTACTCGATTGTGTATAATTGTGTGCGTTCTGTAAGTAGATTATAACATTTCCCACACTGTGAAGCTGGTCAGTAATGTTGGGGAGGAATTCCACCTAGGTCTAGATTTTATTCTACTTATTATGTAGCATTTCAGAGGGTCCAGAATTTGGCAGATTCTTAAATGCAGCCTTTATTTGGAAGACATTTTTTCCAAAAGTTCTGTTAAGAAAAAACATCTTAAAAAGTTGAGACTAAATTCAACAAATTTTCAGTCTGACTGCACGTTCCCTCCACCCCAGCACTGGGTTGGAGTGTCAGCCGAGACTATGAGCTAAAAGTCCAGCGCTTAAACACACAACCTTGTGACTCAAAGACAAGAATACCATCAGGCTGACACTAAAAGCCCGAACAACTATAATTCTACTCGTATTTGCTATGCTGCCTTTCATGCCAGGAGAATGGCCTTTCACAGGAAATACTGTGAAGTGGAATGACTGTGTATTTTTGGATGAAAGTGGCAATCAATTTGTGCAAAGCAATATGTCCCACAAACAGCCATGAAGTGAATGGCCAATTTTATTTGGGGAATTGTTGGGAGGCAGGAGAAACCTGCCTTCTCATTTTGAAAATAGTCACGTCAGGATCTTTAATGTCTACCTGAACAGGCAGACGAACCCTCGATATAACATCTCATTTGAAAGTCGGCACCTCCAGCACTACATTAGCGTTGTCAGCTTAGACTATATGAGTTTAAGTCTCGAAGTGAGGCTTGAACCCAAAACCTTCTTACTCAGAGGCGAGACTGCTAACCAACTCCGCCAGTTTGACGCTTACAAATATGGTGTAATGCTGTGTATACTTATATACACAGCAGTGGGTGGAGTGAGCATTAATATGGTGCGAGGTGTCTGTTAGCAACTTGTGGAGAGTGGCAGTGACTACGGGTTATGGAATGTTGTATGCTACCACTGTGAAAAGGAAGGTTATGTACCACGTCATTGAATTCAGGCGAGGATGTGCGTGTCAGCAGGACATACAGAATGGAAGAAGATGGATTAAAAAGCACAAATATGTGGTGCAGTCTGACCAGTATTGAGGCCAAGCGAATACAGATGGCTTTATCCTGCAGATTGCTTTTTTTTCCTGTTACTTCCAACATTTCTAGACTAAATCAAATATTAGCAATTTTGAGTGCTGCCGCCGGTGCCAGCAACATTCCTCTACCAAGCCAGTAAATGTACAGATAACCCATCTCGGCGTGCAATTTGGCAGGATTGTACGGGATGCGGGGGGGGTGGGGATGGGGGGGGGGAAGTGAAAGGAGGTTAAGAATCAAGTAAAAATTGTATGTTCGCCCTACAAAACACACAGTCACTACACTTTACAGTATACTCTATGAAGTGCTTTGAGGCGCTTCGAAGACGTGATAAGGCACTGCGTCAAATGCAAGGATTATTATTATTATGTAATATTTAGGGCCAAGGAAGACAGTCTCCTTTTAAAAGATTATGCTTCCACTGCTATCTGAATTCACATTTATGCAATCTGTTACATCGGATGGAAGAAATGTTCAGGGAAAGGCAGACATACTCTTACATTTTTATTGTGTGAAAGATTATTGAGCTACAGTACTTTGCAACGTTGTAAACTACGACCGACTGCCATCCAGTGGTGGCTTTTACGAAGCACATTTCATGAATTCCTGAACTTTTCCGGTTTACTTCTATAATACGCAGCATTCAGTCTACTCCCTGGTGCCGCTACACTAGGAATGTAGGAGCCAAAGGTAAAATAATGATAATAATCCTTGCATTTGGTATAGCGCCTTATCATGTCTTTGAGACGTCTCAAAGCGCTTCACAGAATACACTGTAGAGTGAATTGACGACAATGTTGTGGGCAAAACCGGGCAGCCAATTGCGCACAGCGGTGTCCCACAAACAGCTATGGATTGAGTGACCAATTATTTAGGATTTATTCTGAAGGAATTATTACCCCCGGAAAAGCGATCCGACAATCGACCGACAACCGGGTTCCTACTGCGAGGTAAACAGGTGTGTGGAGTAAGGAAACTTGCCCAATGTTTTGCCCTGCCCGGGAATCGCACCCGCGTCTCTCGCTTGCGAGGCGAGAGGTCTAACCACTGAGAGCTACGGGACTAAGCGGCAGCTTCTACCCACGCACCTACCATCTTTGCTGCTACCTAACACGGTTGTATTTGCCTGCGTCGGGCTGAGCGCACTCATTGCACAGCACTTAAATCTTCTTCCACAGTTCACGCTGACTACCGCACCGTGGATCTCCTCGGCACTTGACAATGATAATCCTTGCACTTGATACGGCGCCTTATTACGTCTTCGGGACGTCTCAAAGCGCCTCACAGAATGCGGTCTGGTCTCCAAGTGGAGGTTAACGTCTCCCCCCCCCCACCACCCCACCCCTCCCGTAAATCGTCCGTCAGTCCTCAATCGAAGCTCGGCAATTCCCATTGGTCCCAGCGCCGCGGACCGTCACGTAACGCTGCCGTGTGAGAGACGTTCCTGGATAATGACAGTGGTTCCTGATACGATACGATAGAAAAATGACATCTGTAAAGTCACAATTAAGGAGGAGGAGAAGAGCGTAGCGTAATAATAATAATAATAACAACAACAACAATAACAGTAACAATAATAACCCTCGCATTTGATACAGCGCCCGATCACGGCCTCGAGACGTCCCGAAGCGCTTCTCAGGATCGACTGTCAGGTGAAGTGACTGTGCATTTTGCGGGCGGCGCGCGGCGGCGACTTCCCCACAGAGAGCCGCGGCTCGAGCCGCGGTCAAAGGCCACGGAGACCGGAGCCTCGAGACACACGGTCGAGACCCGGCCGAACCCACCGCCTCAGCCCCGCCCCCCGGAGCCCCTCAGCCCCGCCCCCCGGAGCCCCTCAGCCCCGCCCCCCAGAGCCCCTCAGCCCCGCCCCCCAGAGCCCCTCAGCTCCGTCCCCATAGCTCCGCCCCCCGATGGCCCTCAGCCCCGCCCCCATAGCTCCGCCCCCCCCCCGGGGGCCCTCAGCCCCGCACCCCACAGCCATTGTCAGCTCAGCAGCCCCGGGGGGGGGGGGGGGGGGGGAGCGGTGTATTGTGGGAGCAGAGCTGGGGTCTGAGGCGGGGCTGGGGGGCCGGGCCGGGGTCTGAGGGCGGGGCTGGAGGGCGGGGCCGGGGTCTGAGGGCGGGGCTGGAGGGCGGGGCCGGGGGTCTGAGGGCGGGGCCGGAGGGCGGGCCGGGTGTCTGAGGGCGGGGCCGGGGGTCCGAGGGCGGGCCGGGGGTGTGAGGGCGGGGCTGGGGCGGGGCCGGGGGTCTGAGGGCGGGGCCGGGGGTGTGGGGGCGGGGCTGGGGCCGGGGCCGGGGGCGGGGCCGGCGGCCCGCGGGCCTCAGTGAGGAATGTGCGGCCTGGGCACAGGCTGCGGCGCGGGGCTCGGGCCGATGGGGCTGAGGCCGAGGCTGAGGCCGGGCCCGGGGTGAGGGCACAGCGGCTCCCGCCATGGACCAGTGGAAGCCGAATCCTCGGGCCAAACCCTTCATCCCCCGCCGGCAGCGGAGCCTCTTCAGCGGCTGGAGATACAGACTGAGGGGCCACCGGTCAGTGCGGAGGCTGTGCCAGGTACCCCCCTCCATCTCTCTCTCTCTCACACTCCCTCCCTCCCTCCCTCCCTCACTCCCTCCCTCACTCTTCTCCCCCTCCCCCTCTTCTCCCCCTCCCCCTCTTCTCCCCCTCCCCCTCTTCCCCCCTCCCCCCCTCCCCTCCCTCCTCTTCTCCCCCTCCCCTCCCCCCTCTTCTCCCCCTCCCCTCCCCCTCTTCTCCCCCTCCCCTCCCCCCTCTTCTCCCCCTCCCCCCTCCCCTCCCCCCCTCCCCTCCCTCCTCTTCTCCCCCTCCCCCCTCCCCCTCTTCTCCCCCCTCCCCTCCCCCCTCTTCTCCCCCTCCCCCCCCCCCTCTTCTCCCCCTCCCCCCTCTTCTCCCCCCCCCCTCTTCTCCCCCTCCCCCCCCCTCTTCTCCCCCTCCCCTCCCCCCTCTTCTCCCCCTCCCCCTCCCCTCCCCCTCTTCTCCCCCTCCCCTCTCTTCTCCCCCTCTCCCCTCCCCCCTCTTCTCCCCCTCCCCTCCCTCCTCCCTCCTCCCCCCACAACCCCTGATGCCGGGGCAGTGACCGGACAAACCTGTTGGGATTAACTGACGGTGTTTCACGGTGGAGGTTGCGGTATCTGTTTGAGGAATGCCGTCGTTCTCGCTCGGTTTGTTGTTGGCTGTTGTCGAGCTCTCCGCAACGCGGTGCTGGAGAAGTGCAAGTCGTCGTCGTCGTCGCCGCTGAACTCAAGAAGGGGGAAAATTTGGCCCCAGGGACACAAATAGCTCATCCGAGGACGGTCCTCAGAAATCGGGCGCGTACCTTAATGGGGAGGCGAAGCGGGTGTCAGACCGGCTCCGTCGCCACTGGGTTTGGGGTTCACGCCCCACGCCGGTGACTTTGAGCTCACCGTCTCGGCTGACGCCACACGGTGTGGTGCGCCAAGTTGCCAGAGGTGCCGTCCTTCTGATAAATCATTGAGAGCCGGGATCCGGTTCGAGCCTCGGTCAGGTAGGCATTGAATCCAATCCCCGGCACTCTGTTGGATAATTAATCCTAACAGGTGAGTGTGTCTGTTTTTGTATGTCATGCTTCTTGCTGAGTTTGTCGCTGAACTCAAGACGGGGCACGTTTGGCCCCAGGGAGACAATACCTCATTCGAGTATCCAGACCTATCCGAGGGTATCCAAACCAAATTCCTACTGAACAAGTGCCAGATTGTACTCAAAATGGGCAAGTTGTGTGGTTTTAGCTGTTTTAAACTCCCTTCAGTATCCCTCCAATGTTCACTCTGGGGTCCCCAAGCCTTGGTTCTCGACAACCTCCCTGTGCCCTCTGTCAATCGGAGCCTTGTCCTGAGCTCCACGTTGAACTGTGTTTTTCTTTTGTGTTTTCCAGACTGGTGCTATATTGTTTCTGCTGGTGACTGTGATTGTCAACATCAAGCTTATTTTAGATACTAGGAAGGTAGCAAATGAGGAGGAATCTGGAGAGGACTATGGTGAGTTCAATGCCATCTCTGATCTTCATGGAGGGCAAACTGATGAGCGGACGCTGCTGATGGGACTCTGGCTCCTGTGGCAGAGGCCGATGCTATCATTCAAATCCTCTTATCAGACAACCTTTGCAAATCCAACTTGGGGTAAAAAGTGTCATTATCGGGGAGCCGGTAGCATGATCGTAACGTACGAACCAATCTGTAAGCAGGTTGTGCGATCTGGATAGGGCTCAGTGCAGCTCCGATGCTATCGCTCTTATCTCTGGGTGAGTCCCACGGTGGAACATTGAGCTTATAGTCTAGGATGACACTCCAACGCACTCCTGGGCAAGTCCTGCATTGTCAGATGAGAACATTAAATCCCTGGGTCCATTTGTCTGGCGCTTTTCAATAAGAGGAAAGCATCTCTCATTGTCCTGGCCAATGATCTTCTGCCTCGAAATGGTCATAGCTCTTTGTGGGACATTTGCTAAGCACAAATTGGCCGCCACATTTACCTACAAATACAGTCACTACACTCCACAGAAACCTTGAAGGGAGTGAGACACGATAGGCACAATACCAAATGCAAGTGTTATTATAAAACTGTAATACAATTTCAGAGTTCTGGTGAGTGATTTGAGTTTATTTTCTTAGCTTGTGTGTGTGTTGTGTGTGTGTAGTGTGTGGTGATGTTCAGTACAGAAGTCATGCAGTAGAATAACTAACGTATTGCTTTTCTGTACCAGATAATGTTATCCCTAATATGGAAACCCCCCGAAGGCTGTCAAAGGGGCGAAAAGTCCTGGATATTGAGGTGTATTCCAGCAGGTCCAAAGTCTATGTTGCAGTTGATGGAACCACAGTAAGCACCTTTAAAACTGCTTTTTGTTTCACCGAATTAACAGTCAATTCCTAGGGACGCAGCATAGCAGGAAATCGCTGCTGCATCATCTCTGTTAGTGCAACATCGTGGAATCCAGTTAAACAAAGTTATGTTGTAAAACTTGTTGCCCATGAACAAAATGCTGCTTGTTCACCTGTGTTAAATTGTGATCTGGTTAAAGCCCATTCCTGATACTATCAACCCCCAGCGCTCTTACCTCAGAATCCGAAGGCTATAGGTTCAAGCCCAACATTGAGACTTTGAGCTTACAGTCTAGGCTGACACTCCATTGCATTGTCACACATGCCATCCTTCGGATGCAATGCTAAATGAGATCCCGTCTGCTAGTTCAGGTGGATGTTAAAGTCCCTATCTCCCAGTATCCTAGCCGACAATTCCCCAAATAAAACTGGTTGTTCATTTCATGGTTGTTCGTGAGACATTGCTGTGTGCAAATTGGTTGGCTTGTTTGTCCACAAAACACAGTGATGGCACTTTACATTATAACCAGTGAAGTGCTTAGAGATATCCTCCCGACGTGAAAGGCGCTATAACCAAATGTAAGGATTATTGTTATTATATATTTTAAACTCAATTTTATTGCGTCCCTGTTTAATGCTTCCGTTGGTGTCTCGCTGTTTTTGTCCTGATAGGTTCTGGAAGATGAAGTCAAAGAGCAGGGGAGAGGAATCCATGTTATTGTTCTGAATCAAGCCACCGTAAGAATAATTTTATGTGTGTTATATGTTGAGCAGTACAACCTATTCATCTCCCTCCACACGCTCTCCAAAATTGCAGCCAGTTTCCAACCCTATCAACAACAACAACAACAAGATTTCATTTATAGAGCGCCTTTCACGTTATGAGGACGTCCCAAGGCGCTGGACAGTTGGGTCGGGACCTGAGCATTGGGGGGGAGATGGTCAAGGTGAGGGGAGGGAAGGGAGGGAGCGAGGAGGGGATAGAGAGTCGAGAGGGGAACTGAAGGCACGGTCGAAGAGAAAGGTCTTGAGACCGGCCTTGAATTCGATCCTCTGGGGGATGGGAGCCAGTGGAGGCGAGCGAGAGCGAGGGTGAGGGCGAGGGTGGGAGTGATTTGATCGCGGTGTCTGGTGCGGGACAGTACATGAGCTGCAGAGTTCTGAATGACCTGCAGCTTGTGGAGGGAGGTGGCGGGAAGGCCGGCGAGGAGAGAGTTCCCATAGTCCAGCCTTGAGGTGATAAAGGCGTGGACCAGAGTTTCAGCCGCGTGAGGGGTGAGGTAGTGCCGTAGTCTGGCGATATTCCGGAGGTGATGGAAGGCGGTGCCAGTTGTGGCGCGGATATGAGGGAGAAAGGACAGCTCAGGGTCGAACAGAACCCCGAGGTTCCTGATGGCTTTGAGAGGTGGAGAGTGCGGAGCTGATGTTGTCAGCGCCTGAGGTGCGGAGGCGCTGACGTGAGCCAATCAGGAGGGCCTCAGTTTTGCGCACGTTGAGCTGGAGAAAATTGACTCTCGTCCAGGACTCGATGTCGGACAGGCAGCTGTCAGGACATCGGTGGTCGTGGAGTTGAGGGTAGAGGAGGAAAGGTAGAGTTGGGTGTCATCCGCATACATGTGGAAGTTAACCCCATGTCTGCGGATGATGTCACCACAGGGGGAGCATGTAGAGGGTGAAGAGGAGGGGACCGAGGATAGAGCCCTGAAGGACACCACACGAAACAGTGCGGGGGGTGGAGGAAAAGCCGTTTGTGTAAACAAATTGAAGACGGTGGGAGAGGTACGACCTAAACCACTCAAGGACAGGGCCTTGAAGGTTGAGGTAGGAGGACAAGTGGTGGAGGAGGATAGCGTGGTCGACTGTATCGAATGCGGCCGATAGGACGAGGAGGACGAGGAGGCAGAGGGAGCCCTGGTCACAGATGGTCAAGATGTCAATGGTGACCTTGATCAGGGCGGTTTCTGTGGGGTGGCGGGGGGCACCGAGGAGTCGGGATGTGGTAGAGAACAGAAGCTTGGGGTTGTTCTTCGCCTCCAGGATTATCCTGGAGTAGAAGGATGACTTGGCCGAGGCTAGACTGGAGCAGTAGGTTTTGAGGAGGTCCAGCCAGATTTGTCGGCGTTCAGCGGCCCTCACCTGGCTCTTCAGTGAGCGGAGGTGGGTGGTGAACCAGGTTGATGTGGAGGGAGAGGTTGAGCGAGGAGAGCAGGGAGGAGAAGTCCGAGGAGATGGAGCAGGAGGAGGTGAAGTGCAGGTTGAAGTCGCCCAGGATGATAAGGCGATCAGAGCAGAGGCGGAGAGATGTTAGTAGGGTAAAAATATCGGAGATGAAGGTGGGAGAGGTTTTAGCGGCCGGTAGAAGAGGAGGATTTTGAGTGAGAGAAAGGAGGATTGGGAGAGGGTGAGGTGCTCAAAAGAGGGGAAAGAGCCAGAGGAGTAGGGGGATAGGGCAAGTGGTGTCCTTGAGATAAGGGCTACACCACCGCCACAGCGGTTGGGGCGAGGGATGTGGTGGGAGGTGTAGCCGGGTAGTGTGGCCTCCGTGAGGGGGAAGGTGTCGCCTGGGGTGAGCCAGGTTTCCGTTAAGGCCATGATGTCAACGCTCTCATCAAGGATGAGATCGGTGATGACCGGGGCCCTGTTACAGAGGGAGCGGACGTTTTGTAGTCCGATGTGGAGGGAGCAGTTGACAGAAGGGTGGGAAGGAGGGGGGTCCAGGTTGTGAGGCAGGGGTGGAGGGAATGGGGATGAGGGAGGAGAGGTTGGCTCCCCAGGCCTGTGTCCGGGGTGGCTGGCGAGTGTGGTGGGGAATGGGGTTATATGTGACATAACTCAAGACATCATCACCCAGTTTTTCTTCTGGTCACCCATGAAAAATACATAGAACAACTTATATTCATTCATCCAGTGCCCTTCACTTAGGAACATCTTGGGAGTGCCTCCCAAAGACCGAGTCGGATGAAGGTGGAAAGGTTATGAGCACGGTCGAAGGAGTAGCTTTTGGAACAATTTCACAAGCTTCCTCTTTACTCTCTGTCCTTCCAGGTAGAATAATTGTCGGCATGAACACACAGAAGCTTTTGTTTGCATTTCTAATCCTGATTGTAGCTACATCAGGGGTGTTTTGTATCCTAGGCTTAGCTAAACTGGGGATCGGTGTATAGTCTGAGTCTGAAATATCTTTTGCTGAGCAGGGTCACGTGATGGCAAAGCGTGTGTTTGACACTTACTCACCGCACGAAGACGAAGCCATGATCCTCTTCCTAAATATGGTCTCCCGTGGCAGGATCCTCATCTTTACCATTAAGGTCAGTGTTACGCTGCCCTTAGCTGGGCACAAGACCAGACAGGGACAAAGCCGGGATCGTTTTTTATATTTTAAGTGCATCTTTAAGTCTTATCGGGCGAGTGTGGGTTTGTCCCTACACTTCTGCTTCAGTATCTTGTATTTTCTGTCACATCTAAACTGTCCAGCAAAGGGTACTACTTAAATAATAATATTATTTAAAAGTGCATTTCCTATAGTCCCTGATTGGACTGAATCTGCTTGGAGCACATCGCCTCTGTTACGGTTGTTGTTGTGCAGTGACTATTTTGAAGTCAAATGGGGTAACCTTGATATTAGTCCCCTCCCTTCTCCCCCCCCCCCCCCCCCACAACCGACCCCAGCTCGGGTCTGAAATGCTGTACGCTGTCCAGCGCCTTGGGACGTCTTGCCGACGTGAAAGGCGCGATACACTCGTAATCTTGTTGTTGTACTACACGTAAAAAAAAAACTTGATTTCAGGATGAGGGGTCCTTCCATCTGAAAGACACGGCTAAGAACCTACTGAAAGGCCTAGGGAGTCAGATCGCCTCATCGCTAAGTTGGAGAGATATGTGGACCTTCGTCGTGAAGAAAGGAGGTACAGTATGACGTGTAACAATCTGATGTAACTAAACAGTTGATGGAAGCTCTAACGTTTCAATCCCTGCTCATTTTTTCCCAGTCTCAGCCAGGATAGTCAAGTTAATGCCCTGATGCTGGCTCTTTTTTTTTAGCACAGTGTAAAGATTGAATGCTCCTCACTAGGGTCAACAGGCTGAAACCGCTGATCCTGTTCTCGAGTATCTTAAAAAGTCCTGAACTTTACCAAGTGCCTCCCCATTGCAGTGTGTTGTTCCTTTAGACACTCGTAGCTTCGGTGTGTTCTTCATCCACATTGATGCCTTTCGTGATGCTACTTTATGTGTCGTCATACACACCAGACTGTATTAGATACAGCACCCGTTTCTAGCAATTAACGGATGTAAATGGAGTGGAGAATATGATCGAACAACGTTCTGGAAGGTTAGCTTGATGACTCAGTTCAGAACACCAATGGCTTTTCCGTCCTTAGGTCAAGTGTATGGTGAGAAGCATTCAAAGTCACCAGCTCTGGCCACTTGGGGAGATCCGGTCTTGCTGAAAACAGAGGTTCAGCTCAGCTCTGCCGAAGGTAAGGCTTTAATGTGTCCTGGGAGAGAGGGAGGGAGGGATTGCTTTTTTATGTCATACGTCTTTGAGACATCTCAAAGCGCTTCACAGAATATACTGTAAAGTGAAAAGCCTGTATATCTTGTGGGCGAAGTTTACCCATTTAATAGCAAGGGTGTGCACAGATTTCCTTTTTTTTAAAATCTTCACTTTGATTATCTTGTTCTTGGAGTCTAACATCTGTCCTTTTCACCCCTACGTTACCCTTTATTCCACTCCCATCACCATATCCTCTTGCTTGCTGCCTTGCTAACTTTTACCATTTGCTTACCTTTTGTGGAGATTCTGAGTGTCGCTGGTTAGACAATGAAACAAACAGGAGAAGAAAGGCTTTCTGCAGCAAGGTGGAGGGATATGGCAGCATCTGTAGCTGTAAAGATCCAGCACCTATTGAATTTAACCCTGAGACTGTAAGTTCTTGTGCTTCTTTCAACTACAGTACTTCCATGTGAGATTTGCAGTGTTGTTCAATGAGTCTGACTATGTCATGCTAACGGCAATATAGCAGGGGCTAAGGGTTGATTTAGACAGACTCTTTCTTGTGTTGGAGGACGGTTTTCCCTCACTTAATAATAATAATAATCCTTGCATTTGATATAGCGCTTTTCACGTCTTCCAGACGTCCCAAAGTGCTTCACAGAATATACTGTAAAGTGAATTGACTGTATATTTGTGGGCGAACGCGGCAGCCAATTGCGCACAGCAATGTCCCACAAACAGTCGTAGATGCACTTGCAAATCACCTGACTACTTTTGAAAGTTGGTCTAGATTTCTAAGCATTTCTACCCTCTCTTCCTCTCTTTCTCCCCCCACTTCCTCAACTAGAGATGTTATGGAGAAGGACAAAACTTCTTCCAATAGAGACTGAGTTGCCAGTGTGGGGAGAGTGAAGTAAAACTATTCATGGGAGTTGGAATGAGAGAATTGTTCTGGGAGTGGACTTAATTGGTCTCCAGGCCTTTTTTTGTGTCTGTTTCCTGTTCAGCTGGAGGGATCGGGAGATGGAAGTATCTCGAAAATGTCTGATTTAATCCCCATCCGGTGTGCTTGATTCTGGACATTTCAATTAAAACAAATGCACTTGAGGTTTTGGGAATCTGCAGAATCCATGACTTAATTTTCTAACATTTTCCTTCTTTTTGTTCTTGCAGTTAAAAGATAACAAGGTTTCCTCTGTCCCCGTGGCTGTGATCGCTGGCAATAGGCCTAACTACCTGTACAGGTGAGACTTTAGAATCAGGATACATAGCAAGTACATACACTATATCAACAGAACCACAATATATCAGACACATGCCATTTATGTTAGTGCGTAAAATCAGCAGAACGAACACCTGTTTTCTTCAATGAGCTAATCCAGCACACTTTTAAATTTCACAATTCTCTAACCTTTCTGCTCACGCGTGGGTGTGTGGGTGTGGTGGAGTGGTGGTGGGGAGAAACAGCAAAATTTTAGACTGCCACATAACAATAACTACAGGAGTGAGGAAGGGAAAGACACTGGGGAGAACTGGTGCCGTAAATATAAAAACAAATCCATTTGGATGCTTTGTGTATTGGAAGCGGCTCTAAACCACTAGAGATGGGTTTGCGACATGAACGCTGAAACGGAGATGGCAAAGATTAGACTGTTAATGCTTAACTATGGTTCTTTCCTTGTAACGGCTGTTTTTTTACCTACAGCAAAATCCGTTTGTGAGCGTAGGACTAGTGGGAACATCTGAATTCTTTTAATACTATCATAATGAGGGGCTGGGTTAGGCTAGATTCAGTGAAGCGTTTTAACACTTCCTCTTGAAAGTGGACAAAGTGTGCTGTGAATCACGAGAGAATGGTCCTTATTCCATTTCATTCATTGTATAAAAATAATCCTTCCATTTGATGTAGCGCCTTATCACGTCTTCGAGACGTGTCAAAGTGCTTCACAGAATATACTGTAGAGTGAATTGACTGTATATTTTGTGCACAGAGGTGTTCCACAAACAGTTGTGGATTGAGTGACCTTATTATTAATCTTTGAAGGAATTTTATTACTCCCGGAAAAGCGATCCGCCAATCACCTAACAACCGGGTTCCTACTTACTGCTAGATAAACAGAGGTGTGTGGAGTAAGGAAACTTGTCCAACTTTTAGTCCTGCTGGGAATCGAACCCAGGTCTCTTGCTTGTGAGGCGAGTGCTCTAACCACTGAGCTACAGGACTCATCCTTCCTTAATAACAATTCAGGCGTTTTCCTCCAATTGGTTTCTTAAATGAGGGTCTTGGCATCGATTTTCCTTCCTGGTAAAACTGTTCCTTTCGTTTGTTACCCTCGCTGTAAAGAAATATTTCCTTGTGAGTGCTTGTCTGAAAGTTGCCCGGCACATCTCTGAACCTGGGAAATCTTTTTTTGATGATCCACTTGTTTGTTTGTTTTTGTTCGAGAAGATATTTTATGATAACGTAGATGTTTAACGTGATATTTTTCCCATCTCCATCTAGAATGCTACGCTCGCTCCTGTCTGCACAGGGGGTTAACCCAGAGATGGTGACCGTCTTTATAGATGGTTACTATGAGGTGAGATATTTAGATTAAGTACTGGATGCGCCTTCATGGGTTGGTGTCATAAAAACTGAGCAGTTACAGTTGCACACTGTAAAGTGTCGTGGTTGTAGTTGAGATTGCCACTGGACTGAACTGATTGCTCTTTCAAAGAACCAGCACACACGTGATGAGCCAAATGGCCTTTTCTTTGTGCTGTGAATTTCTACCTTTCTAAGAAAGAAAATTGGCAGGGGAAAAGACTCACGCCTACTCAAAGAAAAAAACCCTGGGTGATAAATACAGATTTGTTTTTCAATGTTATAACAACAACTTGTATTTATAAAGCGCCCCTCATTTAGGGTAGTGTCCCAGGGCACTTTATTACTGTATCTTCACCTTATTTCAACTACCTTTGAAGTACTGACTGTTTGTTTCTCTATCAGGAGCCAATGGATGTCGTGGAGCTGTTTGGCCTGAAAGGAGTCCAACACACACCAATTAGTATTAAAAATGCCCGCGTCTCCCAGGTATCATTGACGTTGTTTGATAAACACAAACCGCAACTAGGCTACCAATCTCTTCCTGCAGCATACAATTCCCTTTCTTCTTCAGTCTGCTTACTGTAATAAAATATAACTCAATCCAAATCAAGGGTGGATTAGTAAGTTTCTTTATTTCAATCCAAATGCTCGTAAATCCACCACCCTAAACCACACACCTTGTCCCACTCCCAGTGTCCTTTTGCACTTCCTGTCCTTCTTATGATTAATTTCTTTGTTAATGATCAATTTACTCTTTAAAGGAGTTTTCAACACTTACATTTCCAGTATAGAAAAATGGAAAAGTGGAGGGATTGAGGGAGAGAGTTCCTAAAGTCACTCGTATACTTTACATATTGCCTCTGTTTACCCAGCAGTGAGTAGGAACCCGCTTGTTAGTCGATTGGCAGATCGCTTTCCGGGGATAATAATCCCTTCGACATCATAATAATAATGTGGTCACTCAATCCAAGACTGTTTGTGGGGACACTGTTGTGCGCAATTGGCTGCCGCATTTCACCCACAAAATATTTAGTCAATTCACTTTACAGTATATTCTGTGAAGCGCTTTGAGGCGTCTTGAAGACGTGATAAGGCCCTATATCAAATGCAAAGTTTGTTATTTATACTATAAAGAGTAATAACTATTTTGTAGATGAACGTGATCTGCTGTGGTAAAGTGTAGTGGGTGTATATTTTGTGGGGCAGCCAATTTGCGCTCAACAATGTCCTTCAATTAGCCATAAACCTGTGGCACAGTTATGTTGACAATTTATTTTCTTATACTTATGCAGCACTACAAAGCCAGTTTGACTGCAACATTTAATCTGCATCCGGTAAGTAGTGCTTTACTTACTGGAAATTAATACTTCAAAGTTGAATTTTGAAGCCCAAACCAAAAATGCTGGAATATCACATCATTCGACCCGGTTTTCAATCTCTGCTTTTAAATGCGTGACTTGAACTGTTGTCTCTTAATGCCATTTCTAAGTACTTTGAAATTCTGATTCAGTAATTTAATGGGGACCATTACTGCACTGATTTCAGTGTTAGGTATTTGTTCTATTCTTCCCGCCGCCCCCTGTTTTTAAAATTCTAAATTAAAGTTTTAAAATCTCCATCTGATGGGTGTCCGTTTGCTCAGTGAGTGCTGAAAAAAAAATTCTCTCGAGAAGATAGCTCACCCCACGCCCTGACTGACTGACCGCCTTGTTGCCTTGCTGTTGCCGTTTTGATGTAAGTGGCTGGCATCCACTTCCCCGCGCGGGAATGATTACTGATCGATATTTATTTTTCCACCCCCCCACCCCACCCCACCCCACCCGTGCCTGCTGATCGGCCATTTTGAAATTGTAACCCAACACTTGACCCGCTGCTGTTCGCCTCGGGGCGGCTGCTCGTTCAGGATGCAAAGTGCATTGTGGTTTTGGAGGAGGACTTGGACATCTCGGTCGACTTCTTCAGGTGAGTCGGGAAAGCTTCTCTCTCTT
Source organism: Callorhinchus milii (assembly GCF_018977255.1). NCBI lineage: Eukaryota > Metazoa > Chordata > Chondrichthyes > Chimaeriformes > Callorhinchidae > Callorhinchus > Callorhinchus milii. The sequence continues at coordinate 21,899,799 of NW_024704746.1, forward strand.
CCGCTGGTCGTCGGTCACTGCTGATGTCACTGCCCGGGTCACTTCCTGCACGTCGTGGCACAGAGTGAGGTCAGCGACGCTTCCTGCCAAGGAAGTGATCAGAAGTCAGTTTTTGTACGTTGAGATCCTTAGCGTCCTTTTAAGCCGTAGGAAGCTGGGAACTGGGAACTTCCTAACAATGCAGAACTCTCACTGCATTTCGCTCACAAAATATGCAGTCAATTCACTTTACATTATATTCTGAGAAGCGCTTTGAGACGTCTCAACGGTGTGATAAAGCGCTACATCAATGCAGTGATTATTATTATTACTGCACTAGTGTCCGCTCTGGTTCAGGGAATGAACCCACAACATTGTAAGCTTCACTGAAGTGGGAGTTCTACCAGCTGAGCCAAACTGACCAATTAAACTCCAATCCGATGCATTGGTGGCCAGTTACTAATCCATTTTATTCTTACTCCCTAGTTTTCTCAGCCAAACCACCCACTTACTTGAGGAGGATGAGAGTTTGTATTGCATATCTGCTTGGAATGATCAGGTGGGTCTGTGCTGAATTGCATTTACAATGATTCCAATTTAAATTATCTTTGCTGATCAGCTTCAGTTGTTTGCATTGAGACAGCATTGCTCCTACTTAGATTTTAGAGGTGCAGGGTAAGTATTTAATGTAACTGCCTAAAGTGCTATACTATATGTGGGAATGACTGTACTCTATATTTACTAGGGTTATGAACACACTGCAGAGGATCCTGCCCTTCTGTATCGAGTGGAGAGTATGCCTGGGCTTGGATGGGTATTAAAGAAAAGTCTATATAAAGATGAACTGGAACCAAAGTGGCCAACTCCAGAAAAGGTATAATCTTACAGCCCATAACAACAACAAATTAAAATTTCAAAGCGCCTTTCAGGTCGAGAGGATGTCCCAAGGCCCTGGACAGTCAGGGATTTGGACCTGAGCAGGGGGTTGGAATCAGCGGGGGGGGGTGGAGGGCAGGGAGGGTCGGGGTAGGAGGGTGTCCGAATGCGAGGAAAGTTTCCCCCCAACGTTCACACTTCTGTTTTGTGAAAACTAATTCTGTTCTTTGTTCTGACTCCCGTTGCAGCTCTGGGATTGGGACATATGGCTGCGAATGCCTGAACAAAGGAAAGGCCGGGAGTGCATTGTCCCGGATATATCCCGATCTTATCATTTTGGAATAGTTGGTTTGAATATGAATGGTTATTTCCACGTGAGTAAAGAGTGCCACTGCAGTGCGGTAAACATGCTGAACGTTTGAGTGAAAGGAATCCTCAGTGTATGACTGATGCAGACTACATGGCTCGACATCCCTCTCTGGTAATGTCACTGCAAGTTTGGGTGATGATCTGTACTTGCTAACCCTTAAACAGAGATCGAGGGTATAGTTCTCCCCTTTGACTGAATATTTAGCAGGTTTGAGATATGTAACGAACTGCGTTGTTTCTGCAGAACACTTTTTCATTAGAAACTGGGGTTTATTAATGAATAACAGATTCTAACCATCAACGCGCTCTCCTTTCACCCAGACGTTCAGCATATTTACTGCACTGCAGTGCTCTGCTGTTGGTTTTAGTCTTAGTGTATTTAAACCCGTGACCTTTGTACACTCATGTGGAAGACTGTTTACTTTCACATGGTCTGGGCGAGATTAATTTGGCATATCTCACTTTGTGTGAATGATCACTTGTCAACACCACTCAGAAAGAAAGGGTGCAGGGAGTTGGATAAAAGCTGTGCTAAGTTTGGACCACAAGCCATTTTGTGCATTTCTAGATGTATTTCTTTTTAATGAAAACAGTACCACGCTCACAAACTACTTATTCCACAGTTCGGGGGCTCTATCTGGGTCCGTGTTACCAATCATTTAATAACATGTAGTAATAATAATCCTTGCATTTGATATAGCGCTTTTCACGTCTTCCAGACGTCCCAAAGTGCTTCACAGAATATACTGTAAAGTGAATTGACTGTATATTTGTGGGCGAACGCGGCAGCCAATTGTGCACTGCAATGTCCCACAAACAGTCGTAGATCGAAAATGACCAATTTATTATTGTTTTTTTGGAGGGATTATTATTAGGCTCTGTGTGGAGTAAGGAAACTTGCCCAAAGTTTCGCCCTCTGCCTGGAATTGAACTCAGGCCTCTCGCTTGCAAAGCAAGCGCTCTAACCACTGAGCTACAGGACTCCAGAAGAGTAAGAATGGAATGTAAGAACGGAATGATTTAAATTTAAGCGCCTCTTTTTGTTTTAAAGGAAGCCTACTTCAAGAAACACAAGCTCAACACTGTGCCCAATGTGCAATTCAAAAACGTAGATAGGTTTGTACGAAGCTTTTTTTCTATTCTTCCCCATCCAAGTCATCCCTTTTAATGCATTTTTCCAACTTCCTCCTTTTTATGAAGATTTGTAAACGTCTTGACGATTTAAAATTTGAAAATTAAGCATGATCCATTTTTTTTTATTTGCTCAGTGCCTTGTGTGGAGACCTTGCTTAAGAGTATCCAAACCTCTTGAACTGAGAGTTCTATGACCCCCACCTAAGTTGAAATTCTCATGCATTGGAAAGAAATGCGCGTTCTCTCTCCTTGGAGGGGCATAGCATGTTTACCTAATTCCAGAGTATTAGGTGCAGGCTGAGAAGAGGCAAGGCCAGAGCTTACATTGAGATGGTTCTGGAGCGTAACCAGCTAAAACTGATCATATTGGGGTTTTACCTCTATTTCTTGCTCCTTTGTGGTGCTGAACCCATGGAATTGCACCCAACTTTAGAAGAAAATCGTGAGCAACAGAAATGGCTGAAAATATATATTTGAAATTGTTTGATCTAATATATAAAGCCATCTGTACAACGTCCTCACGGCACGGGTTTGAACTTCAATTGCTTTTGTTCACAGACTTAAAAAAGACAGCTATGAGACTGAAATTCATAAACTGCTAAGGTAAGAGGAGACGTTTTTACTCCAGTCAGTACTGCAGTGCAAGTTTCCAATGCTGTACTGCACATTGTAAAGTGCCTGAGTGGTCGTGTTATGCAATTAATAGAAAGGAAGATGTCAGACTTGTATCATGTTGCAACCTGGTCGACGAGACTTTGGTCTCCCTTGGCTGGGATACCCAATACTATCCGGCTGTGTATTTCGTTCCTTCCTTTACTTATGAACAGGCTAGATTATTATGGGATTTTAGGCCTGACAATAGCGTGTAGCCAATAGACAAACAAGCCTGTCGTGGTTCTGCCGTGACTCATTGCAAGATGCTGGCACCTGTCCTGGGACAGTGGGATAGTTTCCACTTTTTGCATATGGAGCACTCCTGAGTTCAGCTTTAATGAGGGGTGGATAAAGAAACCTATGTTATCTATAGCTGTCCTCTGCTAGCTACCTAAATTAGAAGTTGATCCATTTAATTCAACGTATAACTTCTATTGATTGACGCTACACAAAATGGTTCTACTTCTACAGCGAAGCCAAGGTTCTGGACCACAGCAAGAACCCCTGTGAAGATAGTTTTATTCCAGACACCGAAGGGAAGATCTATGTCATGTATATCAAAATGGAGCAGGAGACTGACTTTACAACGTGGACAGAGTTAGCTAAGGTAAGTGCAAAGCCATGTATTGTTTCTTTTCAAGCAGCACAAAAATGGTACGCTAACAATTGTGAAATGTCCCTACGGGTTGACTTGTGAAATAGCTAATCATCCTTGCCCTCCCTCTTTCATTAACTTGTGATTCAGCAGTACAATGGGTAAGAAGCACGTCCCAATACGTAATTAAGCTACTGTTGAGTACATTAATTCAGCAATCACAAAGATTAATCTGGTACAAAACTCTGGATACCTTGAATAAGCAATACCTTTGTAATTTGAGTTCCTTTGACACATGGTGGTTAGGTGACGCATTAAAACAAACTCCCAACATTTCAATTGAAAGTCTTTTTTAAAAAAGATTTCTTGGTCTCTTCTCACTGGTTTCTGATTAATCCTCGAATGTACATTTATCTTAATTTATCTATTGTTGTGTTAAGAAAATTAATCATAACACAAGCTAGCGGGGGCTCTTCAGTCTTGAAAAATGACACTTTCAGAGTGAGTGAACCTTATAGAGATACAGCAGATTTTAAATGGGATTGAGGAAGTAAAGTCAGAATAATTCATTTGAAATGACTTGAGATCGCAGAAGAAAACGACACAGGTTTAAAGTGCATTTGAAGGTTAAATACCAGGTGTTTTATTTTATCTTTTACCCAGAGGATAATTGATGACTGGAACAGGTCCCCTGGAATTGTGGTTGAGGCCAGGTTGTGCTTGTTTTTAAAAAAAAGAAAATGGCTTGATGCTGTAATTCAGGGGATAGTAGGGAGTATATTCTGGAAAGATGAGATCAATTGGACCAAGGAGAGGTTCATCCGAATCTCGTTATCTTGTGTAATGATTGTAGTGTAATTAACTGGCTTGTTGAATTAATGGACAAGTCCACTGAACTGTATGTTGTTGCAGTGTTCAATTCTGCCACCAGGTGTGGCTGCTGTCTCTAATGGTATTCCTAACACGACATGTAGATTAAGCGGGGTCTCCTTCGAGCTGAACTGGCCCTAAAGTGACATGCCTGGTATGTCAGAATCGAGCCAGCCCTCTGTGACGGTCTCGGTAGTCCGGTTCCTAAGCCAGGTGGGTCCGCAGTATTCCAGGCCACTGCTGACGACAGCATGGCCCAGCCTGGATCATTGTCATGACCTGGAAGGGCAGACCAGTCACTGGGGGCAGGGAGCCATCCCGCCCAACACCTACAAGGCAAAGCCCTAATGGGTAGGGTGGTCCTAGCTGGATAAGCAGCGGGAAAGCTTCCTAGACAGCAATATCAATGGCAAGCTATGTAGGTTTAGCTGGTTAGACTCCAGCGGTTACCCCAGCGCACACTCTGAGGTCTCCAAGCCTTAGCTCTTGACAACCTGGACCTAATACTTTCCGGAATTAGGTAAGCAGGATGCATTACTCCAGGAGAGAGTCAAATTCCATTTGTATGTGGAGGTGGGATACATGGAAACCTCAGCTTGATTTGGATGCTCTGAAGCTCGGTGATGGGTTTCTGCATGTGTCAGACACCCGGCTGACCAAAAACAAACAAACATGTAGCTCAGTGAGTTCGAAACATGAATCCAGTCCTGCATTTCAAACAGCTTCTAGAAGAGGAAGAGCTTTGCAGAATACTGAGGCCAGCTGTAGCCATAAACGTTTGTTTGTGATTGATTTCTATAGCAAATAGGCATGGCGCAGGTAAAGGTCAGACATGTGACATTTAATTTGCTTTTTGTTATTTAATCCCATTAAAACGTGGTGTTTGGGGTTCATTCATAATGGGGGATGGTGAAAAAACATTCCCACTTCCAGGCTGTCGCTGACGTGGCTTTTGTCCCGGACTGTCTGGCTTCCTGCCCATGTGCCTGCAACCGTTTCTAACCTTGTGTAGTGGTTGTGGCTGACTGGCTGATTTCCTCTGTGTACATGAGAAGCTTCATAACAGGCCTTTGCTTGCTCCCAGTGGAGTTTCTGTGCCCTGTTCTGTGAGTTGAGTTTTTAACTGTGTGCTTGTATCTTCCAGTGCCTCCATATCTGGGATCTTGATGTCCGTGGTAACCACAAGGGCATGTGGCGGCTATTCAGAAAGAAGAACCACTTGCTTGTGGTGGGAACTCCAGCCTCTCCTTATTCGTAAGTACAAGTCTCTTCCCCCACTGGGACTCAATACAAGTGTTCAATGCACTCTTTTGGCTTCCTTACTCAGGGGTGAAACCTTCGGCAAGTTTCCTTAATCCACGCCCCTCTTGTTTACCTAACAGTAGTAGAAACCTGGTTTTTCGTCGATTGGATGATCGCTTTCCGGGGTTAAAAACCTCTTCAATAAAAAATAATGATACTTTGGGCACTCAATCCACAACTGTTTGTGGGACACTGATGTGTGCAATTGGCTGCCGCAAAATTGTAAATCATGTTACAATAGATTCTGTGAAGCGCTTTGAGACGTCTCAAAGGCATGATAAGGAGCTATATCAAATGCAAGCATTATTATTTTTATTATAACTGGTTGTTCCAACAGTCAGATACAATTTCTTCTACTTTGAGATAAATACTTTGTGAAAACCTGGTTCCCTTTCTTTGTTTCTGGTCAACCAGATGTCTGACACTTGCCGAAACCCATCACCATGTTTAAGGGTGTGCAAACCAAACTGAGAATTTCAAACATCTCATCCTCTCATGGCATTCCTGTTTCGGGGACTGTAAATGTGACAGAATCCCTCCTATCATTCACCGTCCTGCACTGATGGAGAAGACTGGAACAAGTTAATTGGCTTAGTGCTGTGGTGACATTTCAGCTGTGAATAAAATAACCTGTTCTGTTATGTTTCAACTGTTTAAATTGGTTTCTCTGTTGGCAGGTTAAAGAAGCCCACATCAGTGACACCCATTTACATTGAACCACCTCCAAAGGAAGAAGTGGAATTGAATTAAAGTTGGGCTTCCTCCATTTTTGTAGCAAAGGGATCTCAACTACAAACCATATCAAACCACTATATTTAACGTACAACATCAGTTTACACGTTGCTTCATAACCATCTGCTTTAACATGAGGCAAAAACAAAACCCAAGCTAATTCCGACTTGGGTGAACTACTAAAGACTTTAGTTTTGTAAATTATGGTTTCAAATATTTATATTACTGAATCTACAAAAGTTGGGAGAATCTTCTGTACACATCATCAGAAGGATGGACCAAGGGATTTCCTGAAATGGTGAGTTGGGTTGTATTGCAAAGTGCTTCATATCATACTCCTAAACTAGAGCACTGAATCGGTTTAATGACAATGTACTCAGACAGACTTGTGTCTGATTTATTTTTTTCTGTCTGATATCATAAATCAGGGTACAGAGTAGCAAGTCTCTGCTTATGAACTGGACTATTGACAACACGTTTGACCCAGAATTTATTTCAGGAGATTGTTAAACCACTACAGAGAAGCAAGACATTTTTTGATCCACAAACCATATTTACAACATGAGGGGTAGTGTTATTGATGTAGAAATTTTATTTGTGATAGTGGGGAGAGGGGAGTTGCTGCTGTTTTCTAATGGACAGTGAAATTGTTTTAAACTTTTTGAGGTCTTTTGGGGTTGAGGGGGAAAGGAGACGGTATATTTTTACCTGTGGCTTGGACATGGCATCTCTTCAGGAATTTTCTGAAGCTTCATTGCTGAAATAATAATAATAATCCTTGCATTTGATATCGCGCTTTTCACGTCTTCTAGACGTCTCAAAGCGCTTCACAGAATAAATGTTACTGAAATCACGTTTCGCCCACAAAACATACAATCAATTCACTTTACAGTATATCCTGTGAAGTGCTTTGAGATGTCTCGAAGATGTGATAAGGCGCTAACTCAAATGCAGGGATTATTATTAGAATTATTAATTGACATAAGAAATGCAAGACTAAAAAAGACCCAGGTCCATCTAGTTTGCCTTCCACCTTCCTGACTGTCGCATGCACATATGTCCTGAACTACCTATGTAGATATTTGAAAATGTCTGACCTCTTCAAAAATCCTTACACTAATATTTTTATATACTGGTATTGTGACCAGATTAAAGAGTTTCCAGCATAAAGCGTGTGCTTTCCAATGACTGCCTTTCGATTTGCATTAGTACATGGCATTGGGCTACAAATTTGAATAAGTGAAAGTGGGCCTGACTTATGGATTTCTGGCTTCTCAGCATATTGGATATCGAACTGTATTGTTTAGTGACCGAGTCTTTTCCTGCTGGAAGACATGATATGGTTGCTGTCCATCATCTTTCAGATTGACAATGGAAAAGGAGGAGTACTTCATACTAAACATCTAACCTGCCTTATCCAGAATAATGTTCCCCTACACAGTGATTCTTCCATAAATTTGAACAATTTGATTTTGAATCCCAGTTTCTTTGGTCTAAATAACACCTAATTGACGCGGTGCAATCTTGTCGACTTTCTGATGAAATGCTGGTGGTTTGGAGCCAGAAAATATGTTGTGATCATGGCCAGTGTTAACCTTGTCTGCCTCGAAAATGAAAACGACCTCCTTTCAGGAAATACAATTCTTATACTCCCATTCCAATCTTTCTTCATACACCATTAATATTTGCATTTCAGTTCTTTTTCTTACCAGGGCTACACTTACTTTTTTTTTAAACCAGTTATTTACTCCTCGAGGGAGAAAATACACAATGTGAATATGATCATGGGAGTTGCTATTATTCCCACTCTACAAATAACCACGTGCATGAATTTATATAGGTGTTTGTTGTATTTATGAAGTATCAAACGAGTCATTGCTTTTAAGTTCACTCCATTTTTCCCACTCCACTACCCTCTGTGTCGTCTCCAAAATGAGCTGATAATTCAGCTTCAGTATTTGTAAAACTAAAAAGGAAACGCTTCATTGAAACCATTTGTGCCTGAAATTTCTCCTACTGCATTTCAGGAAGAAATGTCTTTTTTGTTTGCTTGATGGGTGATGTAAAATAAAGAGTTCTTTTTAAAGTTGTACATTTGTAACTGATGTCTAGAAGTTATATTCAGGAAGGTGATCTTTTCGGGTAACTGCTGTTTTCTACTGACTTGTAATAAAAGTGAAATGAAGAACATATCCCACAAAAAAAAATCTGCTGCAGGTCAGGAACCAACTAGTAATGTAGCTGTTGTTATCGGCATACAATACAAAATTACATTTGTAAAGCGCCTTTCATGTCAGGAGGACGTCCCAAGGTTCTGATCAGTCGGATTAGGGATTTGCCCTTGAGTGAGGGGTGGTGGGGTTGGATCAGGGTGGGTGGAGGGTAGTCGAAGGCACGGTCGAAAAGGAGGGTCTTGAGGTGTGCCTTGAAGGAGGCAAGGGAGGGAGTGAGGTGAAGGGAATGTGTGATGGAGTTCCAGAGGGTGGGGTCAGAGAGGCTGAAGGCCCGCCCGCCGATGGTGGGGTGGACCTGGCAGGGGGCATGGAGCGGGCTGGAGCCTGCTGAGCAGTGGGAGCGGACAGGTTGATAGCAGGTCGGAGAGGTGGGGGAGGGAGCAAGGCCATGGACAGCCTTGAAGTTGAGGACGAGGATTTTGAACTCTGAGGGATGGGGAGCCAGGCGAGGGTGGGGTGCAGGAGAGGACACGAGCTGCAGCGTTCTGGATGATCTGCAGTTTGTGGAGGGAGGCGTTGGGAAGGCCAACAAGCAAGGGAGTTGGAGACTTTTGTTTCGTCAGCCGGGTGTCTGACACATGCAGAAACCCATCACCGTTGCTTATGAGTATCCAAACCAAGCTGAGAAATCCATTCATCCCACCTGGACATGGGAAACCCAGAGATAGATTGTTGGAATGGAACGCGCGCTCTCTCTCTCCCCGGAGGGACACATCTTGCTTACCTGATTCCAGAAATTAGCAATAACTGGAGACTTGATTTACATTCACAGCTGATGGCTGCATTGTAAACCTTAAACCCACTGTAAATCTTAATCCTAGCAAGATTTCCGGTTCTAATTGCTCCATTTGTTTTTTGCTTTTTACAGCCAGTATAAAACTTTAATAGGCTGCCAAGCCCTCCGAACCACTAGCCCACATGAAGAGCACAATATAAATGCAAGCTGTTGCTGCTGCTTTCCTCCTCTGTAAAGGAGCTGCCGTTATTTCGTGAATTTGTGATTTCGGTCACTAGCCATTTCAGATAATAATAATCCTTGCATTTGATATCGCGCCTTATCACAACTTTGAGACGTCTCAAAGCGCTTCACAGAACATAGTGTAAAGTGAATTCACAGTATATTTTGTGTTTGTATACTATACTGGTACCTCTATACCGATGTGTGTTTTCATTCTCCTGACGTGAAAAGCTCTTTATAAATATAAATGTCCGAGCTTTCACTTTTCCAGACATTTTTTTTGCCTTGCAAGCTCTGTTTGGATTAACGCTCCTTAAAGAAGTTATGGCTGATCTAATAGACTGGAGTGAGTGAGAGAGGGAGGACAGTTTTAAGATGCTGCCATTCGTTATGGTGAGAATTGAGTGATTTAAACAATCAGAAAAGTATTGTCAGTTAACATAGTTAATGTGGGACATTTACTGTACTGGACAATACCATCATCAAAAGCCTCTTTTAATTTAAAGCAGCAGGTTCACAATCACTCCTCCCACTTTGCACACAGAAGCACATTTCATACCTAACTCAATTACACACTTGAAACCACCTAACCATAACGTGCTTTTTCTTTACGTAATTTCCCTTCGAGATAAAGATAGCAAAAGTTTCATGCATCGATGCTGATTTTACAAAGGTGTTATCTGTTCAAACCACACCCCCCCCGGGAGAGAACAAGCTGGTATGTGTCACCAGCGATAACGAATTGCATGTATATAGTGTCTTTGACGTCAGGAGGATGTCCCAAGAACCTGTCGTTATGAAGTTGGGAGTAAAATGACTGTTTATTAATAGAGTCCTTGTTACCCAATGAAAGCCTGTGTGTTTCCTTGTTATTCATGCACATCTTGTTGGGAAAAGTAGCTGCATTTTGCCTGTGCTTGCAGTTAAATATAGTATGCACTTACATAGTTTCGTAGAGTGCTGCAGCACGGAAATAAGCCATTCCTCTCCCCCTTCCAACCCGTGCCAGCGTTTATACTCCATTTGAGCACCCAACAGCACTATTTCCCTCACCTATACACCTCCATTACATTCTCCCTCAGTTTTTTCTCTTCAATACATTGACGATATGTGATCTTATCTTCCACCAGACAAACTACTGTCATAGTACGACAGATAAGATCAATTTCGGACTGTTTCATTAAAGAGACCAATGTCCTTGCCTGATTCTCTCTTGGTAATTATTAGATAATTATTTGGGGAGGACAAGTTTGCAGGGCTATGGGGAGAGAGTGTGGGAATGGGATTGATTTGGATAGCTCTTTTCAAAGCCGGCACAGACATGATGGGCCAAATGGCTTCCTTCTGTGCTGTATAATTCTATGATTCTAACCCATTCCAGCTGATCACTTATACTGTGAAGAAATATTTCCTGGTGTCGGTCCTAAATCACCCTTCACCATCCCAGATCATAACAATCAGTGGACCATCATCTTCTCCTCACTACCCACATAACCTGCTTTAATCACTCACAGGTGCGTTAAACATTGCTTTACTAACTGGTGCTGATTTAGTTACTTCCTTGATGGAAAATTACTGTGATTTGCATACTTGGTTTATGAGCCATATCGAGTTTCAATTTGAATGGAAGAAATTTCTGGTTATTGTGCATGAGAATTCCTTGGGATATTGCTGTGACAGGCCTGGATGAGGGGATGTGGGTTGAAAAGAAGTACATGTTAAGCTTTCCTATTTGTTGGTTGACGTTTCCAGCTTCCTTACTAGTTATAATAATTATAATAATTCTTGCATTTGATATAGCGTCTTATCACATCTTCAATAGCTGCCTCTGTTGTGTTTTTAAAAAGATGACAGAATCCTTCATGTTTATCATTTACGCAGAGTCACAAAGTGCTTCACGCGGTTGACTGGGAGCCAGAGCCGGGAGAGGGGCGTGGGGTAGAGGGGGTGGGGGAGAGGAGGGATGAGGGCAGGACGGAAGGGGGTCAAACCAAAAGCTTGGCATAGAGGCCAGGTCTTAAAGTTATAAGTGTTTCTTGCAGAGTGATTTCCAGCGAACCAGTTAAACTACAGAAATAAAGAGATCACCAGACAAGAGAGATTCACTTGAAAGCTTTTCAGCCCATTTGAATCTTACCTTCCGAAATATTTACCTTATTTCTCCTCCAGTTACAGCGTCCAGTTGGATTGTTATTGGGGCACATAAAGATTCCATCTCATAGTGCAACAGTAAACCCCTTGATTTTCGCTGAGAGTGGAGGGCAAAGCAAGTGAGGATGCAGTATTCCTAACCCAAAAGTAAAATATAGGCAGGTTTTGGAGCCGAAATTAACTGAGGCTGATGGTGACCAGACCATTGGATATGTGCCAGAGACCTCAGCATTGTACAACGCTGCCACGTGGGCATTGTTCAGGAACATTGAGTTATGGCCACTGTGTTCTAATGTATTTGTATTTCATCTCAACAGATTTCCATCAGAGACTGTAAGTTACTTCACGACCCATTGGTCTTCCAAAAATTGGAAATTGCGTTTCACAATTACTGCCAAATGTAGTGACTATTTTCGGAGGCAATTGCTGAGACGAGTGACAATCTTTCTGTGACAGGGCTGGCTGAGGTGGTTTGGAAAGAAAATATTTTAAACCAAGGATGGCACCTCTGGCAATGCATCACTGAGTGTTAGCCTGGTCCTTGAGTTTAGATTCGAAGGGTTGTAGGATCCAGAGGCCAGACTGCTACCAACTGAGCCAAGATGACACCCTGTAGAGCAGTGGAGGACGCATTCATTGTTGTGGATACCTTTAGTGTTTCACCTGCAGTAAACGAACCCGGTTGTTAGTTAATTGGTGAATCGCTTTTCTGAGGCTAATAATTCCTTCAAAAAAATAATAATAATAAATTGGTCACTTCTATCCACGAATGTTTGCGGGACACTGCTGTGTGCAATTGGCTGCTGCGTTTCGCCCACACATATACAGTCAATTCATTTCACAGTATATTCTTGTGAAGCGCTTTGAGACGTCTTGAAGACGTGATAAGGCATTATATCAAATGCAAGGATTATTGTTATTACTGGAACACAAGATTATTAACCATGCTATGGGAACCAGGGTAGAATTGAATAATAATGACTGCAATGCTGATTGCAGCTCCATTGGATGGCAGTAAATTTAAATTTAAATTTAACATTAAAAAGATTCATACCTTCTTATCTCTAGTCTACTCATAAACAAAAGCCTCAGGATGTGGTAACAAAGACCGGAGAACTGGGTGAAGTCTCATCTTTCTTTGCTCCCATCTGCAGTTGTGCTTCAGGCTTTTTTTAAGAATTGTAGTTGAGTGAAGTTAGGTTATGCTTTCTTGTTTATTGTGCTTTACAGATTATTGAAAGTGGTCGATAAAGTCAAGGTATGATACTAACTTCCGGAACTGTCAGCCTCTATCCCTCCACCTCATCTAATCTTTAAATTGTTTCACCCACAAAATTTCCAGTAAATCCACTTTGAAATACATTCTTTGAAGCGCTTTGAGACATCCCAACAACGTGGTAAGATACTATCACACAGCAGCCAATTGTGCACAGCAGGTCTCACAAACTCGTGGATTGAGTGACCACATTTGTTTTTTGGAGGGATTATTATCCCCGGATTCCTACTCACTGCTTGGCAAACAGAGGTGTGTGTTTGTGTGGAGTAAGGGAACTTGTATTAGGTTTCGCCCCACCTTGGAATTGAACAAAACCAACAGAATGACATTTGTCTTTCACGTTAGGAGGACGTCCCAAGTCTCTGGACAGTCAGAGGATTCGGGCCCTTTGAGCCAAACGCCTAACCACTATCATACAACAACAAGATTCCATTTATTGAGCGCCTTTCACGTCGGGAGGACGTCCCAAGGCGCTGTACAGTTGGGTCAGGACCCGAGCAATGGGGGAAACGGTCAGGGTGAGGGGAGGGAAGGGAGGGAGCGAGGAGGGGGGAGATGGTCAGGGTGAGGGGAGGGAAAGGAGGGAGCGAGGAGGGGGTGGAGAGTTGAGAGGGAAGCTGAAGGCACAGTCAAAGAGAAAGGTCTTGAGACCGGCCTTGAAGGAGGAAAAGGAGGAAGCGGCGAAGGCACTGGGGGATAGAGTTACAGAGCCTCGGGGCTGAGAGGCTGAAGGCCACCGATGGTAAGGCGGTTGGGGCGGGGGATGTGGAGCAGATCGGAGCCAGAGGAATGGAGGGTACAGGCAGGTCGGTAGGGGGATCGTAGGTCGAAGAGGTAGGAGGGAGCGAGGCCGTGAATGGCCTTGTATCCTACAGGACTCCACTCCATAGTGTTGGGATGGATTCTCTGCTTGTGGTTTTAGCTCTGACTGCTGTTCTTGTCTCTTGCTCCTTGTTATATATATATATATTTTTTTCCACCTGTTATTTTTTTCTCCTCCTGGTTTAAAGATGGTGACTCATGTCCTGGGTGCTGGCAGCTCTCTGAGACCTTGCCCAAGAACATGTGAGCCCAGTGAGGGCAACACCCAATGTAACAGAGGCATCAGAACCAAGCCCAGGCCAACCCTGTACACGTAATACAATCCTGTACAACCTTTTCCTAGATGCTGCTGGATAAACAAACAGTAGAGAAACCCTCAGACAGTAATAGGAGGAGATTTTTCTCCTCCCTAGCCTAGGGACACCATGGTCAATTGTAATCACCCAATTATGGTGACCAACCAATTGCTAAATATATCTTCCTGACACGTATCAAGTCCCACAGCTAGGGCACTTACTTACTGACCTCTTAGGAGTTCAAGGGCTCTTGCTTGATTTGGTTTCAAAAAAACAATGGCCAAAGATGTGAAATCCTTTCATGCCCTGGCACTACCCTGCCTCTGTGACCTGCTTACTCCCCACCACCACCACTCTCTCCTGCTTGTCCCTTCCCTCCGCTCCACCATTAATGACTGTGCTTTCAGCCACTGCGCCACAAAACTTTGGAACTCTTGCTCAATCCCTCTGCCTTGCCCCCTCCTTCCTCATTTTCAGATCATGCTTGAAGGCTTTCCTATTCGACCGTGCTTACAGTCACCTCCCCTTCCCCTCTGCTCGACGTCAGGCTCCACCACTATAAAGCGCTCTGAGACGCTGCCATGTGTGAAGGGCACTGTTATAAATGCAAGTTGTTGTTGAGATTTTATAAAGCCCCACTGTTTACCAAGCAGTGAGTAGGAATCCGGGGATAATAATCCCTCCAAAAAAAAAAAAAAGTGGTCACTCAGTGTTAAGTTCGTGGGGAGACACGAGGGCTTGGACCCAGAAAAACACTGGGGCTCCACAACTTCAATATAGCTCTTTCACTTCCACTCCCTCCTTCAATGAGCAAGGGAAGGGCATAAATATGGATCCCTTGGCAAATAAACAAGAAATAGAGTTAGAGAAATGCAGAAAACCTGGCTTGGCAAGGGCCTCCGTTGATTGGGAGAGACTGGTTATTCCAGTCTATCATCAAAAGTACACATTTGTGAACAGCTGCCAACAACCTTGCGTCAAGCGAGACAAACTGTATCTTGCAATGTTTAATGGTACCTTTCAAATTCACAAACTCGCCCACAAAATACAGTCAATCCACTTCAAAATGCTTCACAGAATATACTGTGAAGTGGATTGACTGTATTTTGATATGTCGCACCTGTAAATATGTGTAATCCCTCAATAACCAAATATAAATGGTGCAAATCGAACATTAACTGGGAAACATCACGTGCTTCCAAGCTCTCTCCTTTTAGGTTGCCATAGAAGCTGAGAATGAGACCTTTGTATGTCATGAAGTACTTCCAACAATAGGGAGTAAATTTCACAAATAAACGGGTCTGGCCAGGAAGGATTAAAATCTCTGTGTACTTAATAGAATACTGCTGTGTACACACAATCAACAATATTTTTTTATTTCGGTCAGCTGGGTGTCTGACACACACAGAAACCCATCTCTTTGCTTCAGAGTATCCAAATGCTAACTCACCTACACATGGAAATTCCAGAGATAGCTGTCGGAATCCGCACTCTCTCCCTTAGGGACATATCCTACTTACCTGGTATTAGGCGCAAGTTGACAGGAGCCAAGGCCTGGGGATCCCAGAGTGTGACAAGGGTCTAACCAGCTAAAACCACATAGTTTGCCAGCGATAGCACAGTCTGGCAAGCTTTCCCACTGCTTGTCCAGTTAGGACACTATACCCATTAGGGCTTTGGCTTACAGGGTTAACAGGAGCTGAGTGGGATAACCCCCTGACCCCAGTGACTGGTCTGCCCTTCCAAGTCCTGCTGATGAGCTGGGCTGTCATCAGCAATGCCTTGGAGTACTGTGGAACCGGATTCCCGAGTCCACAAGAGAGGTCTGGCTCGATTCTGAGATTCCGCTAGCAATCATGTCACCTTGGAGCCGGTTCAGTTCCAAGGAGGCATTTTGAACGTTCAAAAGATGTGGAGAAGGCAGTGGCACATTCAAATCAACACCTTTAGGAGAAGAGGGGAAAAATTTGAAGGGGGAAAATTTAAAAGAAGCTATAATTTTATTGATACAACATACCAGATCTGGTCTAAATAACAATCATTTTAGTTGTGATGTGTTACAGAATTTAGTGATCTCACACTACGTTTGAACTCCGCGCTGTTCGTAGTTGAACTACAATGTAATTGTAATAAAGCTCATAAACAGCATGAGGGACAGGACTCATTAAAATAAAAGCCCTTCAGTAAGCAGAGCCCTGCCTGCAATATACTGCATTTATATCCATTATAAGGGCATTTTTGAAGCAGCACACATCAATCAAGTTCTGGTAACTGAGACTAGGCAGCATATCCACGGCTTGTAAAACTGTGTCTGTAGCTGTTGGACAGCCTACAGGAAGAAGACAATGCGTTGCATTGTATTAATTTTCCATACGTGGACCTTGTTTTTTTTAAATAAAATATCCACAAGGTCAGATCTAATCAGCAGTTGCAAAAGATCGCTTTGAAGGCCGCTCCGAATTAAAATGCAGATGAGTAATAACCCTAGAATTTAAAATCCAAATAATGATTATTGAATTTGACTTGCAAGAACGGTATGCAGGACATGTACTTGCGATAGTAAATGATCTCAAAGCCTTCAGGAATTGTTTCGCCCACAAATAATGCAGTCAATTCACTTTACAGTATATTCTGTGAAGTGCTTTGAGACGTCTAGAAGTGAAAGGCACTGTATCAAATGCAAGGATTTTTATTATTAATAATTATCTTTCAGATTCACTGAATCTTTCAGTCCTGGAATGTATTCTGTTGGTAAAGGGCTGGTAGGAGTGAGAAGATAATACTTGTCTTTGATACAGTCTTTCACATCGAGAGGACATCTCAAAGCACTTTAGTTTTGGGATGGGAACAGTGGCACTGTTCTTAAAATTAGAAAAATAAGAAAACTTTGTGCTTAGTTTCTGATTAAATGGACCAGAAGTTCAAAATATTAAGCACAACATAAATGCCGTCCTTGCTCTTCCAAACTGGGTGGGTCAAAGGAAAGTGCTCCAGTCACCCATGTCAACACACAAAAGAACAAAGTGATCGTTTATTGCACCTGCAAAGCCCTGGATTTGACTCCAGCTCAGACTAATGGGATGAAACAAAAATCTTTATGATGTGAAATGCATTTAAAAGAATCTCGACCGTTTTGGTATGAGTCTTTTTAAAATAAAAAAAAATCTATAGTTTGCAACTGACAAATCTCCCTCACACCAATACCTCAGGGAATGCTTCTCTGATGTTGATTTAATACGATTGTTGAAGCCATTTTTTCTTGAATAAAGTGCCAAAGTCTAAGAATTATTGGTTCCTCCTTGTAATTAGAAAATAAGCTTCCAATCTAAAGGCTACAGATTCAATCTGTACAGACTAAATATTGTGAATGTTTCTACTGTAGAAAATAGGGCAGACAATTCACTTATTTACTGGTAGTAAATAAGACCTGAGAAAAACTGCACAGGGTTGGGTGGGGGCAGGCAGGGGAGGACGAGGCAAATCTTTTGTAAGGCCATGACTTGTACAGCAACACAAGAGGTGTAAGTGCCAGACAAATCTACCAGTTATGTTGCAGTAACCTGCCACGTAACTATAAGAGTTTGCTAGGCGGAAGGATGCTAAGGTTCATCCAGCTAACCTTCCACCATCCTGGCAGTTGCATGTGCCCTAAACTGTGTATTGTATTATAGAGATAGTATTTCCTATTGATATTATACAGAAATCTTTCTCATTTGTTCTTGAAAGAATCAACACTTTCTGCTTTTACCATCTCCCTAGGGAGTCAGTTCACTGGTCAAGAGCTCAGCCATTACTCCGTCATATGGTTAATACTGGTGTCCTACATGTATGAGGAGGGGGATTAATGTCATAGTTTTTGCATTGGGATCTTCATAAACATATCAGTAGCTCGGACTCTAATCCTAGATTATTATGAAGGTTAAATTGTTACTTATTCGGAGAATCCCCTCGTCACAATCCCCGCTTGTGTTTGAGATACACAGCGGTTTGCATGACTGACAATAACGGCTGTTGCTGGGGACAGGATGTAAACAAGCCTCGTTGCCTAGGTTGGAATGGTTAGTTTTTTTTTGGAAAGCAGCATGCAAACTCATTTAATTAATAAACCAGTGTATTGGGATCATTAGGTTCAACATCAGCCCGAGAGTCAGTCAAGCAGTTCAACAATCACCTGACCCTTTGCAAGCCAGGACTTGCTTGAGGAGTCGCCTTTCTTTCAAACCAGGAAATTTCACCTTATGCCCAGCAGACCTTCAAGCAGGATTTGGATTTACTGGATCCTTTAAAGGTTCTGACACTGGAAACTGAAATAATAACGATGCAGGTTTACTAGGATGATACCCAGGACTGGCAGGTTGCTGCTATCATGATAGACCGCTCCCCTCCACTAGAGAGGGGACCTAATAGGCGTTTAAAATTATAGAAGGATTCAATAAGAATAGCATAAATAAACCGTTTCCACTAGTTTATGAGACCAGTGAGACCACAAACTAGGGGACACAAGTATAAGATAGAGATTAGGGGAAAAATCTAGGAGAATTTAGGAGGAACTACTTCACGCAGAGGGTAGCAGGATTGTGGAACTCACTGCCTGAATTAGATAACGTAGATGCATTCGAGAAAAATGCTAGACCTTCAAATGAAGGAGAGGGGAATAGAAGAGAGTAAGGAATGGGTGGAGATGTGTGTGGAGTGGCCTGTTTCCATGCTGCCCATTCTTTGTAAATCTTTGCAAGGGGACACCAAGACCTGAGATAAATCCAATCACATGTTCTTAGATGCTGAAACAAGTTGAATCAATCCATCGCTCAAAAGAACACACGCATTATTCTTCTCTATACACCTGCAAAAAGCAATCTTGCCCCTTTTTTTAAATATACGTAGATCTAAAAAAAATTGTTAAAACACCCCACGTCTTTTGGTTTGAATCTTTATTATAAGAATAATGCTACTTACAGAAAACATGTTCTAGGAAATAATTTGATATTCTCCAACAATCGAGTAAATCAGTACATACAATATTTTAAAACACGCTGAACATGTGTAAAAATTCAAACATCAGCGCTGGTACTTTATACAGTGGTGAGCAAGAGGTGCTCCTGAACAAATTGCTCGATTGTCAGGTCATGCAGTGAAACCCTCATCATAAATAGTCAACATGGCTATTGTGCACAACAAAATGACCTGTTCACTACTGATTACCTGATCTCCCCCTTTTAGGCAAATAATTTAAAAGGAAATCCAGGCAAACTGGGGCCATTTGCTTTAAGTGAATGCAGTTGTAAGATTGGTATAAAAAGGATTAGGTCGTGGGGTTTGAGGCAGGAATAGAAAGGCTGGGAGCATTATTTGGGTCAAATGAGTACATTTTTATTAGGTTCACTTTAACTAGTTTGAGTGAGGCAGGGGAAGAAGATGAAAAAGGCTTAGAAGATTGGCCATTATTAACTTTGGCATTAGGATTAGTAATGAGTGGCCAATGTAGAACAGTACGATCTTGAAGCGCAAAATCAACAGATGGGAAAAAAAAATTGGTAAGTAAATCCCAGACCCGAGGAGGCCTTTCATTTCTAATTTTGGAAATCTTTATATGTGTCCTCTTATGAGTTTGCGGTTTGAAAGTATCAAAGCATGAACTACAAGTGAGGCAATTAGCAGGAAGTGAGCAAGGACATGTTCCTGCAATCCACTGTATAGATCACCTTCACATTAGATTTACATCCATTGGCTGGCGTGATTCACCCACAAAATACAGTCAACTCAATTTACAGTATATTCTGTGAAGCCCTTTGAGTCGTCTCGAAGACATGATCAGGTGCTATATCAAATACAATATTATTACTATTATCCTGGAGGTACGGACAATATTTTAAAATTAAAAACTGTTACGCCTGGTGTATATTAGAGTCACACACTGCAACAGTACTTCTAGGAGAGAGAGGGAGAGATGATTTGTTTTCGTTAACACAGGCTTGACAGTTGTCATTTTTAAAATAGTCCTAGAGAGGCACAAGTTTCAATGGTCAATCAGAGTCAAGTGCTACAGGTTCAAGTGAAAGGTCACTGCACTGAATGAAAGGATACCTAGGTCCGTAAAGTGACCCACAGGGCTGCAAATGGCTGAAAGTCTCATACAGCATTTGCCAGTTCAAAAATTTAATGCAAAGGCTGAACACATTTTCATTCAATCTGACCTTTATATGCCATTATTGCACAATAAATAGTGCCTGAAAAAAAGTTAAAAAAAACTTCAAGTACCTTCAAACTTTGAGAAGTTATCATACACAATATGGCACTTAGTTTTCCTCATGAAGGTCCACACGACTGGAGGTTGGACAAACTTGCAAGTGAAATAATTCTGGGTACGTCTCTCAAACACTGGTCTTGTCGTCGATCTTGCAGTACAAGTACATGGACACAGCCATCGCTGCAATCTGTCAGAAGATTCCCAAATCTTAAGATACATTTCAAGGCTTATTACCCGATAATCCTGCCCATCAAGATCTTGCTGTTCTACTTGGTCATTGGTGATCTTGTGAAAATAATGACCAAAGCCACAAATACATTTTTCTCCCTTTTATTCTAACGTTTCCCCAGTTGAAGATCTAACTCCCTTAAATAAGGGGAGTGAAATGTGCACGTTTGGTCTGAGAATTCGTGCTACTGATATTTGAGCTACATCACCGAGTGCTTCTATAAGCACTGAATGAGTATTGGAATTAAAGAAAATACATAGCCACTACTTTAGCTCAGTGATGTTGGAAGTTTGTAATTAAGACTAAAATGTTGGGAAGCAGGAAGAGAGAGAGAGAGAGAGAAACAAACAGGGTCACTTTTTCAAAATAAATTCTCAACCACTAACACATCAGAATCTTACAACACAGAAGGAGACTGTTCAACTCATCTTACCCTACAGCCCTGCAAGAGTGGGGTTAGTCGGGTAGCTCTTTCAAAGAGCCGGGACAGGGATGATGTACTGTAAGATTCTACGAGGCTCTGATGTGTCAGTGCTTTGGGATGCCCTCCCGACGTGAAAGGTGCTACACAAATGTTATTTGTTGCTGTAGCTGGATGCAGTAATGGTTGAGAATGTTCTCATAAAGAAAGGTGTGGATTCTTGGGCCAGACATGCACTTTCCAACTTTCATATATTNAAAAAAACAGCAATTATTCCATCGGTGAAAGCCTAGCAAGTTTAAAAAGCAGCAAAGCTTTGAGTGAAGCAGCTTACCTCCAGTGCACAGATACCTGCCGCAATTCCACCAACAATATTTGCGTTTTCTTTCAAAATCGTGAAGAGTTGTTCAAAACATCCCTGTTTGAAATTAAAGACCTTTTAAAAACCAGATGCTACAACACATCAAGATTCAGAACAGTCCCTCGAAAGCGGCCGCTGCCGTCATATTAACTTAAATGGTTTGCGTTGCAATAAGATGATGAATAGGAGTATAGTATTGCATACCTGGACAGAGTCAGTAGACGCTACTTCAATACTACAGTTGCTTTGGAGTCCTGTGCAACAGAACGATGGCAAGTTGTTGTTGTTATTTTCATAGTAGTAAGAGTCAATGAAATCTGTGTAGTTGGTGAAGCCACAGCATTTCAACTGTAGAAACAAACCGTTAAATACATTCAATCTGTAGAAGGTTACAGTACAGGCAATTCCCACCAACCCATCAAGTGTGTGCTGGTGCTTTTCTTCAAACAAAACTACATTATTCCCGAGTCTTCCCCTTTACTTTTCAAGAAACTATCACATTCCTCTCTAAAAGCGTCTGCTCTGAATTATTTTTGTGGCAGAAAAAAAAACTCCCATTCTCACCGTTAAAAGAAAAAAAAATGCTGTGTCCCCCAGCGCCTTTAATTCATTCTGTGAATGATTGTGAGCTTAACCTTTTATTACAAAAGTGACATATCGGGTTCATGCTAGGAAGGCAAAAAAAAGAGTGAAAGGACATTCTGAATCGCAAGCACAGCCCAAAGTTGCTGAAACCGTCACTTCATTTTTCAAAAACCTTTGAAATGAGTAACAGATCAACCAGAGATAAACCACATAAAATTGTGTCATTCACCTCGTGGCAATTTATACGGCATTGTGCTGCGCAAATTGGTTGTTAAGTTGGCCTACAAATAGTCACAACACTTTCCAGTACAATCCTGAAGTGCTTCGATGTTATAAGATGCTTACTGGTTAACTCAAAATACGGTTAAGGTATATGCATGCTCTTTTTTAAAAAAAAATACACTGCTAAAGTTATGATGATTCACCTGAACAGACTATACCCACGCAGGCCCATTTATGATGTCGGTTTAGCCAGATTGAATGATCAATCGAGAAAATTTGCAATTCAAATTTTGGCTATGTCAAGTCTATCCCCTTTCACAATTTGAAGCGATTTATAAATAGTAACTTATGATCTTGTTCTGAGTAACACAAAAAGGTTTTAAATTTTTTTAAAAAAAACTCACTTCACTCATTGTACTATTCCAGATGCCAGTCACATCCTTCACTTTCCCATAATCATTCTTCAAGACAGGACCAACCCATGCCTTAAGAAGACTTTCTGCCTGTAAAAAGATAATCCACAATGCACAATACAAGTTCAAATCATTTCAAGTGAAAGTAAAAGAAATGACCACATAAAAGTATCCTGACATTTAATGGTTAACCATCTCACTGCAGTTTCTGGTGCAGAGAAAACACCAGAGCAAATGCTAAGTTTCATTACGTCATAGTAGTATTGTGAAAGACAGAAACATACTTATGAGGGTTATCAGGGGATGGTTTTAGCGATACTTAGTTAGTACTATAATTACCAGCAAATTAACAGAATTCACAGGTTACTTGTTCATTCTTTTGGTGTGATGGGCAATGAGTCAACATTACTTTGAAACAGCCAAAGATTTAACAAATCATTATTGCATAAGACTACCGTAGTGATGAAATCTATGGCTGGACATATGTAACGTTACATTAGAATTTATATTTGTCTTTACATCACAGTTAGACAATTTGAAGGGAAATACATTTGGTGCATTATACCTTTGAATTACAAGACATCACTCTTGGGGTAATGCCTATTTAAGC
Source organism: Callorhinchus milii (assembly GCF_018977255.1). Classification (NCBI taxonomy): domain Eukaryota; kingdom Metazoa; phylum Chordata; class Chondrichthyes; order Chimaeriformes; family Callorhinchidae; genus Callorhinchus; species Callorhinchus milii. Next base: position 21,923,135 of record NW_024704746.1, read on the forward strand.
GATCCATTAAATTAACTTTCAGGGGAAAACTCATTCAGGAATGAAACTCATTTATATATCGGCCTTCATGCCGGACAGCATCTCGGAGTGTTTAAAATTTAGAAAGGGAGGGGGAAGAAACACGGGCAGCAAACAGAACTAAAAACTAAATTAAATAGCTTGATTTTTTTTGCTACCTTCTGAGCCTAGTTATTTTAGTCAAATTACAAGAGATACAGGGGCAGAGAGCACATTATAATTCCCCCGCACCCTCTTTCACTCAGGATGTTGTGTTGTGGATATAGGACAAGTGTTGTTAACTCACTGAAGAGTTGGAAGTAATCAGGTACTTACAAAAGAGGAATACACCAAAGCCACAACTGCAGCAGCAATCTCAGCAATGAAGATGATCAGGACAATGGCAAAGAACTAGCAAGAGGAAAACAAAGACAATTATTCTGTTGGTCATGGCGACTCCAGACCAAAAATAAAACTCAAGGTAGTTTTACTGTAGCATTGCACTTGGGACTTTCAACTCAGTGTAGAGTTGTACTGCCTCGTAGGCAAGGTTTGCCAATTGAAGGATGATGGGGACCTGTAGAAAATCCGGTTACAATTAAAACTAATCCACATGAGATCTCACACCATGAGGCACAGTGGATAATTCTATCGAGAGCAATCTATGCTGGATTTGTTATGCAAAGTGCCCAGCTCACTGTTAGTTATTCATTTGGTTGTGTACATCGAAATACACACAGGAAGCTATTGTTCAAGATATTTCAGGCATGAATCTACTCTGCCAGCTTTTTAAAAATACCAGATAGCAACTGCTCGCTCCTGCAAATCTAAGCAATTCCATTTGCCTTCCTCCTCTTTCTTCTGTTGGCCTCAACAGTGACTACTTATGACTTTTTAAAGAAAAAAAATCTAGCCCACTTAAAGAGCGACGTTCAATACAAAAATGCAGAATATTGCATACGTACCATTATAAGAAGACATCTGCTTTCTTTCTGTGCTCCACAGCATCCCAAGAATCCAATGAGGACTAAAACAGCACCAATTGCAATGCAGAAATAACCAACATTGACAAACTGCATTGCTTGAGAGGATACTTGACCAATCACTTTTACAAAGGAGCTCCCATCTACGGTGACCCATATTCCTACACCCAACAGGGCTCCTCCTCCGAGCTAAGGGAATAAAAAGAATAGGCATCAACGACAGGTTATAACCTACTAGGATAAGATTAAAATCTTTACCCAAGGGTAGACAATAAAACTCCAGTCATCTTAAATGCAAAGCATGGGCAATTTCTCCATTAGGTTGTCCTGTAGATGCTGGCAACAAATGCATGGAACGAACGCATGGTTTTATTCAATTAGAAGCCTAAACGGTAGGTTTTAACGAAGATATGGATCTGTAAATGCGAACAATTACACAGTGTAGATTCCAGTCAGCAAAAGATAGTAATACTTGTATTTGACATAGGACCTGCTGGGAAATCTTGCCGGACATTGCAGTGAAAGGCAAGCTATGTGGTTTTACAACAACAGCTTGTATTTATATAGCGGCCCTCACATAGGGTAGCACCCAAGAGCGCTTTACTTGGTTGAATTCCAGCAGCATCCCAACACCCTACGAGGTCCCTAAGCCTTGGCTCTTGCCAACCTGCACTTAATACCCTCCGGAATTCGGCAAGAGAAGCATCCCTGTGACGAGACAGTGTGCATGCCTTCCAAATAAATATCTCAGGAATTTCCACGTGTAGGTGGGACGCATAGCACTCACTTCGATTTGGATAGTCTCAAGCACGGTGCGATGGGTTGCCACGTGCGTCAGACACCCAGCTGACCGCCCCCCCCCCCACCCCATCACCCCACCAAAAAAAACACTTCACATCAAGAGGAGTTCCAAAGCCCAAAAGTTCATACAATTACAAAATGTAGCCAAAAAAAAGAGATAAATGACATTGCATTGTGTTCCAGTAGAGAATGTCACAAGGGATTCAAGAAATATGGGCAGGTTCCAAACACCTAAAGATTTATGGGTCAATAAGAATAGAATTCAGGTTCAAAAAAAAGTTTCTATGCCTGGTTTATTTCATTACAGTTGATATGGTTTAGCTGACATGTAAAGTATACCACATATTAAAAAAACAAGTGTGCATACTAATGAAGATCCAGTTGCAAAGTCCTGAGGCCGAATAGAACACACAATATATATTTATTGTAGCACCTTTCACGTCGGGAGGACATTGCAAAGAGCTTCAAAGAGGTTTGCGATGCTCCATGGTAATAATGTGGCCTCCACTCGAAAAGTTACTCAAAATTCTCAAGCGTTCCATTGACTTTGAGAGTTCGGTAACCGGCTCTTGAACATTAAATACAAAGCAGCATTGGCCACCAGTGAGGAGCAGACCAGCCACACACACTGAGCTCTCCTGGAGACCCTGGTACCCTAAAGTGAAGTTCTTGGATAACAATTCCTGTACAAAATTTAGTTCTCAATTGTTTGGCATTTAGTCCTTTTGGTGAAGCTTCACGTTTAGAGAGCGGATACAACTTTTACAGCAACTGAATGAAAAACTACAGGCCACACACAAAAGAAGTTGCCTGAACCCCATTGAATACAACTTAATGGAGCTCTTGATTTCCCTGACCTCTCCAGTTACAAAGAAGGGAGACCAATATTACGGATCTCATTATCAATGACATTCTAGTTGCCTCTGCTTCAAACAAGGTTACACCCAAGCATCATGTAATACTATTCGAAGAAAACCAAGACAATAGAACAAGAGGTCATAGATATAGGAGTTGCAAAGGGCAATTTCAGGGAAGACATCAAGAAATTTCTCTTGACAAAGAATGATTAACAACTGCAACAGGATGCTAGGATACAAGACTAAGTTAAGAAACTGCTCGAAGCTGCGATGGGAGGAAGGTGGGTGGCATTCTGGAGGGGATGAGATCAAATGGCCTGAAGAACCTCAGTCATCCAATGTTCTTGTGACGTCACAAGCTGCACAGGGCCTCTTGGGTGTGAGGACAGTATGAACATTTAACAATGCATTCGGTGGCCTAACCCATTGGGCTTGACAGAAATGTATTGACAAATTATTTTTTAAAAAAGAATGCCTGTTACGCAATTTAATTGTGTAGAATCATCTCTCTCCCCTCAGACACAAAGTCTGTGTTGCTTAGACAGCAACTAGCAGAAGTCTTTCACGATCTTTGGGGAGCCTAAACTCTGATCAGCTGTTTAGTTGAGACTATTATCACCAGGAAGCCAGTTTACAACCAGTTAATTCACACTCTCTCCCTTTAGATCTCATCAGCTTGCGTCTTGGAAACCCAATGGTTTCAGCAAACCTTTAATTTGACCCTTCACTAATTACGTGTCCCTCAGGAGCCAAAATTACATTCCGAGAACATCTCCAATAGGCGTGATGAATAGCGTCCTTACACTGTAAAGAAAGGCTAACGCTTCCAACTTTTTCCCTCCCACTTGGTATTAGATAATAATCTTAGAATGCTAAACAAAACAGTCATAGAAACCTTTCAAACTGCGAGTAGATGGTTGGATTGTTTGTGGATCCAGCTTCATTTCAAGCTGCCACTAAAAGGTAAACAACATGGTTTCTACAACAGCAGAAAACAATTCACCAATAAAATAGTGCATAAGCAGGATCATGTTAAGCTCTCACCAACAGTAACTAAGGCAGACACTGGACTATATTTCGCTTCCAAACACAGCCTATTCACTTTACAGTATATTCTGTGAAGCTCTTTGAGGCGTCTCAAATATGCGATAAGGCGCTGCATCAAATGCAAGGATTATTACGCAGCTCAATCTGGTACAATTCAGTAAACGCTCACTCTTAACAGTCTTCAGAGTCAACAAGAGAGTCAAAATTTGGGAAAACCATCATCAACAACAACTTGCATTTATTATATTGCCCTTTACGCAGGACCACTATACGACTGATGATGAACATGTGAATCTTTTAAAAAGATTTTTTTTATAGACAAAAAGAGCCTTAAATCAGGTAGTTGGCTTTTGCATCACATTGTGCATCGACAATGTTAAGCACAAGACGTCATACCTCGATAACCCTGCACCCCGATTAACACGATGACCACCAAAGGCCGTGTGAAATGGTTACTATTAAAGCCACAAAGTTATTGCCGATTACAAGGACTCTTAACAGGATTGCAATCTATCTGCCTGATAGAGACATATTGTGTTCAGTACTTACAAAGATCATTAGATTGAAGAGGATCATCATAACTTTCACAAACGTAAAGCACCCCATTTTTCCGTCGACGTTTCAAAAAACTCTGCAAAAAAAAAACAAATCAAAGTTCAGCCTCTGTTCATTAATTCTTAAGGAAAGTGTATTTATTTAAGTAGTATCTGATTACATCAATGTAGATCACAGATCATAGCGGTTAAGTATAGTGTTTTTTTGGAAAAAAAACACAAAGAGAGCAGCGATTTGAATCAGCTGGGTCCCAAAACCTCAGAGGTGAACTAGGAATTAATCTGGAGGATTGTTGGCCAGGATACAGGACATGGCATCCCTCCCCCTCAACAACAACATTTAATTTATAGAGCGCCTTTCACGTCGGGAGGACGTCCCAAGGCGCTGGACAGTTGGGTCAGGACCCGAGCATCAGGGGGGAAATGGTCAGGGGGAGGGGAGGGAAGGGAGGGAGCGAGGAGGGGGGGGGAGATGGTCAGGGGGAGGGGAGGGAAGGGAGGGAGCGAGGAGGGGGGGAGATGGTCAGGGTGAGGGGAGGGAAGGGAGGGAGCGAGGAGGGGGTAGTTTCAACAGCTCACCTCAGCACATCCCTCACTGGAACCTCGTCAGCCTAGTGAAGGAACTCAACACAATCTGTGCACTACCCGTTTTTATTCCCCCCCCCGTGCTTAATAACATAATAATTCCTCCATAAACACCAATAGCAAGGTCACTCAATCCATGACTGTTTCTTGGGGCACCGCTGTGTGAGATCGGCTGCCGCATTTCACCCACGAATATACAGTCGCTCCAATTGACAGTATATCGTGTGAAGCGCTTTGAGCCGTTTCAGCGATGTGATACGGCGCTACCTCAAAAGCAAATATTATTATATTATTTTTTAAGAGTCCACAGTCAGAATTCCTTTCAAGGGATCTCCTTTTTCAGGAGGAAAATATAACAAGCAATCTCGCCATTACCATTCTTTACACGCGGGGGGAAAACCAACACATGAGCAGCAACACACTCAAGTCATGAAAAAAAAAGTACGTCCAAAAAGCTCAAACTTGGGTCAACTTCGATTTTCAATGAAACAGTTCTTTTTAAATGAACCGTAGAGCATCGCAGCTGTTTAAGCGAGCGCTATCATCGAAGTTAAACATTTTGCCGACGTGCAATCTTCATTTGCACTCCTAGATTTGCAATTCGTATTTAGTTGGAATTTTATTTTTAAATAAAAAGAGACTTTCTCTCGGTCTCTCTCTCTCTCTCTCTCTCTCCTCCACGGTCTCATGCACATGCAACATTGTGCAGGAACTCAATATAATCCCATCACAGAAACTGATTGATACTTTAATACATTAAAAAAATACACACACAAAACCCCACAGAGTACAACAGACCATTCCACAACTTACCAAAGCAATGATCACTTAAAACAAACCAGGAAGCTGAAAGGAGCCAAAGAGGCAGATAGAGAATAAATCAAGTTGAAAGCATTATCATTTAATATTAAAACAAGATCACGGTTTTCCCCCCTCAGTACACAACCAGAAACCAACCCCCACCCCCCCCCCCGCCCCCCCAAAAAAAGTTTACGCAAGTGAAAACAATTCTAACTCAAAGGATATTTAAAGATTAAGAAGGCGCAGGAAGCAGTGGAGATACAAAGTCTCCCCGTCAAGTGCCAAAAATAAACTTTTCAGGGATTTACACACCTTGTGAAGAGTGAGAGAGACAGACACAGACACAGATGGAGAATAAAAAAATCAGGTGAGTAGCAAAACATGACAAACCATCCCAAAACAAGAGCCTTTCCCCCCAAAAAAAATACAGCAAGTCACCTTTTATATAAAAAAAATCTTTTACAGGGTGACCAAAAAGTTTTATTTTGCAGAAATCCTCCTTTACTTAAGACTTATTAGACATTGTAATGGCATCACGACTTTTGAGTCACTTTGTACAAGTCAATCCAATCTATGTTCAGCTCCAAAAAAAAAGACTTTTTTAAAAAAAAAGAATCCCCAAAAGTTTAGGGAATGGATAATGGGAGAAAAGGAGAGAGAAACAAAGTCCTTTAATGAGTGTTTCACAGCAAAATAAACACCTTTTCAAAAAAAACACTCACACACTCACATTACAAGTTATCTCCCAAAACACAGTGAGTGGGGAAAAAAAACACACAGAAAGTCACCTTCTGGAGAGAAAAAAATAACCACTTATACAAGTGAGAGGAGGAAAGTGAGTGAGAGAGAAAGAGAGAGAGAGAGAGAGAGAGAAGCAATTCAGGTTCAACCCCCAAAAAGAAAAGTGATTTATTTCAAAGCAAAAAAAAATTTTTAAAAAATTCTCAAATCGCATAAGAAATAAGGAATAAGTGGGTAATAAGAGAGAGAGGGAGGGAGGGGGTCAGTGTGTGAGAGTTTCTTTAGCAAAATAAATGCCATATATATATATATAGATAGATATATGATATGTGTGGCTTTTATTCAATATATATATATATATTAGATAAAACTTTTTTTTAGACTAAACCCCCACCTGCCCCCCAGACCCCTCCCACCCAACTGCCCCCCAGACACCCACCCAACTGCCCCCCAGACACCCACCCAACTGCCCCCCAGACCCCTCCCACCCACCTGCCCCCCAGACACCCCCCCACCCACCTGACCCCCCCCAGACACCCCCCCACCTGCCCCCCCAGACCCCCACCTGCCCCCCCCAGACCCCCACCTGCCCCCCCCAGACCCCCACCTGCCCCCCCAGACCCCCCCAGACCCCCACCTGCCCCCCAGACCCCCACCTGCCCCCCCAGACCCCCACCTGCCCCCCCCAGACCCCCACCTGCCCCCCCAGACCCCCACCTGCCCCCCCAGACCCCCACCTACCTGCTCCCCCCACTGCAGCCCCAGTCGGTCAGTCTCACTCACTCACTCACTTCAGTGCTGTATTTAAGCGGCGGCCCGGCCCCGCCCCCACACAACCTAACGTGCTGGGCGCTGAGCTCCGCGCCGCAGCGGAGAGCCCATTGTGACGTCACGGAGCCCCGCCCCCCCCGCGGCCGCTCTGATTTTTTTTACACACAGCAAGTTCGGTTGCGCGGGCAGCGCAGGTGCCCGGACCGTCCACCTCTCTCTCTCTCTCTCCCTCTCTCTCTCGCGTGGCGGTCGGAGCGCCCCCTGGCGGCGGGTCTCGGTGGTGATGGTGATGGTGGTGGTGGTGGTGGATGTTGGATCCATTCACGTGTTCCAAGACTGAGCTGCATAGGGGTTTGTCCGGTCCGGTCGGGTCGGGTCGGGTCGGGGCGTCAAGGGATCTCGGGGCAAAGGGCGGGTCATTGGACTTGTGGTGCAGCTCAGCCCCGATCTTATACAATCTCAGAGGGACCTCTGATAGAATCGAGGGGTTAAGTGGCCTTCTCCCGTTTCCGTGATCCCCCCCCAATCCCTCCCTTGACCCGTCTTGAACCCGCGTCCCTCCGAGCCCGAGCCCAGCACCCAGAGAGCCGGCCGGCCGGCCACGGCGCGAGGCCGAGAGGACCGGGCGGAGTCCGCAACGGTGACGGACAGAAGAACGGAAGGATTTGCCGGTGAAATGAAGGCCGAGGTCCATCGAGTTCGCCTTCCACCGTCCCGGCAGTCACTTGGACATGTCGTGCCCCAAAAAAACTATCTGCTGTGTCCCCAGATATTATTTTCCAGCCGAAATCTATCTCATTTGTTCTCGAAACGAACGGCATCTTCTGCTTCCTCCGTCTCCCTGGGGTGTGGGGGTGTGGGGGTGGTGGGGGGGGGGGGGGGGGGTCGGCGGCTGTTCCGTAAGTTCACTGCTCGCTCATTGAAGTAGCGTTTTCACAGCTCTCAGCGAAAACAAAATCGCTCAGAGCGAGAGTAAGGTCAGGCCCATCGAACGAAAACCCACGGAAGAAGCGAACGAAGCACAAGGTGGAAGGTGTAGAATTAGTGTTTGACTTAATAATAATAATAACAATCCTTGCATTTGATATAGCGCTTTTCACGTCGGGAGGACGTCCCAAAGCGCTTCACAGAACACACTGTAAAGTGAGTTGACTGTATATTTGTGGGCGAACGCGGCAGCCAATTGCGCACAGCAATGTCCCACAAACAGTCGTAGATTGAAAATGACCAATTTATTGTTTTTGGTTTTGGAGGGATTATTATTAGGCTCTGTGTGGAGTAAGGAAACTTGCCCAAGGTTTCGCCCTCTGCCTGGAATTGAACTCAGGTCTCTCACTTGCAAAGTGAGTGCTCTAACCACTGAGCTACAGGATGAGTGACCCTACATTTGGAGAAGGTAAGTCTATCCTAAACACAGGGACATGGCCATGCAATACTGCCTGTGGGAAACCCAGTAGTTGATTTGCCTGCTCTTAAGCGTAGTGATGAATTCCTGCGCGTGTCAGACACCCGGCTGACCAAAAGAAAACAACAACAACAACAGCAACGACAACTTGCATTTATATTGCGCTCTCCGCGCCACAACAGGAGCACTTTGATTCGACAAACGATTTGGCTACGTGTACGCACACACATTCAAATTGACATAGATTTCCGTGAACTCTTGACGGCAGCAGCAATCATGAGAATTTTGTTCTGAAGTCAAAGAAAAAAAAACCCCCCATCTCTTTCTTGCCCTGCGTTAAAAGGTGAATAAATACGATAAATACATAGTTGTCTGACTGAGGTTGACTCAAGGTTGTCACCTCCACAGCGGGCTTCGTACTTTGAGAATAGATAGCTCGGGGATACTTTGGTTTTGTCTCGAATGTGCAGGATGTGCATATCCTGTCATGTTTCTTACATATCTTGTAATGGCTTACTTACTAGAAAATCTTAATGGGACACCGAGGCACACTTATTTCTTTCTTTCTTTCTTTTTCTCTCTTTTTCTCTCTTTTTCTCTCTCTTTTTTCTCTCTCTCTCTCTCTCTCTTTCTCTCACTCTCTCTCTCTCTCGTCAATTTTTAGGCAAAGTACTTACAAAATTGCTTGTGAAAAGGTGACATCTAAACTTCATTGTTACAAAGTTCTGGTGCCTGATACCAACAACAACAACAACCACAACAAGAAAAACAACAAGAAAAACAGCACCAAAATGACGTTTGTACAGAAGTCGGGTTTTCCTATCAGAATTTCACGCCAGTGACGACGCGAGGCTCGTTTAGTGACTGTGATGCCCCTTTTGATGGGACTGAAGAATTTCCCAGTCATCTTAACAGCAAGTAGTTCCATTCAACTTTAATCCACAGCAAAATTAAGGCAACAAGTTGATAGACCTCCATCCAGTGGTGATACATAGCAATGCCATACATTTTCCTGGATTTATTTTCCTGGATCCTTTCTGTAGGACAGGGCGGTTCAACTTTTTGGCTGCCGAGGGCCGGATGCCGGACTTGAGAAATATCCACAGGTCCCAAAAGCCCAATAATATGTTTTGTGATTCCTGTCCAGAAACGTAAGCCGTAGGAATTATACAGAAGTCCCATGTTTTGAATTGTGTATTTATATTACTTAATTTCACTATATTTTAGTGATTAGTGTAGCGACAACAACAGCAGCAACAAAATTACATTTGTATAGCGCCGTTCGCGCCAGAAATAATATCAGCAAACTTTAAATAGGACAATGAGAAGCTTTTATCAAAAAGGTACATATATGCTAGAATAATCATTAAATCCAGAGTAAGCAATGAAAGTGAAAGAAATAATTAAGCGAATTAAAATGCGCATAATTTTGCAGATCTAACAATGAATGAACAAAATAATGATCATCTCCAATGGAAATAATATATACATCAAGTTAACATTTATGTATTAAAGTGAAAACACAAGATATCAACTCAGCATATGGAGTCTGAAGACAATGTCAGGTTTGGGAGTAGCTCCCAATAGATTTCCTAATGCAAACAGGCAGATTTTCTTTCTTACTGGCTTGTTTGTATTAGCGCTAAACAGAACAAGTGCTAAGAACAGATTTAAATGTAGATATGAGGATCCAGTTCGACAGCTAAATGCTCACCAGGGGACAACCTTCCAATGTTACTGCAACCCCTGGAAATTAGCCAGGAGCGGCTCTTTCCTCAGGAACTACGATACCCCAAATTTGTCTGTTATTGTGCATGCAGGTCATTCATTTACAACAGATGCTGAGTTCATTTCACTTGAAATTCAAGACCTTTTGCATTGTTTTGAAGATTTCATGGTTCAATTACCCCCTGATTATAGGCCGGCAGTGTAGGCTGATTATAGACTGTATATTTTGTGGGCAAAACGTGGCAGCCAATTGCGCATAGCAGTGTCCCACAAAGAATCGTGGATTGAAATGATCAATTTATTAGTTTTTTTTAAGGAATTATTGTGTGGAGTAAGGAAACTTGCCCAACATTTCAACCTGCCTGGAGTCGAACCCAGGTCCCTCGCTTGCGAGGCGAGCGCTCTAACCACTGAGCTACAGGACTCCACCAGACCTTGGGGAAATAATCATCTCAGCTGAAACTTATAGTGGGTGAAATGCCTTTCAGTGCAACAACTTTGATGGTGCGCACATCTGAAGCATATATCTTCTAAGTCGATAAGATTAGCGACACAAGACTGACTCACAGCGCCGACCAGTGCTGATAGTGTCAATTGTTTGCTGTCACTAACTTATGTTGTGAACAGCTGGGTCTTGCAGTATGGTGGAGAGAACATCCAGAGTTAGCTCGGTGCCTAACACACGCGGAAACCTATCACAGAGTTTAAGATTACCTAAACCAACTAGCCTGAGAGTTCCACCACCTGGAATGGAATACGCACTCTCTTCCCGAAGAGACGCATTCTCTTTGAGAAGGTGGAAGAGCAATAAAACATCTTCAACTGAAACTATTCCTTGATCCATTTCTAAGTCGTGGCCTGGTTCGATTTATGAACAAGGATAATTTCTGTTCAACCATCGGTGAGCAGCTTTTGCAGTCAACTGGATGTTATTATTCACTCCGTGGTGTGTGAGTGATTATGACCCTGGTCCAGGTTATTGTACATTTTTACTGCAACTGATTAACGATTTCAGTTAGGGTTTGCTTCCACACCAGAGCTCTGAGGGAAGATCAGAGACAATTAGTACGTGGCATTCAGGGACAATTAAACCATGAGCTCTTCAAACAATTCACTTTACAGTATATCCTGTGAAGCGCTTTGAGACGTCTAGAAGACTTGATAATAATAATAATATAATAATAATAATAATCCTTGCATTTGATATAGCGCTTTTCACGTCGGGAGGACGTCCCAAAGCGCTTCACAGAACACACTGTAAAGTGAATTGACTGTATATTTGTGGGCGAACGCGGCAGCCAATTGCGCACAGCAATGTCCCACAAACAGTCGTAGATTGAAAATGACCAATTTATTATTGTTTTTGGTTTTGGAGGGATTATTATTAGGCTCTGTGTGGAGTAAGGAAACTTGCCCGAGGTTTCGCCCTCTGCCTGGAATTGAACTCAGGTCTCTCGCTTGCAAAGCGAGTGCTCTAACCACTGAGCTACAGGACTCCAAGACCCTATGTCAAACAAAGGATTATTATTATATTACATATTACAAAGCAAGCAAGGGCATGCTAGTGAAATATTACTGCCAGAATATTAATCTCCTCCCTGAACATTTTTAGAATCTAATTTCCTTCACAACATTTGGATGATACTCTCAAAAAAACATATCTTCAAGATTAATACCTACAATTACTTTGCCTGTGCTATGCCAAAAACCTTCAAGGGCATGCAGATGGAAATGACATATTATTCATCGATGTTTTCGAAGCTAACCTTGCAGCTGATGTTCAACTGATGTATCCCACAATATACTGATTTCAGTCACAGACATTGTAGCTTCAACCTGTCACGGCAGATTTTCTGCCAAAATGCCCAAATTATATTCCGTAGCTGACCTTGACTCTGCTAAAATGAATTACGGTTTTGTGTTTCGCCCACAAAAATATAAATTCAATTCACTTTACAGTCTACTTCTGTGAAACGCTTTAAAATGTCTCGAAGACGTGATAAGGCGCCTTATCAAATGCAAGGAGTATTATTATTATTATTATTATTATTATTGTCATCAGTAAAATGGTTTGTGATCGACTATTTTTTTTCTACTGGAAGACATAGCTCAGCATTTGTAGTCTCCTAATTTGCTATCAGGTAAAGGAAGAGCAGCTAGTTTTCGCATACAAACGGTCAGACTGTAATGCCACTTGGTGGAGCTGTGCTCATATTTGATAACTTCTGTAATCAGCATATGATGGCCCTGATTTTCTGTTCGGCGGATAATTTACCAGAATAGCCTTTTGGCCACAACGCTGTATTCACTTATCGGGTATTATAATAATCCAACATTAGCAATTTTCCGCTCCGTGAATTTTCATCTCCTTTAACAGATACTGAGGTCTAATTTGCAAACGGAAATCAAAGTGACAATTGGGACCTCCGTTTCCAAACACAATATCGAAAGCGTCTAATTTGTGATATTTCCTCGAGAAAAAAGGGCTAATTGAGATGTGTGAAAGCCGTCAAAGTGGGAAAAAAAGTAAGGCTGGAGAGTATAACGCCCTCGACAGTTCACGCTGTGTCGATTACCACCGTCAAAAAGAATTAGATAAGTAAGTTGTTTGGGAATAGTATTGGTAGAGATGTAGCCTAGCTAGATGAACACTTAAATGAATGAATTAATAATGGGGGGAGGGGATGATGTTGCTTGGAAGGGGAAGGAAACATAGAAACAGGAGGAGGCCATTCAGCGCCTCGAGTCTGTTCCGCCATTCTTTAAGATCATGGCTGATCTGTACCTCAAGTCCAATTACCCGCCCTTGTGGGATTGGAGACGGGATTGAATGATGAAAAATGTGAGGATGGATGGACCATTGTATCTGGTGGAGATTTTATTGAAGTGTGGAAAGATGCATGTGATCATGGTGATACATTAAGCTTTTCAGGCCACGATTATTGATGCAAATTGTTTGTTGTTAAATGCTTCAAAGGACAATGGATATCACCTGCAAAAGGTCTTTGTAAGCAATTTTATAAATTTTACAATATTTAATCACAAAGGTAACTTAATTGTAAAAATAATAATAATAATAATAATCCCTTCAAAAAACTGATAATAATAATTTGGTCACTCAATGCACGACTTTTGGTTCGTATATTCTGTGAAGCTCTTTGAGACGTCTTGAAGATGTGATAATGTGCTACATCAAATGCAAAGATTATTAGTATTCTTCCTTCCTGTGTGTGTGTCTGTGCGTTTGTGAAAAAGAGAGTGCAAATAAACTATTTATTTAGTAACATTAACTTGGATTGTCTTAATCTACTTCCCAAAGGGTTTGAGACACATTACAAAACTGCTTAATATTGGGAGCGGATCAATAGTCTCAGTCAGGGAGGCACACAAATGGCTGGGATAAGAAATTGAACTGCCTGAATGAGTGGCTTTCAGAAGTTGGGATTGAATGCATAATAAAGGGAATTATACTTTGCATTTACCCATGCTGTTCCTGACACAAATTGATATTACTGCAGGGTGCCAAAATAAATGAAAATGGTATATTCTCCAGAGTACCACTTAATGGTACAAACTTATTAAGAAAAAAGAGAACGTCTAAAAGCTTTTAAAATGTTATTGCTTTTTATTCACCTGGTGTCAGGGAGAAATAAGTATTCAATTTTGTATGTTTTTCTTGACATGCGCAAGGTGCCTGAGTTATTTTGTTTATGCTGATGTCATTTTTGGATAGAAAATTATCCCCATCTCACATTTTAGACCAATTAATCCTTATTTCTCCTGCATTTTCTTCTGCCAAATAAGAAAAAAAAAGCACGCTGGCACAATGTGGAAGAGATTAACCAAAAGCCATTTGTTATACAATTCTAAACTCTGGTACTCATTAAACAAATCAGAGATAGCTGCAAACATCTGCTTATGATCAATGTAGTTTCGATCCAGTACTATAATCCGATGCCTATCAAGTGGAAATATCTTTCCTCTAAGGCACTGAGTAACAGCAATGGAAAATTTTACTGCAGTATCAAAGGGTTTGGAGACTGGCTCCGGCCTCCTGCTTGTTCTTTGTGCCCTCCGTTTCACCATCATTGACCATGCTTTCAGCCACTTCGCCCCAAAACTCTGCAAAACGCTCCCTCAATCCCACCCTTGCCCCTTTCCTTCCCCATCGTCAGGTCTTGCCTGAAGACCATCCTCTTCGACCTCACCTATGGTCACTCCCCCAGCCCCCAGCTCAGCGTCAGGCTCTGCCTCTGTCAAGCACTCTCAGACGTTACCCTGAGTGAGGGGAGCTACATAAATGCAAGTTGCTGTTGTTGATTGGTTATAACACGTTCAGAACCCAAGTGATATGATCTGTAGTACTAATCAGCATTGGTTTATGAGGACCAATTGTAAATGTTCACTGTGGTCAGTGGGTGAGGAAGGGCAGAGAGGTGGGAGGGGGGGCTGAAGGCACGGTCAAAAAGGGGGGTTTCGAATCGTGCCTTGAAGGAGGCAAAGGGAGGGAGCGAGGTGAAGGGATTAAGGGATGGAGTTCCAAAGGGTGCGTTGGGTGGGAGACATGGAGCAGGAGTCACCAGTGGCTTTCCAATCAATCTTCACAATCTTTATTGAATTACATTTGCTTTCACGGAAAGCAGCTTCGTTGTGTAATAATAGAGACATTACTCGAAGGGGGAACCATTTGTTTCATGTTGAAGCTAATCAGAGTTTGGGTCATGTACAGTGGCTACAGTTCATTTTTCTGCCGCTGCAAATAAAAGTGTTACTTTATATAAATCATAAATTAATATAAAACCGTCTTAGTTGCATTTCATTGCAATTGTACGGCATAACCAATATTTTATGGGTTCTTCGTATCAGAATCTTGATCCTATTTTCAGTTCAGATAAGACCGTGATTTTGATGGATAGAAGATGTCAAATCATCAGTTTTTAAATTGCATTAAATAAACTTCTCTCTAAACCCCTTCTCTCCCCCCACCCCGTCAAAAAAAAAACTTGAATGCTAATTATAGAGTTTGATCCTCGTTTTTTTTTGGAAATGAAGTATCAGAAACGTCCTGAACTTTATTCCAGTATTGCATCCTAAGGAATAGAATGGGAACTTTGGCATGTTGGTGTAAATAGCAGCTGCAAAACCACTGTGGAGCGTTAGGAAATGATTCCTGCTCATAATTCTCTGATCTTGGTTGAGAGCCTAAGGTGATGACACAGTGAGGTGGTTAGATGCTTCTGCAAGTAGAGCAAAAGTACCCCTTATCGGGAAATTGCACACTTCTCGGCAGAGGATTACACAGCATCAGCATCTCTAAAATTAGGCTCAGAAGGTAAGCGGTTCAAGCCTGCGCATGTCCGTCTGTGCGGGTAATGGGGCTCTGAAAATCGACCCACTGGCCAATCCAGCTGCACTAACTACCTCCTCAGATAACGAAAATAACAATTTGGTCGCTCAATCCACGACTGTTTGTGGGACGCTGCTGTGTGCAATTGGCTGCCGCTTTTCGCTCACAAAACATACAGTCAATTCACTTTACAGTATATTCTGCGAAACCACTTTGAAATGTCTCGAAGAAATGATAAGGCGCTATATCAAATGCAAGGGTTATTATTATTATTATAACGAAGTTTGACTCTCTAGGATTTATGCTGTTAACGAGGGCAAGGAATCTGCAGTGGTGCTTTGATGAGGGACTTTCGGATCCAAAATACAGGAGGGATTTCATCAGCGAGTCACTCCACTAGTCTCTTTTATTCAGTTAGTGTATGAAAAAACATTGCGAATGTTTGTTCCCATCTTCCGGTTTGGCAACATTTTGTAGTTCACTCTATACAGAGGATTTCTGTACAATAATAGCAACAAAAGTGCCTTCATTTATGTGGATCCATATATCTGTCTGATCCTTACAACAATAACAATTTACATTTATATAGTACCCTTCACGTGGAGTAGTGTTCCAGAGCACTTGTCTGTCCTTTCAGACAGATAAACACTGAATAGGGCTTAGATGCCACTATTATGAAGATCACTGATCACAGAAAGGATAACATTGAATGGTTGTATAACGGATCTTTTTAATCAGATTTCTCTTAATGATTCCGGAGAAAACGATCCATTTAAAAGGACTAGTCTTGCCTGGCAACTCGATTTGCCAGATCTGTACAACAAAGCGTGTAACATGAACTGCGATACGGGCGAGTCTTCTATGTTGGAAACCAGAAACAGATTAAAAAAAACTGCAAGAATTTACACTGCCAGAGATAACAGCATCTGTCACAGTGTGAAGTTGCTGTGGGTTTCAGCAAAGTCGATGGAGCAAAGACCATAGAACAATCTGCTTCCAGCTGTTCCCCAGGAAGTGATCTTGCCTGAAAACTTTGTAAACAGTGACCCAGACCGTTTGAGACAAAGAAATCGTTATCTTTGCAGATTTATATGAAAATATTTTAATTTTACAATCTTTTACTTTATTTTAACAATCTGAATTATTATTTTCCGGTGTTTCGTGCTTTTTTTTGTTTCGGATTGAACTTATGTTTCTCCCTCGAAAGGTTTCTCGTTATGCTCAGTGTTTCGTCCTTCAGGTTTACCTGGTTAAGCTACAGCTGTACCCCAACGCAGACTTTGGGGGCCCGGAAGCCTTGGTTCTTGCCAATCTGTGCCTAAGACATATGTGGATTAATACATATATGGATTTCTCAATCTGGATTCGGATGCTCTTAAGCATGGTGATGGGTTTCCGCATGCATCAGGCATCTGCCTTACCAAAAAAAAATCTCCCAACCAACAGCAGCAATAAGCGTCAGTGAGAATTAAAAGCTCTGTAAGTATTCTAAACAGAGAGACATACCTGTAAATATGTTTCCAAAGGTTAATTATGCAATTCGAACATTACCTAAGAAACTCAGAACTCCTGTTGGGTTGCCATAGGAGCTCAGACTGAGTCCATTATGTCCATAGAGTTCTTGTAACAACGAAAAGTGAAAAATAAAGGAACGAGCACAATAAAACACTGGAAGCTTTTACAGCACAGTTGAGTGGTTTCGCTTTGGGAAACAGTGTTTTTCTCGAGGTACACAAACAAACTAGCAATCAGCTCTCCTCTGTCTCTCTCCCTGTCTCTCTCTCTCTCTCTCTCTCTCTCACTCTCTCTCTGAT
Organism: Callorhinchus milii; assembly: GCF_018977255.1. Classification (NCBI taxonomy): domain Eukaryota; kingdom Metazoa; phylum Chordata; class Chondrichthyes; order Chimaeriformes; family Callorhinchidae; genus Callorhinchus; species Callorhinchus milii. The sequence continues at coordinate 21,940,566 of NW_024704746.1, forward strand.
GATCTCTTCTCAGATCAGACCTTTCCTCTCTGGCCTGGAGACTCAGCACTTCGAGGTCCGTCCGCAGTTTGACAAACGCTTTTGATCTTAAGGAACCATCCATTGAAGTTCAGATTCAAGGCTTTAAAGGGCTTATTCAATTCTAGTTTGGAAGAAATTGGTCATTGTCTTTGAGACAAATGCTTGATCATTTGCACACGTAAGTATCTACAACGTCAAAACATTTCAAAGCACTGCATTGGGAATGCTGGAAGGGAGAGCACATGTTTGTAGAAAACACAGCAGCCATTTGACGGACACAGTAACGTCCCGCAAACAGACACAAAGTGAATAACCGATTCACCTGCAATGATTGTTGGCAGTACACCAGGAAAACCTCTCCTCTCTTTTGAATAGTCGCAGGATCTTTAAGGTCCACCTGCACAAACGGATGGGACCTCAGTATAGCACCTTATCCGAAAAAGGCGCCTCTGACAAAGCAGTGCTTCCCCAGAACTGGACTGTAGCGTCAGTCGAGCCTGTGAGCTCAAATTCCCCAATGTGGGGCTTGAACTGATACCCTTGTGGCTCAGAGTGGGAGTGCTAACTAGCCCCATCAAACCAGGGCTTGCCAGGCTCCACTGCCTCCCGATTACCGAACAGATCGATTTAAAACTCCTCTCATTCGTTTTCAAATCCCTTCATGCCCTCGCACCTCCCTACCCACGTGACCTGCTTACCCCCCCAACCCACCACCCACTGCCTCCGCTCAGCTGGCTCCGGCCTCCTGCTTGTCCCTCGCCCCCTCCGCTCCACCAGCAATGGCTGCGCCTTCAGCATCTACGCCAGAAACTCTGGAAATCGCCTAAAGACCTTACCTTTTGATCGTGCTTGCGGTCATCTCCCCCCTCCCTCTCCCTTGGCTCACTGAGAGACCCCGCCACTGTCACACTACCCCACGTGAAGGGCGCTACATAAATGCAAGTTGTTGTTTGCCCTCATCCAACATCCACACCAAATGTCTGTCAATGACAAACAGTCCGAACCTTTTCTCTATCAGACTTTATTTGCCCAGTACATGGGTTAAAATGACATTCAGTCTTCAGACCTTTTAGGTATTTGAAGGATCTCTGTTCCCAATGGAAATAGACTGAACTACATACAGATTCAGGTCACACAAATTCTTTACTCTTGATTTATAAAGGGCTTTTGCTGGCAATATCATTAACTGCAGCAGTACTGTGAAAGACTGCACTGTGTGCTTTGAAAACTATATATTCCTATTAAATTCAGTCAGTGGAAAGAAATGCAGATTTTCCAATCCCAGTGTTTCTGTATAAGTAGTCGGGGGAGAATTTTGCAGCATTTTACAGCCTTATTTTAATATTACATATCTGTGTTCTTACTCTATCACCAAGGAACTTCATCATCATATCATCCTATTTGTATTTCTCAGGCTTTTGTGAGTTATAATGCCGTGATACAGGGAGGGTAAAATAAGGATGTTCATTTGTTCCCAGAAATTTCTGAGAAGGATATTTAATTATCAACCTAGTGTAACTGTGTTCTGTGCTAAAGGCTTTGATGCTCACAAGTGGCCCAATTAGCCTTCAAGTTCTTTGCTCGCTAATGGGGAGCACAGCAGACAGACATATTGGAAATAACATTTAATCTGACACTGTGATTAAAGATCAAATTGCCAACACTCTTGCTTCAGTTATAATAGCTGTTGTTTTTTTATGAATCAGAAGCATGTTCATCAAAGCAAAGACAATTATCCCACATTGCAATCTTGTGTCTTTAAAACAATTAGCACACAATTGCTTTTGGACACTGTTATTCTTTCGGTTTCTTTCTCCTCTTACAATCTTTTATCCCTGCTTATTCCAGAGCTGAGGGATGAGATAAATAGGTCACTGGCTTCTGTAACTTCTCACACTTGTGCTGTTCCACACATAAGCAAATGGCAGATATGTGCGTTCTTGTTCCGTATAACAAAGCAGGTGTCTGTTTGTGGGACAATGCTGTGCTCAAATGTGCTGCCAAGTTTCACCCACAAATACACAGTCACTCCATTTCACAGAAATTCCTGTGAAGCGCTTTGAGACGTCCTTCCTGCATGATAAGGCGCTATACCAAATGCACGGATTATTATTATTATTGCTGATCATTTCATTTTTATATTTCTTGGTCAACATTGAAGACACTGCAGGGCTATAAACAAATCAACAGATGTCTCCTTGCTCCTTTTTTTTTAAGGTTTGGTAACCAACTTAATATATTCATTTAACAGAGGGATTATTTTAAGGATTGTGTTCCTCGCTCAACAAGCGATCACCTCAATTCCTTTTGTATTTTCCTTCAGCAGATCTCAATTTTGATCTCAAGAAGGCATAACATGAGGGAAGGCCATACAGCTCGAATAGTACACACTTTCTACAGATACTATAATAATAACAATCCTTACATTTGAGATGGCACCTGATCAAATTGTCACGACATCTCAAAATGCTTTGTAGGATTTACTGTAAAGTGTAGTTAGTGACTGTATATTTGTAAACGAATGCTGCGACCAATTTGTTGTGAAGCGAATGACCAACTTTATCCGGAGGATTGTTTACCCGGACAGAGGGAGAAACTCTTCTCTTTTCAAATAGCGCCGTGGGATCTTTAACATCCACTTGAACAAGCGGACAAGACCCTGGGAAGTCAAAGCCCCAACGTAGAGCTTGAACCCACAATCTTCTGAGTCAAATGAATTAAGCGAGACACCATGATGTACCCCATTATAGCTTCCATCCTCTGTTCAATGTTGACCTGCTGGCCTCCATCCAAAACAATCCTCTTTCCCCCCACACCGGTCCTCGCCATCCACCCACTGCCCGGCCATTCCGAGCAGCATATTATTAACTCTTTGGAGTTAGAAATCCAAGTTGTTGATGTAATCAGGTCTTTTTTTTAAAAAAAATAGTTAATGTTAAAAAAAATCTGTTTTTTCTAGGAATCCATTCCACATATTCAGCACTCTACAGGGAAAACAAATTAGTCTGATGTCTATTCTTGCTTGGGGCTTGTTGATTTTCAACCCCCATGTCCTCTAGTTCTGTGCACTTAGTCCAAATCAAATAGTTGGCCTACATTTCCATCATCTGTGCCTCTCAGCATTTTAAAGACCAACATCGAGACGTCAGGGAAAGAAAAACGGGGAGGTAATTTTACATTTATTTTCGTTCATTTACTGTGCCCTTCCTCTGTGAGCAAGCAAAAAAATATGCGAAATGTTTTGAAGGGATTAATTAAGTGAATGGGATTTTTGTTCAGTTTCTCGAAACGCGGCTTATTTTAGAGTGGATATTTACAAACAGATGGAAAAGCGGTTATAAAGTGTAATGAGAATGATGTCAACAGTAGCATGACAGTTTAATCTGTTTAATTTATGATTGCCAGTGTTTGCACATTGGCTCATTAAAGTGAGGATTTTTCCCTCCTTATAATAAAAGGGTCATAAGCAGATCCAAACATTGCCCCCAAATTTAGCAGTGTTCATTATCTGAAAAGGTAACTTATGAACAGTAATGATGCCTCGTGGCAATCTCCACATTTGGCGGTAAGTGCAATGAATCCAAAGATTCCTGTCCTGCACGGTGAGCGACAGAGAATTGTATCAACCACTATTTAAATCAAATTTTGAATCGTTGTAAATTCGTGGGGGAGGGCGGGAGGTGGGTGGGGGGAGGGTGTGGGGGGGAAATGTTCCTTGAGATTCTATAGGACCCAGGGGGAATTGCTTTATGGTTTCTTAGCAACTGTCATGTACTTAACAAACAGAAGCAAACGCAAATGCTTCAAATGACCCTTTCATCACATGCTGCCCAAAGGCAGTGAGCATCATTTGTCATTTATTGAATCCCCAACAGGTTCTCATATCAAAGTTCGGAGGATGAAAGACTTTTATACCTTTGGCACCCCGTGCATCAAGCACTTCCCGGTTAAGTATGCCATAGTCAGGTACAAAGTAATGGTCCCTATGATGTGACTTAAGTTCAACCTTTCAAGCACTTGGAGATATCCTCGTGATATGAAAGGAACCATATAAATGTACATTGTACCATATTGTAATCACAGAGAAGTGGCCACTAACTGCAGGTGTGTGAAATATTTCCACTTCAGCTGTCTTTAGAGCCTCTCTTACGAAGGATGAAGATTTAGTCCTGACTCACATACTTGCACCCACCCTGAGGTTATTGTGCAACAAATTTTGTTTGGGCCTAGGCCAGAGATTTACTACCCAGAGTCATTCATTGCTTCTCTTCTATATTTCTTCTCCCACGTTTTGAAAATACGTTCTCTCCTCTCAATGGTGAGAAAACAAAATTCTGCCCAAGATATCCTTGGTGTGACAACCTCTTTCCAAGATTCTCTGCCAAAACCATCCTGAAACTCAACATGAAGAGGCAACACAGGGGTGGTAGAAGTTATAAAATCACAAGGTTTGGATAAAGAAGGTTCTTTTGATTCCATCTTTCCAGAAGACCAACCCTAGCCAATCTTCCCATAACAGCCTCAAGCTGTTTCTTAAATGAGTCAGGAGAATCTAAAGCCTCCATCATGTCCCCACTAACCATTCCCAGCTGTTGATCACCCTCTGTGTAAAGGTGTAAAAGACCCTTGGTTCCATTCCTTTGTTTTTTCCCTGATGCCCTGCCTCAAGACGGGAACTCATTATGTACTGAGTCTAACTCGAATAGTTGGCCTATCACTTTGTGTTGCGGATTATGCCAGCAAAGTGTTTCTGCAAAGCATCGTATTTTTATGTTTATTTTTCGTCATCACATCTGCTGCACTTTGTTTGACTTCCCTTCCTGTTCTGCTCTTATTTTGGCATCAATATCTCTTCATGCAGCAGTCTTCATTCCAATACTAATGGGAACTGGGAAATTAACTGTTAATAGCTTTTCTATGATCACAGTATATTCTGTGAAGCACTTTGAGACAGTGCTATATCAAGGTGAAATATCAAATGCAAGGATTATTATTATTATATGCTGTGTTAGCCTTCTGAAGTAAACTTAGGTGACTGTTGTGTTGCTCATTTTGTTCACCCCATAGAAGTCATAGTGAAGCCCAGAATAGTTTACTTAAAATAAATATTGCCTCATAACCAACCAAGGCACCAATTCTAAAGGCAACAAGGTGACACAGTGCATTGGAGTGACTATGTGCTCTGTTGGATTTATAGTCACAATTCCCCAAATAGTGCGTTCCTGATCTCCAGATCACAAAATGAGTTTGGATGAAGAAGGTCCTGCCTGCCTTCATACCATTTGATTTCATCCTTCTAGAATACCCACCCTACCATTCCTTCCTTCACTGCATCAAGTTTTTTTTTAAATGAGTCCAGTGTCCTGGCCTCAACCGTTCTTCCTGGCAACCTATTTCCAGTCATTGAATATCCTCTAGGTAGAGAAAACCTTCCTGTTGTGTGCCCTGAATTTTTCTGGGCAACTCTAAACTTACGTCTTCTTGTTATACTGTCTTGGTACATCCTAAAATATTGTTCTGAACTGTGCCACTGCAGTTCATATCACAATTTCTTCTCCTTCTGTAATTGTGGTACAGTATCCATCGAAAAGTGCCTATGGTCACCTTTCCTCTCCCCCTGGTTTGGCATCAAGCTCCGCCACTGTTAAGTGCTATGAGACGCCTCTGGCGTGAAGAGCGCTATGAAAATGTAAGTTGTTGTTGTTATTAATACCTTAGAATCCTTACAAAACTTCTGGAATGAGCTTCCTTTATTAATTAGCTATTTTTAGGAATGGTCGGTGGTAATAAAAGTCTGGAATTGTTGTGTTAGGGTTCTTAATAAGGAAGCAAATGAAAGAGACCCAACTCTCTTCAACTCACTTTTCACTGAAGATAATTTTATGGAAATCACTGCTCTATAATTTGCTGGATGGTTGGATAAAAAGCTAGTATACATCCACTGTGAATCACTGGCACGCACTGAAAGCTTACCTGGTGTGTGGGCTTAATTTCCGGTCAGCATTACACAGCGGGCCTTTGAAAATGTCGCCCCTAATGGGATTTCCCTATTATAATTATCGCATTGCCTAAGGTACTTTACTCCATGATGATAGTAAAGCAATTCACAACTTTCACAGCTAGTGTGGCCGTAGCTAGACAAGTAATATACTGTGCGATTACTGAGATCGCATTCATACACTAATTTGATTAACAAAAATACTTCAGTGTTCTTCAACTGCTTCTGTATTCCTTTATCAAGCTTTCTAATGCTGGTTAAATTCCAGCAGCTACCACAACGCATACTCTGGGGACCCCAAGCCTTGGCTCTTGACAACCTAATATTCTCCAGAATTAGATAAGGAGTGTGTGTCCCTCCGATACTACATGGAGTCCTGTAGCTCAGTGGTTAGAGCACTCGCTTTGCAAGCGAGAGACCTGAGTTTAATTCCAGGCGAAACCTTGGGCAAGTTTCCTTACTCCACGCAGAGCCTAATAATAATCCCTCCAAAACCAAAAACAACAATAAAAATTGGTCATTTTCAATCTACGACTGTTTGTGGGACATTGCTGTGCGCAATTGGCTGCCGCGTTCGCCACAAATATACAGTCAATTCACTTTACAGTGTGTTCTGTGAAGCGCTTTGGGACGTCCTCCCGACGTGAAAAGCGCTATATCAAATGCAAGGATTATTATTATTATATTATTACATCCATATGTTATCTTCTGGAATTGTTAGCCCCAGCTTGTGCCTTTGAGGTAGGTCTGTGTTTTTTATGAACTTGCCCACCATTGCTCTTTGTATTTTAAGAGATCTATGTCCACTGCACGCAATATTCCTAACTTTGCAGTTAGCAGTCTCACTAGGGTCACCCTTCTTGTGGATTACAAAACACAATTGCAGTCTGGAACACTGGTTGGGTGCCTGGCTCAGAGAGAATCCTGGTGACCAACACTAGGAGGGCAGCTCCAAGGTGAGTTGGATGTTCCTGGCTGTAAGATCCTCACCATTCTCCATCTCCTTTCTCAGAATAGCTTTGAGGAATTCAGTATTGACGCCAATTGCACCAGTTGCCTTGCCGTTGACAAGGTGCCACAGTAAATACAGTGTCCATCTCCTCCCAACAGATCATTAAGGCCTTCAGTCTGCCCACGCCTCACACCAGCTCTCCCAACCACCATGGATGGATCTCTGCTCCAACCTGTTGGATCACATGCCCTCTGCTTTCGCCTAATAGCTCTCCTCTTTGTGGTTACCTTGGCAGGGTTTCTTGCTCTTAATCGTTTGTCTGAGTTGGTTTCAGGTTCCAGGGGATCACCTATAATTTATCTCAGCACCAAAAGATTTCTTTATCAAGTCTGTTTCGTCTCCTGAGGGGATGAGCCATCGTACGTGAGCCAGGACTAAAGGAAGAGAGTTAACGCATTTTAAGAGATCAGCACAGCAATAAATTTTCTCTTTTTTAATAAAAAACCCTGTTAGGAACAATTATATAGTCTTTCATGCTCTTACAAGAAAAGTATTTTCTTTTGGCTTCTGTGCTGCTGCTTTACATCTGGTGGTTTCATTCTGCAGCGGGTTTTTGCTGAGTGCAGCAAATCGTTAAACAACTATGGAAACGCAACCTCACGGACCACAGATCCAAAACGCGCCAGTTTTTCTAGTTCAGATGGTTTTTGTCAAATGTTAGCTTATTTATTCAGTGCCTTGGGACTTATTCCCGAGGTGAAAGGCGCTATACAAATGTAATTTTACACTGTATTGTATTATTTCTATTTATTTGTGAGGAGCAAGGCAGGTTTTGCACAAAAAAACTCTCTTCCTCCATGAGGAGCAATGTTCTGTCTGGAATGCATACGTGGGTCTGAGAGCCCAAAGTGTTCATGCTTGGCTGGTGAGTTGAGGAAGGTTGGTGGCTTTGGCCAAGCTGACGTGTCTTTCATACAAGAGCATCTGCAGTGATTTCTATGCAAGAGGTTACAAACACACTTTCATAAATGTGCTGCCCAATATGGTCTTCAGGGATACTTACAGACACGTAGAGGGTGATTTGTTCTTAAACTGAATTCCTAAGGCTGGAGAAATGTATGAATAATACTGAGTGCAGCACAGTGAGTGATATCAAGTCTTGACTTACACAAAGGGCCTGAGAATGTGCCACAATGTCAAAACCGAAAGGTCAATTATACAACCAAAAGGAGAAATAGTTTAACATGAAGTGTAAAACAACAGCATTTTCTTATACTTCTGTGGGTGATTTTTTTTTAAAAAATTGCATGGAATTACATTTCTTTATCAGTGTTGGCAACAGTTGGTTTCAAAGCTTCTGTAAGATTGATCAAATTTCCTTTTTTAGTTGTCACTCCTAATTCACGGTCAGTCACGGTGGTGGGGGAAATGAACAGAGGCCAGTATTCAAAAGCTCACTTCCTTCTTTGCAGTTTCATTCTACCTTGAGGCAATTTGTGTAGGAAATTAGATTATTTTGCATTATTTTGCATGGGAGTATTTCTGGTATTTTGGTATTTGTCCAATTGTGCAAGAAAATTCTGTCCACTGAAATTAAAATATTTGCAAATGACTGTAAGCAATGTGTGTCAGCCTCGCTCAGTTGGTATCATTCTCGTGTTGGGGCTTTGAGCTCACAGTATAGTGTTCCTGAAGCTGTACATTGTTGGATGTGCCATCCTTTGGATGAGATGCTAAACCGAATTCCTGTTTGGGTGAGCGTTAAAGATCCCATGGCACTACTCAAAAAGAACATTTCTCCTGGCCGACATCCCCCAGATAAAATTGATCATTCACACGATAGCTGGTTGCAGGACACTGCTGTATGGTAATTGGCTGTGCATTTGCTTACAAAAAACACCCAAAATACATTTTACAGTATTTTTGCAGTGTATTTTACAGGGGCCGAGATGGGTGAAGGGAGCGATATAATGCAAGTTGTTGTTATTGCTGCTGCTGTTGAAATGTTAAATGCAAGGATTATATACAAGCCAAAGGTACCATTTAACAGTGGCCTTAAGGAGGTGTAAAGCAGCTCCTAATGGGTAGCAGATAACCTCTGTTGGAAATTGCCTGTGGTGCGATGTCTAGTGAAGATACCTTCTCCTAGCAACACTGGGAATCCCATAAGCGCTTTGCGATATCTTGAAGACGTGATTAGGTACTATATCAAATGCAAGGATTATTATATTATTATTTGCTGATTGACTAAGATCCAACAAGGCTATACAGACTGGGATTCAAACTTCAAACTTCTGATCATTCTGTGTTGTAATGATTAGCACCTTTTACCCACTGTTCCTATGGGGGAGCATGACATTCTGGTTGACCTATCCATGCTTTCCCTGTCGATAGATGCCTCATTATTCGTGATTTGGTCTTTCCTAAAAAAAATCCCTGTGCCAAATTGGAGGGAAAAGAAAAACAAAAATACTTGACTGACTGAAAGATACTGAACTGATGCACTATCTGCAATGCAATGTTGGAGAGTAATAGTAACAGACAACCAAGGAGAACAGCAACAGCACAGTCTTTTGCTTCACCTGCATTGCAGCAATTCTAACTGAAATAAACTGTGCTCAAGTTCACCTCCAAGTAAGTACCCATAGAGGCCGAAGCGGATACTGCAGCAGAGAAAGGTTTTTCTTAGTGGCTGTATCTGCAGCTGTGGTTACTGCAGCTGCTGCTAGGACATTTGGCTCAGCTCTCCTCTGTGTTTTGTTGTCTTCAGGACCAAGCACACCACATGTTGGCTGTCTACACACACAGCCTGTGAAATACTCTCTCCGTGGCCAACGAGTGTTTTGCCTGTAGGCTGTCATCTGTACCCCAACTTTGGCTAGGTTTTAAGGTCTAGGACATTGACTAAGCTAACACAGCTATCTAGTCACTCTATACCCTGTGATTCAAGCTTAAAATATTCACATGTCTCATGTTTCACGTGCTTCAGATGTTATTTCAATACTATGTGATCCTTGTATTGGATATAACATCTTAACACTTTGGTGACACGTCTCAAAACACTTCACAGGATTTACCGTGAAGTGTGGTGCATTTGTGGGTGAACGGGGCAGCCAATTTGCACATAGCAATAGTCCCCAAACAGCCATGACGTAAGAAGTGAATGCAAGTTGTTGTTGTTGTTGTTGAATGACCGATTTTATTTGGGTGATGGCTGTCCAAGGCACCAAGAGATTCTTCCTTCAGCAAATGTGGAGCCCGTTTTCTCTTAAGTTTCTTTTAAGAACTAACAGAAAACCGACTTCAAAGTTAAGACTGAATTATTCAACAATTGAAATGTGACAAAAATAAAGTAAATCCAAGAATCAGGTAGAATTTCTCCCCCCAAAACGTGGGTGCATTTTAGGCTCGAAAAGCTCATTATTTTTATTGCAGGCTCTCGGCTGCCACGTATTTTTCTATATATCTGTCGAGTTTTGATAAAATCTTTCAAATGTCACTGAAACAACCACGTAAACACTGTACGTTTTTAAGTGCCAGAATCAAAGACAACTTTAAGCACAGCGTGGCAGGAGAGAGATCCAAAGTGTTTTCTCAGTACACTTAATCCACCGTGATGTACAGATGGCAGACATCCACTCCAGCCCAACAAACAGAGTCCTTCATTCCAACAGAAGCCTTTGTACGCTTCCCCTCAGTGCAGCTGCACGCCTCTTTTGAAGCTCCTGGACATTTGAGCACGGCGGGTTGAGAATGTCTGTCCAAACACGCCAGCACGTAGCACCCAGGAGTCAGATGGCCTCGCCAGAGGCATTCACAACCAGCCCTGTCTCACTCAGGAAGTACACGCAAGAGAAGAAATACCGAGGCAGCATGAGTTGAACCTATTCCTCTTCTTGATTTGTTGCTATCGTATGTTACCTGCAAGGGCCTGTATGTAGCAATCACCAAAAACAACAGCGGGATTTTCAGGATGAATCTCTTACCAGTGCATAGCTGCCATTTGGTTAGAATACAAGTTGTGTGTCAGCCTGGCGCAGTTTTGAGTCAGAAGGTTATGGGTTTAAGTCCCATGTCGTAACTTGGAATCATATAGTCTAAGCTAACACTCCAATGCAGTGACAACGGGTCTGACAAAAGGTCGTGGATCTGAAACGTTGACTCACTTTCCTTTCTCCATAGATGCTGCCTGACCTACTGGATTTTCCCAGCGCCTTCTGTTTTTGACTCCGATGCAGTGCTGGGGTTGACTTGGGTTGTCGGAGGTGGCCTCCTTCGGATGAGACGTTAAACCGAGGTCATGTCTACCGTTTCAGGTGGACGTGAAAGATCCCAATGGCACTGTTCGAAAAGAGAAGGGAGTTTATCCTGGTGTCCTGGCCAATAATTCCCCAAATAAAAAGTGGTCACTTATTCCAAGGCTGTTTGTTTGTAGGACATTGCTGTGTGCAACAGGCTGTCACGTTTCACCCACAAAATGCACAGTGAAAGCCACTTTATAGTATATCCTGTGAAGCGCTTTGAGAAATCTCAATGATGTGATAAGGCGCTATGTCAAATGCAAGGATAAATATTATTATCAAACCTAAATTGATTGTGTGCTTTCGAGACTCGAAACAATTGGAAACAACAGGGCACTAGTAATAGGGCATGGTAATATCGTAATAAATTCATTCAGGCTCCTCCATGAAGATCCTGCACTTAGTGGTTAGCTCTTAATTGTTCAGATGGAATAGAAAACATGTGCATTGTGAATCATACTGCATAAATAGATCTTAACTTTTAAAAACATGACTGTAGTGCAAAGAGACGAGCAGAATGCATTCAATCTGCTGTTTAAACTTAATGTAGGAAAGTGATCAGGCTGTCCTCGGTGTAGGATGTTATCAGAATGATCATGTATTTTAATTGAAGTGCCTACATTCACAACCACAATGCTTAATTTTCATTCACATTTCACGTGAATCTTTGGCAGGCTAATTTAAATTGCTATTAGTGTATTAATATTAGAGGAAAGCTGCAGAAGAAAACAAGTCAGAGATAGAACTGAATGGGTTCCACTTGATAATGGTAAGGTTCTGCACATCTTCACTGATTAAATCTGATTAAATCAAGAGGAAGCTGGACTTTCACATAAGGGAGAGGGGAATAGAAGGGAAACAACAACAACAACAAATTACACTTGAATAGCGCCCTTCACGTCAGAAAGACGTCCCAGGGTGCTGGACAGTCAGGAGTTTTGGTCCTGAGCTTGGAGTTGGGGGTCAGAAAGAGAGGAGGGCAGTGAGGGGATGGGGGTGTAAGGGTGGCCGAAGGTACGATCGAAGAGGAAGTAACACTGCTGTTTCTTTTTACGTTGGTGTTAAAATCTTTTCCCTCCATTTCCTTGGTCTTAATTTACCCAATTTTATTGCTGTACTCTTCCGAGTTGAATTTTATCCCAACTCCAGAAAACTCAGGGCTAGCAAACGATAATCACTCTGTGCAACATCATCAGAACATGGCTACAAGGAAAGTGCTGGGATAAAACAAGACCCTCCTGCTAGGCTCCGTAGGGCGCCCTTTAACAGTGAATATCTAACATTACTGCAATTACTTGAGATGTTTCATCATGATGAGATGTTATAAAAAAGGTAATTATTTTCAGAGCTTGAGCAGCCGTAAAGTCAGTGACTGTGGGAAATGTAAATACCTTCTCATTGAAACAGGCGTATGCTTCAGGTCGATGTCGTCAATGCTGTGGTTGTTAGTTTTCGAATCCCCTTTGGGCACAAATTGCTAAATTCCTAGTTTTCTTTATATCTGCTCTCATCAGACCATCAGACTTATCATCACTTATCACCGTCGCTTTTCCTAGCAGCAAAACATCCTGCTCAGGGGCTCATGTTTTGATCCTCGCATCTTATATAGGGCCTTATCACGTCTTCGAGATGTCGCAAAGCGCTTCACAGAATATACTGTAAAGTGAATTGATTGTACATTTTGTGGGCGAAACGTGGCAGCCAATTGCACAGAGCAACGTCCCACAAACAGTCGTGGATTGAATGCCTACATTTTTTTTAAGGGATCATTACCCCCGGAAAAACGATGCGGCAATTGACTAACAACCGGGTTCTAACTTCCTGCTGGTAAACAGAGGTGTGTGGCATAAGGAAACATGCTTAACATTTTGCCCTGCCTGGGAATCAAACCCAGGTCCTCTTGCTTGTGAGGCGAGCGCTGTAACCACTAAGCTACAAGACCCCACAAAGTATTGCCAAAGTAGACAACCACAGCAGCTAATTTGCACCACCTTATTGTTCCACAAATAGCAATGAATATTGACCACTGAAGCACAAGAACTCGCTGTTCTTTTTAAAAATAGGATCAAAGGATCTTTAAACTCCAGCTGAACTGCCAGGCACAACCTTGGTTTAACATTCGTCAGAAGAGCAGTAATTGGGACCTACATAATTATTCTCTTTTCATTACAATAATAATAATCCACGCATTCGATGTCGTGCATTAATTATCATGTTGCCAAGGCGTCTCAAAGCGATTCACAGGATTTACCTATACCTCACACCCATGACCTGCTCTGCGCTATATCAATGCAATTTGTTGTTTGTTTGTTGTTGTTGTTGTTACTGGAGTCTCATTTGTGACTGTGTATTTGTAGGCGAACGGGGCAGCAAATTCACACGGGTGAAAGTCACACAAACAGCCGTGAAGTGAGTGACCAGGTGTAGGAGTGTTAGCGAGGAACCAGACGAAACATCATCATCTTTCCCTATAGTAACAAGGGATCTTTAATGTCCACCTGAACAAGCAGAGAGGATCTCAGCTTAACATCCCATCTGAAGCACGGCACCGCTGGCAACTCAATGCCTCTCCACTATGTCAGCCTGGACTGTGAGCTCAAAGCCCTAACTCGGGGCTTCAACCCGAGGTGAGAGTGCTACCAACCGAGGCAGACTGACACACAGTGCGGTGAGATGGAATTCTCCCCCTTGACCAGTCAGCTGCTAAGTATTAGGTTAATTGGACGCACAATGCTATGCACACAATCTGCCTCATCGCCCAATGCTCTGGAGAAATTGGTAAGGCAAGATCATAGCCGCTGATTCTAAAATCTGGGAGCATTTTCCATCATTTTGTGAAACCAGTAGAGGGTTGAAGTGACTCTAAATTGAATCCAATTTACCGGAGAGCTATGTTATAAAATAGATGGGACTCAACATTTTTCACCCTGACAGTCCTGATGGAGCAGAGCAGAAGTCAAGCCCGAGATTTAGCAGCTGAACTGCTATGGAGCAAGCGGTCAATCTACAGAAGTTATTGAAAAAGCTCGGAGAGAAGATATGAGCTGCAATTGAGCTTTCGGGAGGCAAGTCATCTATTCTGTAGAGATTTGGAAAGAAAACTGCGAAGTAATAATACCGCAGTTGTTGGGATTGTTTCTTAAAAGGTGATTTAACTTAACCTTTTGAGATTATAAAAAGTATAACAGTCAATTCTCCATTTAAGACCTCAATTTCCATCTGAAGAGTGCCAGAGAATATTTAAGGATGATTCAGTCTGTAAGCTCCAGACCACCTTGAAAATAAGAGGAACAACATCCAGTTCCATCCTCTTTTGCCAGTAAGTTCAGCCTTCCTGAAGTTATCTACAGTGCTCCAGGATAAAAGTTCCATGCTTGAGATTATCCTGATATCTGGATCTCACGGTTGCACAACCCCATGTAGAGCACAGATCTAATAATAGCCTTAATTATCATAATAATAATCCTTGTTTTTGATACAGTCTCATCACGTCACCAAGACATCTCAAAGCGCTTCACAGGATATACTTTAAAGTGGATTGACTGTATATTTTGTGGGTGAAACATAAGTAAAATAGATCTGGTGAAACATTTGTGTATGCTACCCTTGTACTTGACAATTTTTAGTGCTGTATTGACACTTGAAGCTCACTGATTAGATTCCAAGAATGCACAGCCCTTAATTAGCACTGCAGTGGAATGTTTTACAGCTGATAGATTTATCAGGTCAACACGTCTTATTTCTTAGGGAGATTATTTAAGACACCGACTACAGAAAAGACTGAATCAATTTAATAATCCTTGCAATTGTTCATGTACAGTATTACGTTTTGCATAGGGTGATCTAGCGACCGGAAAATGAGTACAAACATTAGCTGAGGACAGAATCACCAATGACCGACTCCAAAGCAGTCAGTAGATTACTGGGAGAAGATTGATTAGTTTTTTCCTCAACAGCACCGAAGAATTTTAACCGTGTTTTTCTCGCGAGGTTGGTTAGAATCACTAAAATAGTTCCGATGTAATTTTCTGTTGTGCATCCTTTATCTGCCGCGATAGGAATTGTGCACATTTGTTTGGTCTTGGCAATAATGCCCGACTGAGATAAGGCCTCCAACCAAATGAAGACAATTTATTGCTGAGATTTAATCTGACCATTCTACGATGGCTCAGGAATAATTCCAACCTATTTCAATAAAATAGTAATTAAAGTGTATGGATATTGTGAACATTGTTCGATGCTGAGATCAATCACTTAAATATTTTTTCGCAAGAAGAAAAATGTCATTTTTTAATTCTTTTCCTACCATATGTTATCAACTGTTTATCAGTGGAGTAAAATGACAGTGAAGAAAAACGGGATACTTGATAGATGATTGTGCTGGAATGTGTGTGTGAAGCGAATGCAAAGCGAGACTGCAAAGGGTCATTTTTTTTCTGAAGCGTGTTTGATAATGAGCTGCAGGACTGCACTGAGCAGAGATTAATGTTGAAAATAACGGAAGATGTTACACAATCAAGGGCCTCGTCCAAGAATGTTATCCAGATCCTAAGAGATTTCTTTTAAATATATAATGCATTCAACATTATTGTAATGCATTGTTTGGGAGCCTTCCAACGACAACATAAGGGCATTCTAACATTCTAACTTCTAACAAAGGCAGATAATATTCCGGTGTTTGGAAATAAAGCTTTCATAAGTCACAATGGAAAGTCTTCTTGCCCAAACTTTTTAGCATAAGTGAAAACATTCCATGAGCTTAATTAATACGTCAGTTTCAGACATGCATGAGAGAATAAATAGATCTTCTGTTTCAACGGTTCCTTAACATTGTGAAAGCTCAAAGGAGTTTACTTGACGTCCAACCCCAAGACTATGAAATGCTCTGAGTCATTATCCTTATTAGATAAGTTTCCTTACTCCACACGTCTCTGTTTACCTAACAGTAAATAAGAACCCAGTTGTTAGTCAATTGGCGGATTATTTTCGGGGGGTAATAACCCCTAAAAAAAATTGGAGGAGAGGAGAACAACAACAAAATGAAATTTATAGAGTGCCTTTCATGTCGGGAGGATGTCCCAAAGCGCTGAACAGTCAGGTGTCGGGGCCCGAGCGTGGGGGAGGGGTGGTGTAGGGGTGAGGGAAGGCAGAGAGGTGGGAGGGTGACCAAAGGCACGGTCCAAGAGAAGGGTCTTGAGACCGGCCTTGAAGGAGGCAAGGGAGGAGGCGAGGCGAAGGGACCGTGGGATGGAGTTCCAGAGTGTGGGGGCAGAGAGGCTGAAAGCCCGGCCACCGATGGTAAGAAGGGGGGAGAGTGGGTGAGAGTGGGGAGCTCACATCCCAATTCACATCCACGCAACATGGTTTATATTCTTAGAGAGACCCTCAGAAAGAAAAAGTCATTAAAATGTCTCTCGTGTGGAATTTATCAGGAGTCTTTTATTGAAACTTGGAAATACAATTTGCAGCTCGGAGTGCATTTCTTTTAAAATAGATGCCGGGCAGTAAAAGCAAGATAACGTTCCTCGATAAACCGAGCTGCCATCTCCACAGGGAAGGTTTAGTGGCACCATATAATGCAGGGTTTTATTTGTATAATTTTTCACACCGCTCTCTCATTTCTTGGGAGCGTGCCCCCATGGTTTACAGAGCTTTAAAACGTACTGTGGCATTAAATTGTTGTGAAGAAATGGAGCAGAACAACAAACCTGCGTAGGAGATGACGTTAACATTATTCTGATTTCCGATAAGTGTAAGCAATCAAGCCAGCTCCTTCATCGTACAGTAATATTATTGTGCCTTTTGTATAACAGCAGATACAGCATCACAGCAACTGGCAAGTGCAGGCCTTACTAAGCATTGCGTCTTCCGACAGGAGTTTGTAGATAAAAAAAAATCTCCAATTCCTGCATCTTTGGGCTTGTTATTGTCACCTTGTGGAGAAAAGGTTGGGTCAGGCAATAGACAGTAGAGCAAAAGATAGATGAAACTGGAGGTGGCAGCACTGCATTCGCACAGGCAGTTTATTGTGTATTCTCGACACAATCAAGTTCTTTAGCTCTGGTCTGTGCAGAAGGTCCTCATTATTTCTGCTTTATTGATGTTTGTACCAGTGATCAATACGTGTGATTCGATTTAGTAACTGAAAGAGTGAAACCATCAGTTTGCGAAGTGCACGAAGCCCTCAGCTTGTAAAGAAACCCATCAGTGCCCACTGTTCACTCACTTTCTCAATGGCTCCAACTTGGCCATTAAAATGAACAGTGGTGAGGCAAACAGCTGCTATAAAAATGTTCTAGGATCCATTACATTATTCCATCACAGCACCTTGTGGGAATTGGCACCTTCGATGTTCTGATGTGAATCAAGCAATTGGCATTTGCTGAATTTATGAAAACAATGGCTGACGCCCATATATATTAATAATAAGTGAATTGACTATATTTTGTGGGCTAAACGCAGCAGCCAATCGTGCACAACAGCGTCCCACAAACAGTCGTGGATTGAGTGACCAAATTACTTTTGATCGTACAAGATCAATGCGATGATCCTAGACTTGCCTTTGAAATTGGTAGCTGGTAAATGCTGTTAAAACTTCCTGTGCTGGTTTGCAATCCAGACACCTGTAGAAAACGTAAAACAGAGTTTGTGTTTAATGTGAGCTGTGGACAAACTTCAATCAGCATCACTTCACAGTCACAGTCACACCCGATCCAGCCAGTCCCTCTTTGCTCTATGCCCAGGGTGTTGATAGATTTAAGGAAAACTGCGTCACAGCATAACAAGGGAAATACGGACGCATATTCTTGAATTCTGGAGTTCAAAAGAACTTTTCAGATGTATTTGGAAGTGTAGAATTTCCTTCTGCAAATTGGAGTTTTGATTATGTTCCATTTTTCCAGTAATAAGTTGCCAAACCAAGTACCCGTCACAATTTGCCTGGGGTAGACTGATGTAAATAAGCTGCGGTAGCTCCTGAATTAACATTTGTTTGGCTTTTTACTTTGGCTCAAACGCTCGCAATCTTACTCTTTGACTTTTAGGATTTCATACTATCCACATCAGGGTTTATTTTCCACGTCCCCTTTTGTTTGCGTAACACCAAAATACATTTGTCAGACACCAGAAATTGGAGCGAATAGGTACAAGCTGGTAGGATAGTTTTTCTTCTCTTCAAGGAAAATCCGTAGAACATCTCAATGATCGATGAGCGTCTGTGGCTGGTTGGGAGTGTTACAAAGCGTGAAAGCATTACGATTAATGGTGATTCCATTTAAAAAGGCAAATTTGCTCTGGTGGAGCAGGCGGTTATAGTGAACCAGAACATGGCAAATAATTAGAGCAGAGCTTTATAATTCAAGGTAATTGTTCATCTTGCAGGGATGGAATCCAAGCGCTGAATTATATAAACACACACATATTGAACAGCTTTTCTTTATTAACTTTAATATTAAAATACTTCCATGAAATGGAATCATTTGATCGCATTAGTGTTGCTGCATTTTAATTTTCCAGGAGAGGGAAACCTCATAAGATTTTAAATGTTTTTGTTTAAATGCAACGTTCCAGAGTTTCAAAACGCATCCAAAGGTGCTGATTTAAAAAAAAAATCCCTAAATACTAAATATAATTTCTGCCTCTGGACTTCACTGTGAATCTTCCTCAGCCAAGAAGCTGTTACAGACAAAGAGTTGAAACGGACAGACACAAACACAAAGCAAACTCCTCCACCACAAAATTCCTGGGTAGAAATTTCACCCGGATCTTGATTTCAGCCTTCAGCACTTTCACTTTTTTGTTTAAGGATTACGGAAGCTTTGAACCTAAAACTGAGCTCTACCATTTGCCAAATTCTGCACACTCTGAAATGTTACGTTCACGCAATAAATCTAGAGCCGAGGAAGATTTCACTCCAATCATTCCTTAATTAACTCTGTTCCTTATCAACTGGACAAACTATTGGCAAACAAATTATCAGCAGGTGTGGGAGTGAATACCTCCCCCTCAACCACTGATAATCTTTAAACATCGTTTCCTTTATTGCCCACAAAAAACAGAGAGACTCTCCGCTTTACAATATATCCTGCAAAGCAATTTTGGACTTGCTCCTGATGTGAAAGGCGTTATACCAAATGCAAGGATTATTAATATTATCACCTATTGTAAACTCAGACTTCATCATAATAAAACATATTATCGTTTAACCATCTAAATTCATTCACGTTGGATAGAATGACGATGAAATGTCCCTTTAAAAGTTATTTTTTTCTCTCTCTAGCTGGGCCGCGGGGGCTGATCCTCTGCAGCATGATTTTTTATGGGTTTAATTTGCCGCAGCATTGCCTTCGAACTTTCAGAGATGTTGTTCTCCATGTTAAAATGGATCAGTAATCACTGGAGGGAAACACTATTTAAACATTACTCTGGTACAAGTTCAGAATTTAAATGTCACGCCTTTATTACCATCGAAAGCCACTGAAGGCAGCTAATGTTTTAAGCAATTTTAATAGATTAAATTCAGATTTGTTTCATATTATGCCTTTGTTTGCTTGCTGCAGGGCAGATGGTGACCGGTCGAATTCCATCCAATAAAATCCCTCGTGAACACAGTACCATTTTAAACTGATTTCTCTCTCTCTCTCTCTCTCAATTGTCACGCATGTTTGCGATTCAGATCAAAATCATAACCTTTGTTAAATGTGCAATTACTTTGGTGGATAATTGATTCTGTCTTGGGAAGGGGACATTTATACAAGTGTTTCGAATGGCAAGAAGAAATACATTTTAAAATATGTTTCTAATTGGAAGGCTTTGGGTGATTGGCTCACACTTGAATTGAAATGCTAGCCTTTTGCCAGTGATACCAGCAAAAGAAAAAAACAAGACATTTTCTTGAAACACAGGAGATGTAGTTAGGATTTTACGGACCATAAATTGCCAGGAGGGATACTCCTAGAGTTTAACCAACTAAAAACACATGGCTTGCAATTATCAAAGAGCACGAGAAATCCTAGTTCATGGGACAAACTGTAGAATACATTTTGAATTGGGTACGGATGAGTATGGTCCATTGATTGCTGAGATGGCAATCTGGCAATCTATTCTTAATATAATAATAGTCATGCATTTGATACAGTGCCTTATCACGTATTTGAGACGTCTCAATCCGCTTTACAGGATATATACCTGTAAAATGAATTGACTGAATATTTTGTGGGCGAAATACCTACAAATACAGGTAAAAAGGCAGGAAAAGCCCATCCTTAGAGAGGGAGCAGCAACTCTTCTGCAGTGTATATTGTGAGCGCTTGTAGTTATTGACTTGCAACATCATATGGCACATGTGGCCAATAGCAACACAAAATAAATGGAAGCACTGGGATTTCTGTCCATCAGTCAATTACAAAGCCACAAGCTAACCCACAGATGGAATAGAATTGCTGAGAGGAAAGCTGAAACAGCCTCGGGTGTTGGTTAACTTGTAATATTAAAATAGTGTGCGGCAGCAATAAATAAGGAAACAGCAATAAACAAGCCAGGCAGGATGCTGGCCAAATCAGTTGAGTTCATATCTCCAGGAATCAATGGTGAAGCTGTAAAGAGCTTTGATTAGGTTGCACTTAGAGTATTGCGTTCAGTCCTGGTTGAAAAAATGTAAGGCACCAGCCAAACTCCAGAGACAGGTGATTCTGTAATCCTTTTCATTAGCTGTTAATTATATCATCAAGGACATGTTTAAACTCCATCCTTATACATACGTTTATACACAGTTAGCATAACCCACAAATTAGACCCTATTATTTTCAGAATTGGCAGGAAGGGCTGAAAGGTGGTTGCCAAGTGATTCCACAGAAGAGAGTCAATAAATTTGCTGCTCCACATCTTAAATACAATTTGTGATTGTTTTTGAGTCAATGAATGTGTACTCTGCCATCCTTGACCTTTCTGATATTCATTTGGGCGATTACATGGCACAAGCAAAGTCTTCGTAAACACTGCACTAATGGAACTTAAGGATCCTTAATTCACAGCCGTTTGAGTGCATCTGGTTTCCTGGGATACCATCAGGTAAGACTTGTGTTTGAATTTTTCCCCTTTTAGTTTTTTTTCACATAAGGTGGAAGCTATTTTACTTGATCATACGTTGCGGCTCCTGACTTAATTCACTGAGTGACTGAGCAAATGAAATAGACAATTTGTGTTTCTCAAGAGTGCTTTGTACCTTTCCAGGGACTGTCTCCTGTGCAATTGAAAAGCTTTCAGCAGATGAAATGAAATACATAGCTACACCTCTTAGTTTAAGTTCTCCTCACGCCAGAATGCAGGGCACAAATCTTTAATTTAAGTGTTTTTTTAACTACAAAAAAATAAAAGTATGTGTATTCAGTGTCAGCGATCACAATAGCTGAATTAGTCATGGATTTAAACCGGGGAAACTTTTGGGTGAGAAATTCCTCGGTTTGTGAAGTGCAACAACACTGATGATTCTACAAACCACTTACTTTGTATGTTTCAGTGTGGTGTTTTGTGAAGGGTACAGCATTGGAGGTGAGCATTAGACAAATCTATTGCAGTAGGCAATTGTCTTCCTTCTTAAGATGGTTTGGACCGATGCGCGAAAATTGCCATCTGAGATGTGTTAATTATTACTCGTAATAATTATCACATTGTTGGTAAATGTAGTCATCAAGTCAGTCGAGATCAAGCACCAAGATGGTTGACTGGCCACAAAAATGCTCCTTGTTCCCATTCTTCCTAGGTTCTACCGGCTTCCTGTCCCTCTCAGACGATTAATCGAAAGATCTCCGCGTTCGGTTTCGAATCCCTCCAGCGCCCTAGCTGTAGAATCTTCTTCAGGCCTATGTCCCAGCCTACATTCCGGAGTCCAATGAACCTCTTATGTCCACCTCTTCTGTTGCATCAGTAGCGACTGAGCTTTCAGCTCCGAAGTCTAAAGGACAATCTGAGTTTTTTTTTACATAATTTGTGCTGCATCAGTTTAAGTTGTTACAACTCAGAGAGGAAAAGATGGCTAGAAATTGGTGTTGGGTTCTTTAAAATTACCATGTTGCAATGTAATGTCATTTCCGACACTGAAGAGCTCCAGGACTCTACCCCGCATGAAGAGCGCTATATAAATGCAAGTTGTTGTAATATGTGTGAAAACATATTTTGCAAGGTTTTTGCCTTCCATCTTTTGTGTGATAAATCAATGCACAATAAGCTACAAAACGACCATACTCATCACTCTTCTGTGGTGATTAAGGGTGCAATGGACTATGGAGGTTGGATTTAAGCTGTGATTTTACAGTGCATTTGAGAGAGGGTTTTTCAATGCGGAGTCTTTATGTGAAAGACCAATCTAACAACACTGCTTCACATAAAAGAGGCTAAGTCAGATCTGGGGTGTTTGTCATTCATTCATGAGGTCTTGGAGATTGACTTATACATAAGTATGCGTAATATCAGTCATAAAATGGAGCAACAATACAAGTTATACAGTAAGTTTTACAATAAGCACTACTGAATATAAACCTCTACTTGTGGAAACAAAAAAAAGCAGCTATTCCTGTAATGTGGTCCAGGTCGTTATTGATGTCTTGATAGTTCTGCTATAGGGGGTTCTCAGTTTAGTCCAATACTAACAGGCCTGGTATGGAAGATGAACCCACAGGTTTCAGAGCTTCTCTGAGCAAAGTGGCAGAGCATTCCTTCAGATACATTGTTGTTCATGTTTAATGTATCTGGGTCACATTTCGCAAACTACAGTGCATCAAAAACTGCAGCTCCGCAGAGAAAATAAGGCACCAAGATCCTGTACGCTAGTGCGTTTGATTGTGAGGAGAGGGATTCCATGTGTGCAGTGTTTCCAAAAATCATATTTTTCACTGTCAAAAGCTGACTCGAATTCAATCACATTCTGGTAGAAACTCACAGTGCCAGTGTCATTTTCTCCCCTCATTCTACTCTGAGTTTTTTGCTAAAGTGTGGGCGGTGGCGGGTGGTGGGGGGAGAAACACAAGGGAGTCTGAGGAAGGATGGGGGGTGTGGGGGTGAAAGGCCGACAGAGACAAAAAAAAATCAATGACTATCAGTGAAATTGCCCACAAAAGTATACAATCATTTCACTTTACAGCATGTTCTGTGAAGCGCTTTGAGACATCTCGAAGACCTGATAAGGCGCTATATCAAATGCAAGGATTGTTGTTATTAATACCTGGAACAGGCTGCCAGAAAGCATGGTCGAGTCCAGGGTGTCAGAGTCATTTAAGAAACGGCGTGAGCTACAAAAGGAGGGTTGAGTAATCTGGAAGGGTGAGCTCAAATGAGCTGAAGAATCTATTTCACCTAAATCAGTGTTGTGAACACAGTACAAACGCATTTAGACGTGCATCAAGCAGAAAGCAATAAGAACATAAGAATTAGGAGCCGGAGTAGGCCATTCGGCCCCTCGTGCCTGCTCCGCCATTCAATAAGATCATGACTGATCTTCTCACCTAACTCTGATTACCTGCCCTATCCTCATATCCCCTAATCCCTCTATTTTTCAAGAATCTATCAGTCTCAGCCTTGAAAATGTTCAAGGACTGAGCGTCTACAGTCTTCTGGGGGAGTGAATTCCATAAGTTCACTACCCTCTGAGTGAAGAAATGTTTCCTCAACTCTGTTCTAAGAGGCTGACCCTTAATTTTAAGACTGTGACCCCTGGTTATGGTAAATAGCTGAGGCCCAAGCACTGATCCTTGTGGCACTCCACTAGTTACATCCTGCCAATTCGAGAATGATCCGTTTATCACTACTCTCTGCTTTCTACCCGATAGCCACTCTTCTATCCATGTGGGCCTTGATCTTGAGTAACAGCCTTTTGTGTGGCACCTTGTCAAATGCCTTCCTAAAATCCAAATATACCACATCTACTGGTTCCCCCTTATCCAACCTGCTGGATACATCCTCAAAAAATTCTAAAAGGTTAGTCAAGCATGACTTCCCTTTCGTAAAGCCATGTTGGCTCTGCCTGATCTTGAAAATGAAAATCAATGAAAATGTAAAACACACACTAGAAATTAAACCTCGTCAACTTTACAACATAATACTTTCTCCACGAGCTATTTCAGTGGCTTTGCCGGTTCAACGTCAAGTTGGTCATTTTAGAAATGGAAAGTACTTTCTGATTGCTCAATCAATGCAAAACCATTAGAGAAAAACTGGGTTCTGATCATGAGACATTTTACACAGCAGAGTTGATAGTTTTCATATGCCCTAATTCTGGGCATCACAATGGCCACTGCAGAGTTTTCTGGTTTATGAGCAAAATGTGAAATCTGCTGGCAACCCCAGAAAATATCCTCAGAGACAAGCTGTGTTTACAAGCTGCAAGAAACTGCTTCAGTTTGGCCAGACATTGGTAAATGATCTCAGGTCTTGGGAGGCCCAAGCTGTTCACGATCCTGAAGAATGGAAATTGGACTCAACTGAAAGGGGTTAGACGGTACATTCAGAACATCATGAGCAGTTTCTGTTTTCTGTGTGAGACAGAGAGAGCGGGAGAAAGTATTAGGTATCATAATAACAACAAGGTGCAGCTGGAGGCTCTGGAACAAGCACACACAGCTCATAAAATTGAAGCTGGTGATTGCTTGGAGCACAGGAATTGTATTAGGATACCATCGAACAAGAAACGGATTTCTCAAAGCTTGCTAAGTGCTGCAGTGACCCTGACCTGTTGCCAGGGTCGATTCCCATTTGAATCCACAAAGCCGTAATGAACGAAGATGGAAGTGTCTGGCACACCCGAAACCTCCCTGCTGCTGGATTTAGACGTTTCACCGCTCACTGAGTCTCACAACTTCTTTTAAAAACAAAGTGTAATAAGTAGATTCTTTCCTTTTACTACGACGTTTGTTCCTTTACTAAGGTAGCACTCTACCATCTCACCATTGGATCTAATTTATTTGGATTTCCTGAAGGCATTCTGTAAAGTTGCACCTGGGAGTTTTATAAAAGAAAAAGAATAGAGAATTAATTGCAATTTAGCAATGCCTGTTTGAACCCAAAGTAATAGTTATAGGTTCTGCAAACCTAATAGCCCCATCCTTGTCCAGCGCCACTGGCTCCCTATCCTCCAGCGGATCGAGTTCAAGATTGTCATCTTAATCTTTAAATCCCTCCATGGTCTTGACTCATTCTACCTCTGGAATCTTCTCAAACCCTACAAACCCCGTTGTTCCCTCTGCTTCACATTTCCCTTGACCCACCCACCCCACCATCAGCAGTTGGGCTTTCACTGTATCTGCCCCTGCTTTCTGGAACTCTATTGAGGAATCCCTTTGACTTTCCTCTCCCTCTCCTCCTTTAAAGTTTGCCTCAAGACCTTCTTCTTTGACTGCGCTTTCCAACATCTTCCTCTCTCCCCCCCACCCCAGCCCTGATCCCCTTTTTCCCCATCCCCAGCTCAGGTACAAACCTTAGACTGTCCAGCTGCTTGGGATATCCTCTCAACAAGGAAGGCACCATATAAACCCGTGTTTCAGAGGCCAGATAGAGCTAAGAACTGACCAAAATGCAATGTATAGTATTACACTGCTTTGTGCCAGGACTAATTTAGATACATGATAACATCTCCCATCCCAAAGATCACATAGCTTCACCATTTTGCCACTTGGCCATCTTAAGGAAAGCTGGCACACAGTATATTCTAATAGGTGTGGAGATGCCACACTGAGCCAGTGGTCTAATAAGCCCACGCCCACCCCCCCTCTGCCCACCCCCTACAGATTCAATAGTTTCCAATGCAACCACAACACAGAACTTGTGTTTTTTTTTAAAAATAATAAATTTTGCCGTTGTTTTACTCACATTTCGCTGTTGGTCCAAATGACCCAGCTGGAACACATTTATATGCTAATGCCAGCAGCTTGTTGCACTGATGTTAGCAGCCCTGTTGCGTGGATTCCCCGAAGAACATTGAGACCAAACAAGAGGGAATAAAAACAATGAGTTCAGCAGTCTGAAGACAACGCCTTCTTCGTGAGTTGTTGAACTCTGACTTGAATGTTTGTCTTCGAGGCCAGTCAGTACCTTCGAAAGGTCAGCGCATCTATTTGTTCCATCCAATGAGATAATTTAATGAAATGAATTCCTGAAAGAGCTGCTTGTTGAAATTTCTTTGTAAACATATTTTGTGTTGTCTACACACAATATGTCTGCACCAGGGAAGGGGGCAGGGGAGAATCAGTGATGTGAAGAAAATATGATTTGTTTGAATGGACCTTTCTTCACTTTTATTCTAATATTTAACATTTATGATGTTAAGGAGATCTAATTAAATATTAAAGAATTCGACAGTGAACATTTCTTCTCGCTCTCACTTTCCACTACTTATTCATGCGCAGTGTGTGTTAACAACGAGACTTCATGAGACAATAGCGAAATAGATTGCAAATTCCCTGCAATGAGTGAAGCTGTGTTTAGCTCCAGTGAAGCAGATTATAAAATGATTGGATTTGAGTTTACATATGGTCAGGAAGATAGCAAACACTTTGGCATGAACAGATCTGGGCTAAATTGCAGTGATGAGTTACAAATGGTTACTGATGGAAATGGTTAGAGGCTATACGGACTTAAACCTCAGACAGATTACAAAACCACTGAATGACTGGCGCTACGCTTGTTTATCATTATCATTTCAAACTTGCTCAAATGATTACAGCTGACTTTCTTATTTAATTTTGGCTCTATTTACGAATAGTGGATTGAATGTACGTGTTTCAGAATCTACTTCAATATGCACTTAGATAGCCATACTGTAGGGTCGAAAGGAGATTTGGAGAATGCAAGCAATGCAGATAATACAAAAGGTGGATTTAGATTACATTTACTCTGTGTAGTATGAAGCAATGTTGCAATCCAGTCCATTTCCAGAAAGCAAAGAGTCAGGACTATTAGGTTTAGAGATAGATACCATCAAAGGAATCTCATGAGAAATTGGATAAGCAGTCTAGATAGACTACAGCTACTTGACATTGTTACTATTGGAATAAAAATAATGTATTTTGTATATTATTGCTGGAAATTCTAGCTTGTGATTCCCACAAATTCAACAGGGCAGAATAATAACAATAATCCTTGCATTTGATCTAGCGCCTGATCACACCTTCGAGACGTCTCAAAGCGCTTCATAGAATATACTGTAAAGTGAATTGACTGCATATTATGTGGGCAAAATCTACTTAATAATAGTATAATGCCTTTCATGTCAGGAGGACGTCTCAAAGTGCTTCACAGTAAAGTGTAATTAATGACTGTGACCACTGGGACTTTAATGTTCACCTGAACAGGCAGATGGAAACTCGGATTAACGTCTCATCCAAATCACCAGTTATAGTTAACGCATCACGTGTCTCAATTTTCACTCTTACATGACTATAGTAATGAACAGAAAATTGAATTCCAACTTCTGTTGCAGTGGGTAAGTCATATTATTGGTTTAAGGAAGAATATTGCCCGACTGCACTGGCTGCCTCTCCCAGAGAGGATCGATTTCGAGATCCTCACCGTTGTATTCAAATTCCTGCACTCCTCTACACCCCCCGACCTCTCTAACCTCCTCTCTCTTCAAAACAGTGCCCGTTGCCTTTGTTCCTTCGGGTCTGGCCTCCTCCTCGTCCCCTGAGTCCTCCGCTCCACCCTCGGCGGCCGTGCCTTCAGCCACTATGCCCCGAGGCTCTGGAACTCCCTCCCTCACCCCCTTCGTCTCGCTCCCTCCCTTCCCATTTTCAGGTCTCTGCTGAAGACCTTTCTTTTCGACCGCGCCTTTGGTCACCTTCCCCCCCTCCGCCACCCCCCCCGACTCCTCCCCCTTCCCCTGGCTAGGCCCCGGGATCCATTACTGTAAAGCGCTGTGAGAGGCCGTCTGGCGTGGAGGGCACTATATGAATCCAAGTTGTTGTCGTTGTTATGAACCACCCTCTCCCCTCCTCTCCCCTCTCCTCCTCCCTTCCGCACAAAGAAAAGCCTCGGAACATGCCGAGCCAGGTCGTATAATCCAACATCTGGCTGTTTGGTATTCAGATACCTGATGGGTATTTTCATAGTCAGTAACACGTTGACACTTTTTAATTAAATCAGGTTAAGATTTCTTCACAATGAATTATTCCAATTTGAAAGCAATTTATCTGAGTGTTAGGCATCCTGATTAAGAGAACGCTGATGAGATTTCAGACATTTCTTCCGACTGAGTAATAGTTCATTAAAATACCCACTGATGATGAGCTTGCGATACATGCAAAATATTATCACGGGCCAGGCAATCATTAGAGTTTGCTGTGTTGGCTCTTTTGCTTGTATTGTTTATTGGCAATTATGTTTTGTTCCCCTCGGTGTATTCTGCATTTGAACAATAACTAAACTGCAATATTATATTGCTCAAACCTCACTTTGGGAACTTCAGTTTAAGATGAGCACAATATTTGATGACCTTTTGGCTGTTTTCCCAAACGCCAATGTGAACTGTACAAATCTTCCCTCTTTCTCTGAATGATCGTCGATCTTTAATTAAAATCGTTTCATGTGGATGGTTTGGTAGGATTTTCCTTCTGCTATTGACCTGTATCAAATTTCTCCCCTAAATTACTATAGCAATGAACAGAAAAGTGATTTCCAACTCCTATTGCACTTTATTTGATAATAATATTTCACAATAATATTTTATAATGTTTTATTGCACTGGGTAAGTCATGTTGTAAGTCATGCTTGTCTACTTATCCTGCCTTTAAAAGCCTACCTCTTTAACATATGGTCAATTCCTCCACCCCCCCACCCCCCTCCCCACTTCTCGTTGATCAGTGTCGGAACCCGTCATGGAATCGTAGCAATTTGCAGGCGCAGGAGGAGGCCATTCAGCCCATCAAGTCTATCAAGCCCATCAAAGCTCCCAGAGAAAGCTGCCACTTTCAGTCCCACAAATATACAGTCAATTTACTTTACTGTATATTCTGTGAAACATTTTGAGACGTCTCGAAGACATGAAAAACACTATATCAAATGCAAGGATTATTATATTCATAAATTCACCTAACACTCGTGCTTAAAATACATCATTATAAGACTAACCCCAATGTGTTTCCTTCAGAGTGTTATGGAAACGTGGAGGAAGAACCTAATTGTGGTGGATATTAATGCACTGAGTTGCTCACTCTGGTTTGCTGACCGCTTTATAAGTGGTCTTTTCTATTAGGACCTAATACACTGGTGTAGCTGTGATGAAAAGAGGAACTACAATGTATAGGATTAGCAGATTGTAAAGTTACTCAATCACTTAAACAGAGGATGAATCATAGAGAGCTGTGGTTTGGTGAAAAATAAACAAATGGACCACAAGGCTAGAACCCAAAGCTTATTTTGAGTAAATTTAAGCAGTCGTGTTATGAAAGCTGAATTTAGATATTTTTAATAAAATTAAATTATCAGTACAAATAACAATTACTTTCTGTTAGGAATGATGTCCCTTCTTCATCTCCATAATTTGCTATTATATGGTACAAGTCCTGTAGCTCAGTGGTTAGAGCACTCGCTTTGCAAGTGAGAGACCTGAGTTTAATTCCAGGCAGAGGGCGAAACCTTGGGCAAGTTTCCTTACTCCACACAGAGCCTAATAATAATCCCTCCAAAACCAAAAACAATAATAAATTGGTCATTTTCAATCTACGACTGTTTGTGGGACATTGCTGTGTGCAATTGGCTGCCGCGTTCGCCCACAAATATACAGTCAATTCACTTTACAGTATATTCTGTGAAGCGCTTTGGGATGTCTAGAAGACGTGAAAAGCGCTATATCAAATGCAAGGATTATTATTATTATTATAAAGCATCACTGTCCGTACCGTACAATACAAATTGACATTTATATAGCATCTTTCATGTCAGGAGCACATCCCAAGGCTCTGAGCAGCCCTGAGTGTAGTCTACATGGCTTAATTCCATCTCCCTTTTACTATATTCTGCTCTAAAGAACAGCTACTTCTAATCCTGAAAGTTTTTTAAAAAATTGACTTGACGTCTGTCTTAAAAATAGTAGTTACAATTCTCATTTTTTTTTATTTACNAAAAACAGACAAACCAGAACTTGTGATACCTTGGGCCTCTCAATCATGATTTGATTCCTTCTATATTACTGTGTTTATTTCCGTTGGTGTTACTCCACACAAGACTGTTGGAGCAGTTATTTGTCAACTGAGGCAGAACTTGTGGCTTATCAGTCATTATACCTGCAAAAGGCAGACTTGGGAAAGGTCTTTCTGGGGTAAACTGACTTACAGAGTATGGTGCAGTTAGCCCCTAAGGTCAGCAGGGGGCAGAGTAGAGCAACACTGGTAAACCAATGTAAGATGGTTGCCTCAAACAAATGGTAGACCTGTATTGTAAGATCGGATCTTATCCTTTGAACCGCCCGGTAATAGTTCCACACAGCAATTAACTGAAATCAATTAGTTTTCTGATCTCTGAGGTAGCTTCGGAGGCCCGGTCACCTGCAGCCACTCTTGCGTTACAATTTGATGTAGTTGGTAAACAAGCGAATGGGGAGGTCAGGAGAAATGTTGTTCTACACAGAGTAGTTAGGATATAGAATGCCCTGCTGGGAGGCAAAACCCATATTGGGCTGCAACAGGGAACTAAACAAATACCCTTAAAGAGTCAGCTACGGGGGTATGGGGAAAGGGCTGGAAAGTGGGACTGAAAGGATTAATCTTGAGGGAGCTGGAACACACACACACACACACAATGGGCTGAATGGCCTTCTTCTGTGCTGTAATTTTTTATGGTTCTAATGATGGAAGGAAGCCAGCTTGATGGGCCAAATGGCTTGGTATTACTTCACGTCCTCTGGATATTCTTGTGAACCAAAGTAGTCCTATGAACCTGTGCAGCAGTTTAAGCAAATAGTTTTCCATTCCCAGAAGAATTTGTTTTGAACGATCCCATGAATTTGGAGACGGAATACACGCTTGCACAAATTGTTAAACTTTACCTTTTTGTTTTTAAAATGACCTGTGATTTTTTTTTATTGGGCCTGACATGAATGCAGTGCTTATTCTCGTTGAAAGCAATTGATTTTTATCTGCTTTTAATTCCTGCAAACTCGAAACTGTTTTCTCAGTATTAAGTTTTGCAAGTCCTACATGTTGTAGTGCTTCAAAGTTCCTTAAGGCACTTTGGCCAGGAGTTGGGGTGGAATGTTTATTCTGGCCATTCTCTTATCTGGGTCCCTGCCAAACCAATCAACTTTCCCATCTACAAAGTCTCCTTGACATTATCACAAATCCTTGTTGATTTAATTTTTTGGGGGTATATAATATGTGTAATACTAGTACTGGTGACCAAATCCTCCAGTCACAGTTCTCCCCAAATCCTGCCTCAACACAAAAGGAGAGAGAAGGTAAATAAAACTTGGATTCCATGCAGAACAGCCCAGCGATCTAACACAATATAAGGAAACTTTTCATTTGTAAAGCGTTTTTGTTGAAGTAGACTGTCCCTTTTCCTGTATTTCTTGGGTTTTTCGTTCCTGTATATTTTTCATTGCTTCAAAATAAGTGAGCACACACGGAGATTAGTATGGAAATGATTAAGTGTGTGTATGTGTGTTGGTCGGAGAAAAACACCAATAAAGAAGCGAAAACTTGCCAAATAGGCAGGGAAAATAGAACCTTTTTATTCTTTTTGCAGTTCTCTCCAGGAGAGGGAAGTCTGCCATAGGTAGGAGCTAGTGGTGGTGGTGGGGGGGGGGCTGGGTGCAGGGTGAAGGCAGGGTCGAAGGATTTTAAGATGGGTTTTAAAAGCGGAGAGAGAGAGAGAGAGAGAGAGAGAGAGAGAAAGAGAGAGCGAGTGAGCGAGCTGGATGAATTTTGGGAGAGTTTCAGAGGGCGGAGATGAAATGGCTGAAAGCTCATCCACCAATAACATCACACTTTAACACGACACAGGAAATCTACCCCCATTCTCGAGGTCATCCCAGCCTTTTGTCCTCGAGGGACAGGCCCTGAATCTTTAGACTTAATCAAACAATCTCCAGAATATCCATCCATCCTGACATCTCCAACTAACCAAACCCTCGTCCCCATCCTGACATTCCCCCACACCGTGCAGGAGGACAGAACCCATTTATGCCTCGCCAAAGTGTTTGTCCATCTCCGCCTCCATCTATTTTCCAGTGCTGTCCAGTACTATGTCTGAGCTGGCATCCCAATTTGTATTTGAAGGAGTTAATTGACGCAGTTTTTTGAATGCGTGTGTGTTCTCTCTCTTTCTCTCTCCCCTTCTCCCTCCCTCCATTCTGTTGTGTGCTGAGTAAACATTCACAGCCACTTACCTCTCTACAATTTTGTTGCGCATTTTTAAAAGTCAGAAAATGTTTGTTTAAACAGCAAACGAGATCAAGTCACTGACCCCGTTAACGCAGTAAACTCAGCTGAGTCAGCGTTTATGCCAATCTCTCCAGTCAGTTTGGCCCTTCCCTCGGCTTCGCTCCGAGCTCTGGCCCTGTCTTCCCACCTCAACCATGAACCTGCTGGAACCGCGCCAGGGCTTTCTCTGGCCGTCATCCCATGGCTCGGAGCAACTCATTGTCGACGAGGTACACTTCATGACCAATATGAGAGGGTGCCATAGAATCGGGCAAGGCGAGCAGCGGAGCAGAACCACAAGGAATAGCAATGCCATATTTCTGCCCATATCTGTTCATATGCTCAAGCTCCCCAAGGTGTGAGTGTGTTGGCACACTGTGTGCAGTGTAGCTTGGTTTATTATTAGAAGCCTCTCAGTAGAACAAACTCTGGTCTCAACTTCAAGTTCCAATGAAGTTTACGTGTGAACCCAAACTTCGGTAAAATAAACCCTGGATAAATGTAATTGCTTTGCACAAAGTACTACTACGATTACTAATAATATGATCCTCGCATTCGATATAGCATCCTTTTTGCATCAGGAGGACATCTCGAAAGCACTTCCCAGGATATAATGTAAAGCGTAGTGACTGTGTATTGAGAGGGTGAACAGTCATTATGCTCTTTGGTACCCACCGAGATTCGACATTGCATTAACATTACTCTTCACAAGCCTTGAGTCCTCTTGTCCGGTTGCCTTGAATGTATCTGGAGGTATTTATCTGGGTGTACTTTTCCTATCTAAGACAAGTATTCTGGAAGGGTGAGTAGGCCAGAGGGCCTTATTCATCCCCAATTCTCTGGTGACATACCACCCTGTTGCTGAGATCATTTCTTTCTATATTTTGTTACTTTGTTTTCTTTTTTCGGTGCAATTCAATAGAATTCGATATGAGCGCATGAAAGAGAGAAAGTTCAGTTGAAACATCTCATTGTTTTTTTTTGAGCAAAATCTCAAAACCTCTCTTTGGTTCAGCCAGAGCTTATGACGTGAGCCTGTAAAGCTGATGTGCTGACAGAGTCTTTCACCGCAACAAAGTTTGGACGAGATAAGCAAACTGAACGTCCTACAGTCCTTCCAGAAGCGTCGTCGGAGTTGCTCCTACTGGTACTCAAGACCAGCAAGCATTGCCTCAATGTTAGAAACGAGCACAAATTTACATTTATATTCCTAGCTTTCACATGGCTCTGACCCGAGCTGGAGGTGGGAGCCCAGGAGGGGTGGAGAAGACTGCTAGCCCGGTCAAAGTGGTTTGTTTTGAGATGTGACTTGAACTGGGAGGGAGGGAGGGATTTGGAGGGCCTCTGGGATGGAACCCCAGAGAACAGGGGCAAGGTGAGGGTGGGGGGGGGGCAGAATAGCTGAAATGAAGCAGGCCAGTGTTCGCTCAGCAATGAGTGAGACTAAGTCGGTGTTGGTTGAAGGGGTTGCAGAGGTAGGGATGGGGCAAGACCGTGGAGCGATTTGAACGCGAGTAATATCTGAAGGGAAATCGTGATTTTGCTGCTGGTGAACGTCAACGAAAAACATTTCAGCAATTCCTTCAGGTTAAAAAACATTTTAGTTGTGTTTGGTAAATAGCTTGAACCATAGTAACAATCGCTCTCCACATCAAGTCAATGTACTGTACCTTATTTTTCTAGCCTTAGTTTGAGCGAATGCCAACCACTGGGCGACTCTTGACCCCATATTCAAAGCATTTCTGTGCAACAACAAATTACATTTGACCTGTTTGATACACAGCTCTCTCCGTTTTTTTTTGATGAAAAACTAAATTGCATTTACCAGGAAAACTACTGTTGGTCTTTTGTTCTTCAAGTTGGGTTTTGACTTCTCTGGGTTTAAAAAGTCCCTTAAGTTGACTTTAAAATGCCATTGTACTCTATTTCAATTGTAGCTGCTATACAATGAGTGTCTTCTAATATTTCCTCCCAGTGTCCTGGTCAACAGTCCCACCCTCTCCCCCATCCCCCCCACCCCCACAGGTAAAGTAAAATTGGTCACTTCACAGCTATTTTGCAGGACGCTGCCGTACACAAATCAGCTGCCGCATACTGTAAAGAGTAGTGATAAGTACACAGTCACTACACTTTACAGTAATTCCTTTTGATACGTTTCAATGACCTGATGAGGTGCTATATGAAATGCAAGAATTATTATTGCTATATCTGGCACTTTGCTAGGTAACAGGGGGTTATATGAAACCACAAAGTGCAGTAAAATCTGTAGGGCTTATCAGTAATTAGCAAAATTCACTTCATCAGTGGCAATCTCCGTGTAGCTCATTACCATTTAAAATATAGTTGCGCCATCCGCAATTCAGATGCAAGGAAGTTCCTAATCGAAATGAATTGTTGCCGAGTTCCAATTTAATATTCACATAGAGTAATAACTGCTGGTAATGGCAGTAGTTTTATACGCTGATCTCGCTATCAGGATGCCTATTGTGTAACAGAATTCCAATTTAGTTACATTGTGCAATAAAAACCAAAGTCTCATTTCCCCCAAGCCTTGTGAATAAAGATAGTGGATGCTGTACAATCGAGAAGGTTGTACGGTGCAGATTTGCGTTGCAGTCTGCGTTGAGTTCACTGACGTTGATGAGGGGAGCAGGTGGATTAGGAAGAGGGGAAAGCTAGACAGGGTTTCTGTTCTTGACCGCTATCTATTAATGTCCGCTGAAATCAGGCACGTGTTCAGTGATCAGGGCATGAGCAGGTGTGATACCCTCCATGGGTTTCCAACACTTAACTGTCGAGGTTTAGCTCCTGATGGTTGACCACTTGGGCAAATTACCAGCGGAGTGTCAGCCCAAACTATCAGCTCAAGTCCTGAAGTGGGGTTTCAATCCACAACCTTCTGACCCAGAGAGGAGAGAGCGCTCATTATCCGCTCGCTACAATGACTTGGATGTGGTCCAGAGGTTGATTTTAATGGTGAAACTTGATGGATGGCCAAGGGAGAACAGAATCTGAACCCTACTGCTGCTGAAACACAGACCCTTAATAACTGCAGGGTTTCACACGCTCTGGAGTTTTTTAGAAAAGAACAACTCTTAAGATCGATGAAGAGAATTAGAAGTTAAGTAACTCCAGGCTGTTCTCAATACTCCCGGTTGTCAATGTTGCCAATATTTCCTGCTCATTCACACCCAATAATAATAATAATAATCCTTGCATTTGATATAGCGCTTTTCACGTCTTCCAGACGTCCCAAAGCGCTTCACAGAACACACTGTAAAGTGAATTGACTGTATATTTGTGGGCGAACGCGGCAGCCAATTGCGCACAGCAATGTCCCACAAACAGTTGTGGATTGAAAATGACCAATTTTATTATTGCTTTGTTTTTGGAGGGATTATTATTAGGCTCTGTGTGGAGTAAGGAAACTTGCCCAAGGTTTCGCCCTCTGCCTGGAATTGAACTCAGGTCTCTCGCTTGCAAAGCGAGTGCTCTAACCACTGAGCTACAGGACTCCACTCTACAGGATCCCCATTGGCTGAGACCAAGGAAAGAATAAGTCCCACGGCTTTGTTGAAGGAACTCAAGGTTTTAAGAGTGCTCGGGCCAATCTCACTGTGCAATTACTTTTTTTTAAGTACTAACAGTAATAACAGATTATGATAATTGCTTTAAGAACGGTGCTTATGATGATTCATATTAGAGGAGCCCCTTTGTCGCTGGAAACCGACTGCTTTCCTCCCCATCTCGAACGCTGCCGGCAGCTTGCAGAAACGGCTCTCTCTCTCTCTGTCTTTCTTTCTTCTTTTAATCTCTCCATTTTGCCCAGATGTGCGTCTGATTATATATTCTATTTGTGCTCCTTACTTGACTGGCTGCTGATCATCGCCAAAAGGACATCAATAAAAGCGGCCAGGAACGGGCTTTACTGCTAGTTAAAAGTGAAATATAAAAAGACATTTTTTTTTGTTGCAAATGTCATATCTTAGGGCTCTGAAGGCTAGCCTCTGTCACTGCACTTCAGCAGAGTATGTTAATTTTATTTTAATTGGTTAAGATGCTGAGCTCAAGTGTCGCTTACAGTTTCTAGTCATATCAACTGGAAGATTATCTGTCTACTCCTTAAAATATCAGTCCCCAGGCAAGATAAATAGATTCTGAT
Source organism: Callorhinchus milii (assembly GCF_018977255.1). Classification (NCBI taxonomy): domain Eukaryota; kingdom Metazoa; phylum Chordata; class Chondrichthyes; order Chimaeriformes; family Callorhinchidae; genus Callorhinchus; species Callorhinchus milii. The sequence continues at coordinate 21,977,401 of NW_024704746.1, forward strand.
CTGGCCCTTGTACACACACCTGTCCCAACAACTACTTGGATGTGTGAAAATATCAGTCATGGAACTAACTACACTCACAAAATGACAGCAAATGGGTAATTAACTGATTGAGAAATGCTGAAACATCCAATAATAATAATCCTTGCATTTGATATAGTGCCTTATCACGTCGTCGAAACATCTCATAGTCCTTCACAGAATGCACTGTAAAATGAATTGACTGTATATTCTGTGGACAAAACACGGCAGCTAATTCCGCACAGCAGTGTCCTACAAAAAGTCGTGGATTGAATGACCAAATTAACACTTTTTGAAGGGATTATTACCCCCAGAAAAGTGATCTGCCAATCGGCTAACAACCGGGTGTCTGATGAGATTCAGATATACAGACGTACAAAAGACTTAGGGGCGAGCAAGACTTCACAACGTTAATGACATATCTGGGGATCAGACAGAAAATAAGGGCAAGAAATTGGTGTTGGGTTAAACTGGTTGGGAGTGCTCAGAAGGAAAGTCAGAGGGAGTTCGGAGGGAGCAGTCAAGAAGACTAAAGATAGACATGTCAGAACGAGTAATACACAGACAGCCACGGGCAGCTCAGGATCATGTCTACGAGAAGATCAGAGACTCTTGTCCATTCTGCCCTTTGCTTCTCTGACATAAAGGAGAATGCACTGCAACACAAAAAACTACTAATTCAGTGCGGCAGATTGGAGAAGGTCCATGCAAGGCTATCTGGTCGCCTTCCAACTCTCAAAGCCAAGTCTCGCATAGGAATAACGGCCATTTGGCGGATAGTACCGGAGAGTGTCCAAAGTAACTGGAACTGGGCAGAGGCCTTGACGAGAGGAAGAGTGGGAGGAAGAATATTAAACATAGAAAAGGGATTACTTGCCTTTGTACAACTTACAATCCATCAATGTTCTCGCTTCTTTCCCACTCCCCCGCCACCCCCACCTCCTACACTACAAGGTCAATTTGGCAATGTTGAACACTCTCTTTTGATACATCCTTCCAATATGTGAATGCATTAAAAGGGGCATTGCTTTAAAATCATAATAATAAACTTTTTAACATAAAATAATAAACTTGGAACAGGCTTGAGGGGCTGAATGGCGTCCTTCCGTTCCTATTCCCCTATGTTTCTAACCTGCTATTGATTGCTTTAGCTCTTTAAGGATGACAGTTCCTCTGGGTTTAGATTTACTGTATGAATGTGGCATTTTAGAACGTAGAATTTTGCAAATTGTCGAGTTAAATCCTAAATTTTAAAGTTGGCATCTCGTAGTTCTTTCTAAACAAAAACTTGCAGAAAAATAGCTTCAAAGTTAAAGATGTATTTAAGAATTTGTCAACTTGTGGATGCGAGATAGAGTAAATTAAGACCCATGTGTCATTACTCCCCAGTTAGTAAACATCAGTTTGTGGCTTTTTGTTTCCACTAAAAGCCGTTTTGTGTTTATCGATTAGTGCAGGAAAAACATTTTCAAATAGTCTCGTCGTTTTTTTTTAAAAAAAAAGAAATGCATATAACAATAAAAGCCTCAAGGTAAAGGTGCGAAGGAAAACTTAATCTTAGGATGTTAAGTATGCAAACAACAGCAAGGACATTTTTAAACGGAGATATGGGGAGAAGGCAATTAAAATTCCAAATCAACATTCTGAGTTAGTACGCCAGGGTTTTGCAGGTCTGTGTTGGCCACTCACAGCAGTGATATTGATTTGAGAATGATTTGGGTTTGTAATCGCTTGTTTCCATGGCAATTCACAACCAGAACTGGCCGCGTCTCTGATTTAAAGCAACACTGGGGTGTAGTTCTGGCCCCGTTCCCTGAAACTCCATCCTGGAGTACCTCTGGTGCCCCCCTCTTGTCTTCCCACTTTTAAAACCCGCCTTGAGACTTACATTTTTGACCGCTCTCCCAGTCATCTTTTTCTCCCCCCCACCCCTCCCACGTCCTCTTCAGTCCCCTCTTTCCTCCCCTCCCGCCCCAATCTCCCGCCACAACTCAGGTTTGGGCACATAGCCGGCTGTGTAAAGCGCTTTGAGATGTCCTCCTCTCGTGCCAGGCACTGTATCAACGTAAATTGTTTTGTATGATTTGCCGAGTTAACAGTGACTTCTGGCTCGTCACCAAATTCTCAGCCGTGGCAGCAACAACAACAACTTGCATTTATAACACATCCCTCGTGTGAGGTAGCGACTCGAGTGTAACATTGTCCACTGATGGCAAGAGCCACGTCTAAAAATTGAACAAAAAGAGTCCAGACTCGATGTATTTCCCAAAGGGGTAACTTGACATGCTCAGTGGTTAGAGCACTCGCTTTGCAAGCACGACACCTGAGTTCAATTCCAGGCAGAGGGCGAAACCTTGGGCAAGTTTCCTTACTCCACACAGAGCCTAATAATAATCCCTCCAAAGCCAAAAACAATAATAAATTGGTCATTTTCAATCCGTGACTGTTTGTGGGACATTGCTGTGCGCAATTGGCTGCCGCGTTCGCCCACAAATATACAGTCAATTCACTTTACAGTATATTCTGTGAAGCGCTTTGGGACGTCTGGAAGATGTGAAAAGCGCTATATCAAATGCAAGGATTATTATTATTATTATGAGGGAGAAGGGAATACAGAGGGAAGGGAAAGGGCATTCGAAAGCTCAATTGGCTGCCGCGTTTCACCCACAAAATGTACAGTCAATTCACTTTACAGTATATGCTGTGAAGCACTTTGAGACGTCTCGAAGACATGATAAGGTGCTATGTGAAATGCAAGCATTATATTATTATTATTATAGGAGGGACAGAGGCTCATGTGGAGGATAAACATTGAATGAACTCGTTGGCCCAAATGGCCTGTTTCTGTGCTGTAATGTGCTATGATTTTATTATTATTGCATCCTTATTATTTGAAACAGGCTTTTTGCTGTAGATATTCTGCTGACAATTGTTCTGAAACGTGATTAGTTGAAAATTGTTGCCGTTTCCTTTCCTAATTAGCTTCTGGCAAAGATTATCTCGGGCATTCTAACCTTTAATGAGTACACGATTCTTTGACCCAAAATAAAGTTACAGCAATATTATGAAAATAATAAGAAACAACTCCCCCCATGATTGTCCGCATTCCTATCCTCTTAACAATCCCTAGCAATGTATATTCAGCTGCTCCTACAGATGTGATGTCTTGAACAGTACAAAATCTGTTCAATATTCAAAGAGTTGTGCCGTGATCCTATAATAATGTACACAAACCATTTCGGAGTTATCTAAATTCGCAGCGTGACTGCATTCGTTGGACTTTATGAATTATTCCTCGCTGGCTCCTGCTCACAAGTTTCTTGTAAGATGACAGCTAGCGTCAGAGTGTTGTCTAGTCCTGGAAACGTGCGCTACTCACCCTTTCACGCTCGAGAGATCCTCGCAACAAGCCGCCAAAATAATCAACCGTTATAGCTGATTCCTAAGCCCAATGTTACCAAACTGCCATATGATACAGTGGTGGGAGTCAGTGGTTTACCAAGATGTAATTCTGAGTTCCCAGTGGGTTTCCCCCAAACACGAGCCACACAGTCCTTGTTTATTCTTCCTGACAATCTAATTTGCGTTGCCTTTTAGAAATTCTATCAGCAAAATTGCTTTATTGTGTTGTGTCTTAGCAGCGTGGGTTGCATGGTGAGAGCTGGTAAACTGGCAGCTGATTGAGTTGAACCTAGTTTTATACGTTACAGAATATGGTGTTGGGGGAGGGGGTGGGTGTGGGGAGCAAGGCCAAAAATATGTTGCGTGATGTGATAAATATCACATAGAAAGAGCAGTGCTGCGGGATATTTAACAGGCACCTGAACAGGTAGACATGACGTCGATTTAACGTCTCATCTGAAACACTGCTCTGCCAACAACAGAGTGTTCCCCCCACCCCCAGTACTGTATTGGAGAATCGGTTCAAGTCCCCAGCCCAGAGGGTCGAGTGCTTTGTGATGTCCTCCCCACGTGAAAGGAATGGAAATGTGTATTTCATTCACTAGCACTTCTTACTGTGTTGAAGCTCTATACGAATTCAGACATTGTTCGTCAAAGTCAGAATCCGCACATGAGAGTAATACTACTTAACATCATTACCACCCAAAGAGACACGTTATGTCAGCAGCAACTAACTGGGTGGGAAATTACTGGCAGGAGTTACATAGGGCCCCTTGTCCTTTTATAGGTCAGGCAGTTAACGGATATGTCATTTTTTGCTATGAAATGAAAGCAAGTTCTGATGTGTGATTGGGACAGGATGCCTACTATTATTCGTTTCAGTTGAATTCAAAGTCATACTTGCCTTTCGAGTAAAGATAATAATAATCCTTGCATTTCATACAGCGCCTTATCACGTCTTCAGGACGTCTCAAAGCGCTTCACAGAATATGTCATAAAGTGAATTGACTGTATATTTTCTGGGCGAATAGTCAATGTTTCCTTCAATACAGCCTTGAACATTATTGTTTGCTTTTTTTTTATCCTTTTCTGACCGGAAGGTTGGGAATTCGATCCTGCTTTAGAACCAGAGTTCAGTCTTACCTTTCTCACACAGTCAATGTATTCTCTCCCTCAACCACCAGCCTGGGCTCCCAGTGCGAAACGCTTTAGGAGGTCCTCCCAAAACACAAAAGGTGCTTTATTATAAATGTAAACGTGTTGTTGTTGATAATGATTTACATGGCTTTTTTTTTGGACTTGTTGCAGCATAGAGTAAAGCATAAGCTGAACTGCAATGTTGTGGGTTACACATTAATGGAGCAATGCTACCTGAGAAAGATGAACTCATAACCTACTTGTTTCACAATGATTAGGAACTATTTACAATCCATCTACATGATGTTTACACAGTTCTGCCTCATTACGTTTAAATAAACCTTTCTCAGCCTCTGATCAATTTGTTCTCCCTTACCGTGGTTATTGTTTTTTTATATTTTAAAAACAAAATTGAGCCTCGGACAGATTTATGCGCGAGTCCATTTTGCTTTCATTTCTTGACCCCCGCTTCGAGATTTGCAGTCTGAATTTTTAGAGCGACTAGAGTTTGGCAAATTGCTAATTTCAGGGCTTCAGTTTGAAACATTTTATATAGATCCTAAAACAAATTTACAGAAAAAAACCAAATTCAAAATGATTAATAATAATAATAATCCTTGCATTTTATAGAGTGCCATATCACGTCGTTGAGGCATCTCAAAGCGCTTCACAGAATATACTGTAAAGTGAATTGCCTGTAGATTTTGTGGGCTATAAATTAAGACTGAATTTAAGAATTTGTTAATTTTTGGATGGTCTGAAATTACATAGAATAGAATAAATTTTGACGTGGGTGGAATTTCTATCCATGTGAGCATTGTGGATTTGGTACAATATCCAAGTATATGATTTGAGACGTCTTGAAGACGTGATAAGGTGCTATATCAAATGCAAGGATTATTATAATCCAATGACAGGCTGACTCTGGGAGAATTAATACTGCAGCAGAAATCTAGAGCTCTTTTGCAGCCTAGAGCTCCATAACAGCAGAAAGGTTTATTGCTGAATTTCACTGACTGACTTGTTCTAATTTAAGCAATGGTGTATTTATCCTGGCTCTCTCTGCGAAGTACAAGCTTTTGGTTTTTTTATTACAACATACAACACGTTTTCATCTTCCAGACATTCAGAACGGTTTAGATTCACATCTCTGGAGTGCAACAAATTTCATTGAAAGCACTATAAAAAGATTTGTCCCATGGCCAAACTGAGGATCTCGCGGTCCCAAACTGAACGAGCTGTCCCACAGAAAGCCACAAAACTCTATATATGCAAGCTCTTTAGTGGTAGAACATAATGTACGTCCAAGATGGATTCAAGCATTTGATGCAAGGAAGGCCATTTCACTTGAGACGGCCCTTTCTGGGTAGAGGAAGTAGCCAGTATATATTCCTGAAAGAGAACTTACTAGTCAGAAAAGTGTTTAAAAATGGCATCCTGTAGCCCACCTAACTTTCAAGCAAAGGAAACTTGCAATTAATTTACAACAAAGTGTGTGCCCATCTGCTTCAAGTTGGATGAACCACAAATCAACAACCACAAAATTGCATTTGTACAGCGCCTTTCACGGCAGGAGGACAATCAGTGTTTCGGACCCGAGCGGGGGTTAGGGATCGGGGAGGGTGGAGGGCAGGGATGAAAGGGGGGTGACCGAAGGCACGGTCGAAGTTTGTAATCTGTTTGCAATCCCCGGTGTCATCCAAACGATTCTTGAAGATCAGTTGTGTTTGGTAACTGTGGTTGCTATTTGCACAGCTCTACTGCACCCATGCCTACAGCTGTCAGTGCTTCCTTCAACTGAGGCCAACTTGTTCCAGGAAACTTATAAACAAAACTCCATCTTCACTGTTTCCATCAGCCTCTGACCATTGCTATTTCGATCCCTAACACTAGGGAGGATGGAGGATACAGGCTTCATTGTACCTTCGTGTGCTGAGCTCAGCAGAAGCTATGTGGACCTACATGCCGGGGATTTGAGAGAAAAACTATGGCCAGTCTTTTCATTGTGAGAAATCATATCAGGAAATACATTGGAAATCAGTGGCTTGTTTCCCTTTTCTAGTTCGCTGGGTTCAGGTTGATTAATTTGAACCAAATCAAACACAGGAAGCAAGCGCTCTGAGGCGCTAACCTGCATGGAGGGTGCTAGGTAAGTGCAAGTTGTTGTTGTAAATTCAATTTCAAAAATAGTCATGCACTTATTCACTCTTAATCTGGGGGTCTATCTTGAAACGGACTTTGAAATTGATTTCTTCAACCATTAGTTCAATTCGGAATAAATTATATTAAAAAAAATCACATTGAATTGAAACCAATAACATCAACGTTAATGATATGACAACACAAATAGAAATCCAGTGAGAGTTCGCAACCATTAATAACAGTAGAAAATAACTGATGTTTATATAGAGCCTTTCACATTGGGAGGATGTCACAAGAACAGGATTCAATTTTAGTGAGTGTTCATACACTTTAAATCCACAATCTGAAGAGCAGAGATTTAGCATTGCAAATGCAGTTACTTGAATAGCCACATTCCAAATCACATTTCTGCGAGACGACCGTTGCTTATAGTACCCTACCTGCCCCAACCAGTATTGGAACAACGCGAGATTAGAATCATCTCTGCATCCTCTGCAGTTCCTCTATTAGTACCCACAGGAAATGAACCTGCGTTCACTTTAGTCAAGCTTTACCATTAACATTTACAAGATGGCACGCAGCTATCTATTTTTTAAATACAAAGATGGCTTGATTCTCTGCCGTTGAATTGGATGTTGGCCAGAAACACACTCCTGGTTTCTGGTCTTGACCCCATTTGTTACCCTGGAATATTCTGGTGATTCTGTCTGCGTTTGGCTGATTTAATTTCTTCACCTGGAGATCAATTCCAGCTAATTCTATTCGTTCGGGTGTGACTTTTTGCGACTTATGCAAACCATGTGTAAATGCAATGTATATAATAATAATAATCCTTGCATTTGATATAGTGCCTTAGCACTTTGTTGAGACATCTCAAAGCGCTTCACAGAATATACTGTAAAGTGAATTGACTGAATATTTTGTGGGTATTACTGATGCCCTTAATTATTTTGTTAACAACAACAACAAGATTCCATTTATAGAGTGCCTTTCACGTCGGGAGGACGTCCCATGGCGCTGGACAGTTGGGTCGGGACCCGAGCATTGGGGGGGAAATGGTCAGGGTGAGGGGAGGGAAGGGAGGGAGCGAGGAGGGGGTAGAGAGTCGAGAGGGGAGCTGAAGGCACAGTCAAAGAGAAAATCAATGATATTGACAATAGCATTTGCCATCCTTTTGGCTGTGAAATACATAGTTAAGGGTATTTTTTAATTCACTCTGTGAGCGCGCTTTTACACGACCTGCAAATTAGACACTGATATGTTTGACGAGAACAATATTCGAGACAAATGCTCGAGTGTGCCACAGAGCACAATGTCTGCTTTATATTTTTGGGGGTAACACTTGCCTGTAATTATCATTTATAATGTTGCGTGACAGGTTTCATCCTTTCTTTGTCTCTTCAGAGCAAACTAACAGCTAAGCAATCGCCACGTTTGCTTAAAATCCATTGCATGCTTGACTAAACAGCACCTAGCAACAGTCTAATGTGACAATACCGTACCTTCATATTTAATACCTTATGCCTGCGATTATAAAAAGAAATTGCTTCCCAGCCATGATGGGGAATCAACACTTGCCATAGCCACAGTACTGCAATGACTTATGTTGCCGATCACAATGGCAATGAGGACTCACGCTACAATATGTTTGTGTTCTGCTGTAAATTAATTAAGTATTCTATGCACAACTTTTCTTTATATAATCACACAAATGACAAGTACTTAGCAAGAACTGAACTGTGGAAATATCAATGATTGCACAGTGGAAAATCCTCTGTGAATCAACGGATTTGCTTGTCGCTGGTAATGCTGCAGCTTGAGACATTTATCATTAATTATTTTAGCTCAAACGTAATCGACCAGGATTTCTTGGTTCAATTTAGCAAATGTTGTTTGAGAAATGTACTTATGTACGATCCAGTTATGACCGCAGACGAGCTTTAGCAGCCTCAACAAGGCTCGGAGCTCAGCTGGGCTGAAGAGTGGCAGATAGAGTTTAATCCTAGGGATTAATCTGAATGCTGCGCTTTTTTCAGTTGGATTCAGCCCAACAATCCCTATCTGATCGATCTTGTATCACAAGATGTTGTAGCATTGGAGGGAATTTCTCAGGGTTTTGACTGCTATGTGTTTGCCTACAAAAATACACAGTCACTACGCTTCACAGAAAATCAGGTGAAACATCCTCCCAATGTCAAAGCCGCTGTATCAAACGTAAAGATTATTATCGTTAGAAAAAAAACAATAATGCATCATCGGTGGCTTGATGGCTAATATAATTCTGATTAAGTTCTTTTATTGTACAATGGCAATTGATTGTCTACAAATTGGACATTGGCGTTCAAAAACACAGCATGTTTGCTCGCATGTGCAGTAACAACAACAGCTTGCATTTATAGAGCATTCCTTACACAGGGTAGCGTCCCAGAGAGCAGTACAGTACTTACAATATTTAATGTTTCATTGTAATTTACATTCAAAGGAGATATTCTTAAAAAGAAAAGCAACATGCTGTCTGGTCGGGCTAGATTTTACAGTTACTGCAGCAGTATTAGGATCCACTTGCTAAAAGTTGGCTTATTATCAGACACGCACTGAAAATGCCGTGAACTCAGAAGAGAGGAATTTAAGAAAGAAATTGTGAGATGGAGTTTGAAACTCGGCCATCTTTGGCGGTGATGCTCGGTAGCCAGCTGAAGCCGGCTGGCATTGTTGCCAAACTCAAAACGATGATCTCCAGAAGGTAACCACGTTCCTTGTTTCATCCGTGGCCTCAGCTTTTACTTTTGTGGCATGTTAGAACTGAAAACGTAATAATAATAAACCTTGCATTTGATATGGCGCCTTATCACGTCGTTGAGACGTCTCAAAGGTACTGGGAAGCTTGGATTTTCCAACCAGCTTGAATCTCGGTCTTGGCTGGCGCTGACAATCGTTCTTCTTTCAGCCAGCAACTTTAAGCACTCTTGGGTGGGTCATCTAAGAGCGAGGGAGAGGAAACTGGGCAAGGGAGCAGGATCTTTTCTTTCATCGGTTAAATCTGTCCCCTGGCAGGTTGTGTAACGAATGCCAGTACTGTATTTGCTTCCATGGGGATGGTGCCTTTAACGTGAGCCAAATCATGCTCGCAACCCAATAGTATGGATGGATGGGAAAGAACACAAATCAAACCAAAAAGGCAGAAAGGAAGCAATGAATAACTTATGGTAAGCCCTTCCTTTTCACAGTAGAACATTATGTTCTCAATTGTTTTGCTGGCTCTGATTTACCCGGGCGTTTTAAACACAAACCTCTGACACATCGATTTGGTTGTCAACGTTCGGTTGCATTATTCACAAACCGTGTCCATCAAATACATTACAACTAGAGTTTAATAGGAAGTGATGATGCTCCAACATTATTCAATAAGCAACCTTTCCAAACAAACAAAAAATAAAGACATTAGAGAAACACACAGAGTTGATTAGGGGGGAAAAAAGTGACAAAAGGGATATATAATAAACCAAGTAAATAAATTTAAAAAGCATAATAATCCTTGCTTTTGATACGGCACCTTTCAAAATTGGGAGGATGTCTTAAAGTGCTTCATAGGATATATTATAAAGTGTAGCTGATTATAATAATGCTTACTCTTAAATTCACACGCTAACAGAGATAACTTGAAGGTTTCTCACTTTTAAGGTCCTTCATACTTTTGCTGCTCCCTAACTCTGCGACTTACTAAAACATTACCAACCTGCCCATTTGTCGACCACTGTCCTGCTCTATGTCCTCCGCCTTGTTCTCTCCACCATCGGCGATTGGGCCTTCGGTCTTTCTGTCCATACCTCTGGAACTCCATTCTGGAATCCCTTCACCTCACTCCCTCGCTTGACTCCTTCAAGACCCATCTCAAGAGGTTTTGACCTCACCGTAGACCATCCTCCAACCATCTATGCCCCACACCTCTTGTCCTCCACCCTTCTTGATTCCAACTCCAGCTCGGGTGCAAACCAGTTCACTGTCCAGCGCCTTGGGACGTCCTCCCTGACATGAAAGGTGCCATGTGAATGCAATTTGGTGTTGTGTTTTCCTTCGCTAAGGAATACAATTTTTACATTTCCCCCTCTACATTCTTTAACATGGGGATAAAAAGAGTACAGTTAATTGAATAGCAAACCATGCACTGAAGCAAGTTACCTATCAAAACCCTCGCACATCCCCACCATGGCTTTTGCTGACACCCACTGTACTGTAGCACCAGTAGATCTTGTTCTGCTTGGTTTGAGGATCTGCATTTTGTGCAGAAAAAAAAAGCCACAGCATGAATTATTCAGTCAGGCGGTGTCACACCAAATAAAAATCTTCAAGTCGTTTCTCTTAGCATGTCCCTTTGTGAATTTAAATCTCTGAGTAAGGCTTATTATAATCGGCAGCCTTGAGGGAAAGCTCACAAAGCAGAAGCTTTGCAGTGCTATAATGCCTTTCCTAGACATGCAATGCTTACCAATCTTGACTAGAGAAGAGTTCAAGTTCCTTATGAAAACCTTGCCAATAAACACTCTTACATGACTCCCAAAGGGACATCTTGAATCTGAACCTTTCTCTCTGGTACAACTGTGTGACAAAATAACTCCCAGTTCACCAACCTGGAGAAATTTGGATTATCTGAGCAGAATGTGTCCAGGGTGCCATGTAGGGTGTCTAATCCATTGGAAGAAGTCATAGTTTAGGCCACAGATGCCAAGAGCACACACGAACAATCATTGTTTCAAAAGGCAGTATTGTGGCTTACAGCAGTATCAAAGCCGATTGATTTTATTGACTTGCAATTCGGCCAATGTTGCCACTTGGGGATCAGGATTCCAAGCAGTCAGGCTGGCCATGTTCATGCGTTGCAATAGCGTGTAGATTCATTAAAAAAGACAGGTCATTCAAGAAAAAGTAGGCCTTCCATCTTGTTCTATTTAAGCCATTTAACTTTCTTTCTTATGAATTGTTGACATGTGTATGGAGCCTGTGGTTTCTGAAGTGTGACCAGTTCTGAAATTTTTTTAGTTCATGCACTGACACTGCAACAAAAAGTCATATCAGTACAGCTGCTCAAACATCAGGATAGTGTTATCTGTTAGTTTGGATTGATTGGGGTTCAGTTGGTAGCGCTCATGTCTATGGATATTATTATTATTATGTTAAAGATTCCATAATGCTATTTTGAAGATGTACAGGATTAGATTTGCTGCATTTGGTCAGCATTTTAGAGGGTCCAGAATTTGGCTAATTCTTCTGCTGTCATTAAGAGAAATTTACAGCAAATGGGCTCCAACATTAAGAATTTGCTAAATTTCTGGATGCTCTGAAACGCTTAGAAAATATAGTTAATTTAGACCCAGGTAAAACTGAGCCAGCCAGTTATCAGCTATAATTCTCTCCAAAAAGGTTCCAAAAAACATGGGCATTTTCTAACTACCTCTTGACCAGTAGGTAGGAGAATTCCTGTAAATCTGAATGTGATTTTAGATTACGAGGATTCAAGCTTCTTTATTAAATTGAGTTGTAATTTGCATGCTGGTCAATATTTACTGATCTAGACTAATTTGGGTTCCATTATCTTAAGTGCTCAGCTTGACACTTTCCCCTACTGAAAACGACGTTAGGTTGATTTATTTTTGCTTAATAACATCTGTGCATGTGCAGCCTTTCAGTGACTCTGCAGCTAAGCCATATCAACAGCAGGTTTATATCTAGGTAATAAGAGGATATTAAAGCTGGCTTACTCGTCTTGTTTTGGTTGGATCTGTTCCAAGGATGAGCGCCAAATCCGAAGTGCAAATCCAAAATGGGAGAACGTTCAAGGGAACAATCATGAACTTGCCCTAGTTCAGATCGTTTGGGTTTGGGTAAGCTTATCCCTTTAAATAAATTACACAACACATCTGGCATTTGGTCTCTCTCTCTCTTTCTCTCTCTCTCTGCACTTGCTTGAAGCCATTTTGTGAATTGAGATTCCTCCATGATAGGAAAGCGACCGAAATTCTGTTTTTGTTAAAAAAAACCACTTGATTTTGTTCATTGGTGAAGATTTCTTTCCACGGCATGTTTGCTTCAGTGCTGTATTTGATTATGCATCCGATTCCCTGGGAATCTAGTGGTTGTACTTATCCGATTTATACAAGGCCCTGGTGGAGATCTCTAGGCCAGTTTCCTGGTGTCTGAGTCTATTCAATTCCATGTACACAAGTGGTGGATTGCATCTGATTATATTGCAGTCTAGTGGTGATTGATCACAAGGCAAAAGTCAGTGATTTATTTTGTAACATATGTAATAGTTTAACTGTGTCTTCTGCCCTTGTGCAATGTTAGTTGTTCAGATGTGGATTTCACTGTGGGAGTATAAATGTATAAATACAAGTCGTCGCTTTATGTTGCTGTTGTTTGTGTCAATATCCTTCATGAAACTAAACTTAATCCACTTCAATGATGCAATTGCAGTGGTGACGGATATCCAGTAAAACTAGAAATATAATAAAGGATACAGCAACTAGAGAAAAGTGTCTCCTGCACCATATGTACAATATGTACAATATTCTCTGACAATATTATCCATAGATATCCTTGTGCATAGGTTGATTCTTGACTTGCTCTCTACTCTATATTGATCCTGTCCGGGCATTGTTAAAAACGGAAGTGGTTGTCAATTGTCTTCAAAAAAATTTAAAAAATAATTCTTATTGCTGACATTTTATGGAATTAATTGTCACTCTGGATAAATGGGATTCCAGGACAAGACTCCATACCTTTTTTTAGAATTCGATGAGAAGTTAATTAATGCATTCAAAACACACGGTCACTCTACCTTGCAATATATCCTGCAAAGCATTTGCGGAGGTCAGCTTGACGTGAAAGACGCTGTATAAAATGGAAGGTTTAGGATTATTATGTAATAGATGTTACGCGATATGGAGGAAAGGCAGAGAAACTGAATTAAGGAGTTGTTATGGACTTATTGGTGGAGTAAGATGGATGGTCTGTTTCTGCTCTTTTGTAAAAGAGATCATTTGCAGGAAATGCTATTTATTTATTCCACTCTAATCTTCCTCAATTACAGATAGCACTTCCCGATGACAATAAAACTCACAGTGTAAACAGGTTTGCACTTTCAGATGATGAATGTTAGTTAGTAGAACAAATGTCGCAGTGGAAGATAGTGTTCAGTTTGGAAACAAACATGGGCTTTGAAATCGTCCTCGAGGTTGAGGTTTAATAGAGTCATTGTGAGAATCATCGGGTTCCACAATGAGATAAAAACGCTCCAGAAATGATGGATTCACGATACCACAAACAATTTGAAAGGCCCGGATACAAAAGGTTGACACAGACTTTGCTATCACACAGTACCAGCCCAATGTTTAGCCAGCGGCTACAGATGAGAACGTAATTACAAAGAAGAGAGTCAGGAATGCATTTTAATTATACATTAAATGTAACAATGAGGAAAACGGAAGGAACATCCAGAGGAATTTATGTGAGCAATAAATTATAAAGGGAGAACATTGATTGCCAGTGTCCGATTCTTCTAAGATGCTAGGACCAGGTACTTTATGTGTATCCAGCCTCAGATAATCGATATGGTTGCCTGCCCCACTGCAGTCGTGTGGAGAACTCCAGCCAATTCCTGTAGGATGGGAGGTTAATATTTTAAATGTGGCAGCTGTTTGCTTCATTGGGATTAAAACTTAATTCAATATCATTTGCACGTCAGGGTGATGTCTCAAAGCGCTTAACAGTGCTGGATGGATGGACACTCGAGATGGACGTCGGGTGGGATGGAGAGGGGAAGGATATCGTGCGACTGCAAACGCGAGAGGAAAAACAATGGTCAGCGATTACTCAAAACAGTTGTAATTTCTACAACGTTTGATTGTGAACCAAAACAACTTGTGTTTCAATCTCAATCTGTTATTTTGCTCCGGCAATGTCCCCCCCGTGACCTCTGGAACACGCAAGCTCCATTAAAATGTACCCTTACAGCTGAGAACTGACAAAACATGCTTCCAGCGTATCCGAGACAGATGTGCATGACAGCAAGTCCTGGAATTTAATCTGCAAGACCATCTGCTTGGGTGGCAGAGTCCATCACCTGTTCAGCTAGTCTTTTTTGTTCAGGAACAAAACATCACAGGCGACATTTTTGACTTGGCTCAACAATGAATGGGTTTTGCTTACGGTAGGACCGTTGTCATCACAGTGACCGTGGCACACTACATGGCAATGGTTTTGCTGCTTATTGTGTGAACCACTACCCTCTGGGCACTCACAGCTGTGGTTCAAATTCATTTTGCGTGTGCAAAGTTAAGACCAAACCCTCTCTCCCCCCCCCCCCACCACCTCAAAAAATACTAGTAACTTGACTTGTGTCAGATCTTGGTCCCTGATGAGTTAGGAATCCAAACATGTCTAAAGCAGGTGAACATGGAGGTGGGTGCATGAATTGTCAGAACTGTTTGCCTTCAGTGTTGGTTGTTGAACTGCTTCAGTGCTGTTTACATTGCACGCTTGTTCCTCTAGTGTAAACCTAAAGCGATGCAGTTGCAAACCAGGTTAGCGACAATCTCCATCTCAGAGTCTCTCCACTTCGGTCCCCTCCCTCCCCACCTCATTTGAAATATCAATATTTCCCCACTTGTTCCTCAAAAGTAAAAGTGCTGTAGACTAGGAAGTCTAGCGCATACTCAACATATCATCACTGGCAAGATGCTGTGATGTGACAAGACCCTGTTGTGTTTGTACACTTAATGCAGACCCTATGTCCCTAAAGAGATCCGCCCTTTAACCGCAAACATATGGTTAAGGAATTTGAAAATTCGATGTTAAATGTTCACACGTGTAAACGGAAAACACAAAAAAAACTTCCCCAGCTGTCCCAATGCACCAGTAGTTATTGATCTGAATTGTCGCACGTCAGTATGTAGCAGATATAGTGCCTGGTGAATATTTAATATGTTTACAGGGTAATCAAATTTGATCAAAATCATAATTTGCAACATGTCGCTGAATGTGGACACTTGTACTCATAAATATTGATTACTTCTTCCAATAATGTAATTTTTTAAAAATCTGCTTTAGTCTTTTTTCTTGTCCCAGTTTAGTTTCTCTCGAACTGAATGCCAATCTCCGTCAGTCAAGGTGAACGGCCTGGTAACCAGGTGTGAGAGAACTGAGTACAATGAGGTTGACTGATTTTAAAACTCCTTCCCTTTATATCCCTCTGGAGCATCTTGGTTCCCAGTTGAAACCGGGACCTTATCCCTTCAGATATTCCAATAGACATCGTCAAAATTCAGAATGGTTTTGAGAAGATAAATAGTGAAAGATTATTCTCGCTGCTTGGAGAATAAAACAATATTATAATATTAATAAACCTTGCATTTGATATTGTGCTATTCACGTCGGGAGGATATCTCAAAGGACTTCACAGGATATACTGTAAAATGTAGTGACTGTATATTTTTGTAGGCAAATGCAGCAGTGTTGCTGTGGACCCTGTGGATAGTTTTACAGATAAAAGGAGTGTGTGGAAGATACCAGGCTTGATCCTGATGGAGTTATGTAACCAATACTCTTCCATTCCACATATTGCTGAGATGGCTTAATATTTGGTTTTATATTTTAAAAAACAATCCACTTAATCATTTCCAATTCAAATTTCCTGACCTCAGTTTGGCCTGATGGTCTGTGGAGTTTGCTTATTTTTATTGTCAGTACCTTGGGACGTCCTTCCGACGTGAAAGGCGCTGTACAAATGTAATTTTGTTGTTGTTGTTGACTTG
Source organism: Callorhinchus milii (assembly GCF_018977255.1). Lineage (NCBI taxonomy): Eukaryota > Metazoa > Chordata > Chondrichthyes > Chimaeriformes > Callorhinchidae > Callorhinchus > Callorhinchus milii. The sequence continues at coordinate 21,993,909 of NW_024704746.1, forward strand.
TCAAGCCCTCATAGAAAGACACAGCAAGGCTGATTTACAAACCACCTACCTACTGAATCTCTCTTCACACTCTATGCACTTCTCTTCTTTCTCTCCTTGAATACTCTGCGACAATCTGTCGGTCCGAATCACATCAAACTGTGCAGAAGAGTGCCCTTCAACCTGCCGATGCTCAGCGTTTTCTTTTTAAGATGAATATTTATTTAATTTCAAAATCTTTGTTGTTTTTTTGCTGCACGGGAACATCATAAAGCGTTGAAAGAAGAAAGAACGAAAGTCCCATCGACCCATTGCTCACTCTACAACCCACATAAGACCAATTTGGCCATGAGCCTCACCTGGATTGGGTTACTATCCTTGAACATTTGGAATGGAAGAAGTGGTCCTTTCTTTGTGTGTGTTATTCTTATTGGGGTGAGGGCTGTGTGTGTGTGTGCAGATGTGTGTGTATTTTTAGAAGGAATTCAGACTGTTATCTGGGGGGATCGTTGGCTAGGACACTGGGAGAAACTTCCTTCTCTTTTCAAGTTGTGCCATGAGATCTTAACGTCCGCTCAGTTGTGTGGTGTCTCGCTCCTTAGATTTTTACTATGTCTGGGATGTCAGTCTAACTTATGCTGCACTTGAATTTGATAACAGCACCGTATCATCGTCAATCTCAAAGAGCTTCCTCCATACAATGTGTTACTTTGGGATGTCAGGACCGTTGTTAGGCCAAAGCAGGAACTTTGTGGGGATTGCTGTAAAACGAGAATGCTGGATTGGTGTTCACATTTAATTGGGTAAAGGGAAGACGGGAGCTTTGGGCAGCAGAACAAGGAGAGATCAGATGGTTGGTTCGCTGAGCCTGTGCAGCAGTGAGCACCAGTGAGGTGTTACATTAACATTGAGTGCTTTATTCACACCGCAGGATAAGAAAATTCCGTGATTGATGCCAATGCGCTTGTGTCTGATGAGAATATTATTATTTATTAAGAAATCTCCTCTGAGAAGCCCTCACCGCCCCCCAATAAAAATAACAACAGAAGATTCATTAATACCACTCACATTCCACCACCAGCCAAAATCAAACCAAGGATTTCCACACTCCTAACAGCAGATTCTAACCCATTTGATCTCAGGCCCCATAGGCAGTGCAGAGGAGAGCAATGAGAATGATCCCCAGTGTTAGACATAACACTATGATAAGCTCGGGCTTATCAGAGGATGTGTCAGAGGAGATTTTATTGAGGTATATGTGATTTTAAATACAATTGCAACAGTAAACCTGAGCGGTATTTTCAGATATGCTATGGCACTGGTTTAGAGATGCAAAGTGCAATTTCAGGACAGCCTGTTGTTTGGAGAGGCAGATGCGGAGAGAATGGTAATTATATGGGATGTGTCTACTGGAGAAAAGTAACTTTTTTTTCAACCTGGTCTGGCTGACTTATACAATTTGTTAAACATCGCCAATTTATTCCTCCACTGTTTTTGACCTTTTTTTTTGCAGATTTTACTTTCGTTTTTTTAACCTTTTTAAGATTTAAAAATCGCAATGAATTTCCTCGACTTTTATCTCATTCTCTCGCATCCCTTAACTAACGTGGAACTATTCTCACTGTGACACTGTTTAAATTATCTGTAAATTATCACCGACCACTGTGATTAATGGCCTCGGCCATTGTCCATTGATCTTTGGCTTTGCCCTGGGTAAGTGAATCATGTGATTGCAGATTTGTGACCGATTTTTTTTGTAACATTCCTGGTGTTAATCCTGATGGATGTATGCTGCGGATGATTACCTCTGATTCCCTTATTACTTACAACTGTGAGGTTAACTGTGAGGCAGCGAGGGAGGGGGACTTAGATTATTCTTCGGTACTCCTTATAAAGAAGCACAAATCCCCTTTAGCTACAGAAGTGACTTGTTTCAAAAGTGAGCCTTTGTCCTTGAACAATCCAGAGCTTCGGGAGTTGAAGCATTTTAATCTTGTTCATTCTTTCATCATGCACCACTGCTTATAAGTTAGATGAATAACTGTGCTTGTGATAATATTCCATGACACTGTACTTTCAGTAATCTAAAGCGCACAAGAATCTTTCGCCTTTAATCTAATATCTTCCTTCTCAGCAGTAAGAGAACTAGAAAGAGTGTGTGTGTTTTTAATTAAAAAAACACATTTATTATTCAATAAAAACAAATTGAAATATCAAGACAATCCCTGTAGTCCTTCTAGAGTTGTTCTCGCCCTCCCCTACCTCACCCCCTCGCAGGTCAGAGCTCTTATCGAAATGGTCACGGCTGACAAACTCCCCAGTTTGGTTGCTACACATGGAACAGAACTCTCCACACACCATTCAACGACAACAAGTGGAGTCCTGTAGTTCAGGGGTTAGAGCACTCGCCTCGCAAGCGAGAGACCTGGGTTTGATTCCCAGCAGGGAGACCATGGGCATGTTTCCTTACTCCACACACCTGATAATAATCCCTCAAGAAAACAAAACAATGAGAAATTGATCACTTCAATCCGCGGCTGTTTGTGGGACGCTGCTGTGCGCAATTGGCTGCCGTGTTTCGCCCACAAATATACAGTCAATTCACTTTACAGTATATTCTGCGAAGCGCTTTGAGACGTCCAGAAGACGTAAAAAGCCCTATATCAAAATGCAAGGATTATTATTATTAACAACAACGCACCTTTGTATAGCACCCTTCACCCTGGGTGGCGTCTCAGAGCGGTTAGCCAAGGAGAAACGGTAGATGGCCGCAGGGTTGGTTGTACAGGAAAGTCTTCAGCTGTGATCTGAAAATGGACAGGGGAGCAGGATGTGGAGGGATTGAGTCAGGGAGTTTCAGAGGGTCAGGACTGAAAGCACGACTGTGGATGGTGGAGCGGAGGGGATCGAGGGACGTGCTGAAGGCCTAAGCCTTCATCTTCCTAAGGCACTTTGCTTGATAACCACAGCGCAGCTCAGTGCTGTTTAGGCACACGTTACATTCATATCTATCCTGATCTGTACATTTAACCAAAGTTAAGCTTTTTACGTACATTTTATGAAGCTTTTTGGATGCTGTAATTACTCTAATTAATAATTATTGTTATTAATAATGCCTTCACTTGCCAAATTGAGTCATAGGTGGATTGTTGCAGGGCAAAGCTCTTCCTGCCTCCTCAGTTTAGCAAGAAGGAACACGGACGTATTGTTATTGAGTAACCGTGACATCATTTGCACGTTTATTTAAACCCAAATACGCTGACCGTCTTCACCTGATTCTACCATGATCCCGAATGACGCAAAGTGAGATCTGTGTGCCAACTGATGTCTCCCAAGTCGCTCTGTGATACCAGTAAGGTAATAGGATGGAAAGGAAGAGCTCAAATCAAATGGGCCGAAGAGCCATCTTTAACCCTATCTCCTTCTGGTTTTGAAATGTGTACACTTTCTTGAAGCAAACACAAGTTCGGGACAGTACAGTACTTTCAATTGGGGTTTTTGTAGCAAATCAAGTGCGATTGCATGTAGAGACTACTCCCCTTTAACAACACCTGGAACAAGAGCAAGTTTTGCGTCCAGACACGTCAGGTCAATATCTCCGTTAAATTCTGACTCTAGATTTCTATCAGACAGAAACTCCAGGCTCCGAAGCAACTGATTTTTAATCCGTTGGCCTCTCCTGATACAAAGTGGCACTCAGAATTTAATTTTTATTGTTTCATCAAAAAATGCTTCAAACTAACTATTTCCCAAGAGTTCAGAGTGGAAATCTAGGAGCTCGATCGTGTTTTTTTTTTCCTGGCAGTGAGCGAAATTTCCCTAAAATACAGGGCAAATTCTCTTTATCTTTAATCCTTACTAACAAAACATCCTTTTAAAACTGGCATGTTTTTTTTTTAAAAAAGCTGATGTCGACATTTCCAGGTGCCAGAGCACTGTACAAGACCGCACGTAGACACAGAAGGAACAGGTGTACACTGGTACAAGGTGGATGTTTTGCCCACAAATATACAGTCAATTCACTTCACAGTATATTCTGTGAAACGCTTTGAGACGTCCAGAAGACGTGGAAAGCGCTATAATAAATGCAAGGATTATTATTATTATGTTAAAGATCCCATGGCATTACTCGAAAAAGATAAGGTTACTCTTTCCTGGAAAGTCACTGAGCCTCCCTCCCGCTCTCTCTCTCTCTCTACTTCTCTCTCGCTGACCAACAATCTTCCAGATGAAAAAAGTAGCCATTCACTTGCATTATCAGAGGTGCCATCTCTTCAGATGACATGTTAAATCAAGGTCCTGGCTACCTGTTCAGATAGATGTTTAAAATTCCCATGGCACTTGTCTACATTTGCTTCTCTCTCCCACGGGCCTGTGCACAGGAATAAAAACTGCATCAGTAAATGTTGTGTCTGGTGCATGTTTGAATAACTGCGCTGCTCAATAAATAATATTCACACGACATCTGTGGAGAACTCGAGCCTTAACAATGTTATCGTTGTTATTGTACAAGGTCCTTGAGGAAAAGAATGGGAAAAAGGCTCAATCATTGTTTTTTTATTTAAAAAATACGAGCCTCCTTGCATTCAGAAAGGGCACCGTGCTTTAATTTACTCTTTAATTGCTTTCGGTCTTGCTTTCCAAGGAACGCTGGTGGCACAGTTGCCTGGAAACCACCTGGTTAAGTAGCTGCACAGAACAAAGTTACTGCGTGCAATTCAGTTTATTACAACAAATCGATGGTGCTCTTGGGTGTTTTGTTTTTGGTCAGCCGGGTGTCTGACACATGCAGAAACCCATCACCGTGCTTAAGAGTATCCAAGCCGAACTGAGAATTCCATGCACCGCACCTACACATGGAAATCCCAGTGATAGATTGTTGGAATGGAATGAGAACGGCATTGGAGTGTCAGGTTAGACTACATAGGAACAGGAGTAGGCCATTCAGCCCTTCTAGCCTGTTCCGCCATTCAATTGCTGATCTGATATGATTCTAAGTCCTGACATGGGGCTTGAACTCCCAACTCTCCGACTCAGAGGCGAGAGTGCTACCACTGAGCCAGGCTGATGATATTGATGGACACTGAACAAGAAGTGAGAGGACTTCAGAATGATGGCACAGTCGAGGGGAGATAAGAATATAAGAACATAAGAATTAGGAGCGGTAGTAGGCCATTCGGCCCCTCGAGCCTGTGCCCCGCCATTCGATAAGGTCATGGCTGATCTTCAGACCTAATTCTGATTACCTGCCCTATCCCCATATCCCCCAATCCCTCTATTTTTTAAAAATCTATCAGTCTCAGCCTTGAAGATGTTCAAGGACTGAGCATCTACAGCCTTCTGGGGGAGTGAATTCCATAAATTCACTACCCTCTGAGTGAAGAAATGTTTCCTCAACTCTGTTCTAAAAGGCTGACCCTTAATTTTAAGACTGTGACCCCTGGTTATAGATTCTCCTCCCAGGGAAACAGATCTTCAGTGTCTACTTTATCAGCCCTTTAAGAATCTTATATGTTTCAATAAGATCCCCCCTAATTCTTCTGTACTCCAGAGAACACAGCCCCAGTTTATTCAGCCTATCCTCATAGGTCAGTCCCCTCATCCCAGGAACTAACCGAGTGAATCCACGCTGCACCCCCTCGAGGGCAAGTATGTCCTTTTTTAAATAAGGAGACCACAACTGCACACAATACTCCAGGTGCGGTCTCACCAAGGCCCTGTACAGTTGCAGCTGTATACTCTTGTACTCAAAACCTTTTGCAATGAACGCTAACATGCCGTTCGCCTTCTTAGTTGCTGCTTCACCTGCAAACTAACGTTTTGAGACTGGTGTACAAGGACACCCAAATCCCTCTGCACACTAACACTATCTAATCTCTTCCCCTCTCGAAAATAATCTGCTTTTCTATTTTTTCTACCTAGGTGAATGACTTCACACTTCCCCACATTAAATTCCATCTGCCACCTACTCGCCCACTCCCCTCGCCTATCTATATCCCGTTGCAATCTTTTTGCAACACCCTCAGAGCTTACTCTCCCACCGAGTTTAGTGTCATCCGCGAATTTAGATACGTTACATTCAATGTCCTCGTCTGGATCATTGATGTAAATTAGCTGAGGCCCAGCACTGATCCCTGTGGCACTCCACTAGTCACGTCCTGCCAATTCGAGAATGACCCGTTTATCCTTACTCTCTGTTTTCTACCCGTTAGCCACTCTTCAATCCATGCTAATATGTTCCCATTAATCCCATGGGCCTTAACCTTGTGCAATAGCCTTTTGTGTGGCACTTTGTCAAATGCCTTTTTAAAATCTAAATATACTACATCTACTGGTTCCCCCCTATCTAACCTGCTAGATACATCTTCAAAAAACTCTAAAAGATTAGTTAAGCATGACTTCCTTTTTGTAAAGCCATGTTGATTCTGCCTAATCTTGTTATGGTCTTCCAGGAATCCCATAACGACATCTTTAATTAAGGACTCAAGAATTTTCCCTACCACTGAAGTCTAACTGGTCTATAGTTCCCCATCTTTTCTCTCCCACTCTTCTTAAATAGTGGTGTCACGTTTGAGTTGGGTCTTTTCAAAACATTGGTGGTGTGGTGGCTGAAGGCCTCTGATGATGGAGTGGAGGAAACGGTTACAAGACATACACTGGAATCACTGGAATCAGAGGGGCAGATAATCCAAGTTCACCACAGCACTGGAGAAGATTAGACAGATGGTTGAGGTGAGGTGGGGAAGAGACCATGGAACAAACTCAAGACAAGGATTTGAAGCAGTGAACAGCACCACGTTTGTAGTGTCAGAAACATTATGTGTTTGTCTTCGGATGAGATGTTAAATCAAGGTCAGATAGACGTTAAAAATCCTTTAACAAAACTTGAAAAGAAAAGGGAGTTTGTTTGTCCTCTTGACGATTAGCAGGTCTTTGGACAATAGAAGTCAGGTCAGCCTTGTTAAATAGTTGAGTCCTGTTACCTTGTTTGCAAACTTCAAAGATATGTATTCTTGGGCACATTCATTCACTTGCTAAATACCGCAAGTAAAGCCAGGCCTCAAAAATGGTGTTTTTAAAAAAAACATTAATCATATCTATTCAGCAAATATACGCTTGACGCCACAAAGGAATTACAAATTGTGATAAACAGCCCTTGAGAGAGGAGAGTTGTGTTAACTGCTAAATTATCAGGACCCATAATGACTTGTAATCTCTTGACCCTCTTGTAGTTTCTCCTTGGGTTGCTGGAGAGTCGAGCGGAGCCTAGCAAAGAAACGAAACCAGGCTTGCGACCTGTCTCTCGAGAATAAAACCCGATTACCGTCTATAAGCCATTTCCATAAGAGCAGTCATTGCCTGCGTGGCATTGAACGTGGAAGATTAAGGCTCCACCTGTTAAGAAACATTAAACTGGAGCAATGGTAATTGCGCTTATCCCTGTGCACCTAATGTAGGCGATCTTTTAAAGGCCTCTCGTTTTGTTCATGCAGAACACCATCTGGGATTCTGGCTGAAAGCCTCAAGAATCATTCCATGATAACATGTCCAAACAGGCAGCCATTGTGTCATGCTTGTGATTTCCTAACCACCATCGACTGATTATTTTTCAGCCTTAACATTGCCCGGCTTCTCTAATAAATATTTACAGTGATCTCACATCAATGCTGAATATAACAAAATAAAAGCCTCCCAACAACTATATCGAGCCACCCAGCTGGTTTCCCACTTTGCCTTTTGAAGTCCGAGCTGTAATTTAGGAAAATTAAATTTTAGTGCACATACTGTATCTTTGTTACAATTGCAAAAGCTATCTTTCTTTCCCACCCCCTCCACACCCAACCTCACACACAAAACGAGCTGTGTGCCTGTGGATTTAACCTTACAATGGACAGTTATGGGAAACAACCCGTCTCAGACGAAGAGTTAAAATCAAAGAGGGACTAAGAACAAAGCCATTCGATATGGAAACCTTTGCGATCCATCAGCTGAGACTCAGCTCTTGGCTCAAGAGCTCAATTCACGTTTGAAGTAAAAAGTAATTTGCCGTCAGTATAAAGGACAACAAATTGTGATTTGACAAGCGTATGTGGTTTGAAAGCTTTGCGTGCACATGAAAGTTTAGGAGAAGTGATTTATGTCTCTTTGTCACAGGTACAGTGTCACTTACCCATTTCCATTTCCCAGTTGTGGGAATGAATTGGCTTGATGATAATGATCCTTGGGTTTGATATAGCGCCTTTCACGTCGGGAGGACGTCTCAGAGCCTTTCCCAAGATTTAGTGTAAAGTGCAGTGAACACTTACAATAGACATATTCTATTTTGATTGAAACTAATCTCTTTGACGAATGTTTCATTGATTCTCGCCTGCAGAGCTGGTAGAAGTGTAGTAGCCAACTTATACTTTATAATGGGGGCATATTTATTTAATATGCATTGGATCCCAGCACAAGGACAGATTTGTGTTGGCATGATTTCAATTTATATGTTTGAAGCTTCGGTGCTGAAGGATGAAAGGCTTTTCCACGAGCACTCAGTGTAAACATTAAGAGCTGTTCATGTCAGCTACAGCACTGGCCAATTACAAAGCTCTTATTACTCTGCTTCAATAAAGAGCTTTAACCTTAAATTAACCTGAACCCCAACTAGCTCAGTTGGTTGCCTCTAAATCAGACGGTTGTTGGTTGAACCCCACACTGAGACTTTGCGCTCATAGTCTAGGCTGGCGCAGTGCTGGGGAAGTGCTGCGTTGTTAGAGGTGCCGTCCTTCAGATGAGATGTTGAACTGAGATACCGACTGCCTGTTCAGGTGGACATTAAAGATCCTCTGGCACTATTTCTCCTGGTGTACTGGCCAACGATCACCCAGATAAAATTGGTCACTCAGGCATCAGGTGATTTTCCAAAATCATTTAGCCCGAATTCTTAGTGGTACTTGTTTAATAATAATAATCCTTGCATTTGATATAGCGCCTTATTACGTGGTTGAGACATCTCAAAGTGCTTCACAGAATATACTGTACAGTGGATTCACTTTACAATTTAAAAGAATAAAATGGTAATTTAGTTTGTTCACCTGACTGGAAATGTCCTTCTGTTGAGCTGGTCGTTCCGAAGAGCAAAACTCTTACCTCTTGCAAAGGTAAAACAGCATTGGTTTCAAAGAGCTGAATTACTCCCAAATAAAACCAGAATTCACAGAAGCATTGGCTAGATGATTGTATTAATTAATCAATTCTTGGTACTCACTAGATTTTCCCTCTCCTTTTATATATTAATAAAATGGATTAACAGACATGTGCGGCCAATCCTTTAAAAACACAATGGTATCCAAGTGAGTTGTGACCTTTCAGTAGGAAGAACATTCATCTAGCGCAAAACCCTAAAAAAAAGATGACGTTTTATCAATATAGAGTTTCATGGCTTTGTCCTTTGAGGGCTGAGAGATCTCTTTTCAGTCTGAAAGCAAATACATTTTTCAATCAAATATGTTTTTCTGAAACGGTGAGAATGTTGGCTTGATGCAAGTGAATAGCCAGCCTGCAAGGTGCAGATATATGTATAAAGCATTCATTTTTGCAGAGCTTTAGCATGTCAAAATGTCTCAACGCATTTATGGTAAGTATTGTGAAGTGCTCCTTTTTCCTGTAGGCTGCACATTTTGCACCACAAGGTTCCACAAATGGCCAATATGTCAACGGCAAATGAATTGGACAGTGTACCAGATGGCATTCTCATCCTTTTCGAATAGTGTAATGTGCTCTTCAACGTCCATCTGAAAAATGAGCAGACAAGGAGGACGACAATAACAACAACAGCTGCAAAAAATTGCATTTATATTGGGACTTTCACGATGGGAGGACGTTCCAAGGTGCTGGCCTCGGTTTCAACCACACACACACACACAGACACACATACCTCACACTCCCACGCCTTGGTGAACAATGGAACAGAGACTTTATCACACGAGCAAAGAAAACCTAATCGCAAGTTACGGGTGAGCTACATCAGTCTCACAGGAAAGACTTGCATTCCCTCTGATGGTACTCGGGCCAACTGAGCCAAACTAACACCATTAAGAATGATGGACAGCCTTTGACAGCGAGTGAAAAATAGGGAGGAAAGCTAAGCCTGGTAATTAAAGCCGAATACTGTACTTTAAGGTGGTGCAAAGCGTAAAGGGGAAACACAGCTATAAACCTCAGTGAAGCGTTGTGAGAAAATTGTTTGAAGTAACTGCTGGAAAAGCCACTTATGCATTTTGTGTCCTTTGGTGTGTATTTTTGTAGATAATCTCTGGAGAGACTGTAAATTGATGAGGAATTTGTTTTGCTACCACTCGTGGTGACTTGATTGAAACAGAAAATGTCATTGACTAAACGTATGGAATAATAAATTAGTTCAAGCTTCAACTGAGCTTCAATGAACATGATTGAAGAAATCTTGTTGACCACTCAAGGTTGCTTGGAAGCATCTGATAACCTGGAAAGGATGTCTTTCAACACTGCAAAATGTATTTTAACTACAAAGTGTTTTGCAAATCCTCTGAAAGTGCTGGATTCAGATGACTGGAGAGGGCTGTCACTGCTCTTCAAAGAAATGTGTGTTGTTTAACATCAGCGCGGAGAGGAAAAAATTCTGCTTCTCTGCGGTCCATTGAGGTGTGTTTAAAAAAAAAAGCGTTGAATGAGGATGGAGTTGAAAGTATTCAGTGTTGTTGTGCGCAAACAGAGAGGAGTCTGGTTGAAGAGAGTTTAATCATAGCATTTTACATGTTAAGGGAATCAATCTAACAATGTCAGTCGTACACAGTCTTCCTCTCAGCCAAATTGCGTTGAGTTTCAGATAATGGAACAAGATGTTCTCTGATTTGGGGGCAGGTACTATTTATTGCACAAAAGCAGTGCATATCCATTGTGTTTGCATCAGAGGGAAATGCAAGTCTTTCCTGTGAGACTGATGTAGCTCACCCATAACTTGCGATTAGTTTTTTTTTACTTGTGTGATAAAGTCTCTGTTCTATTGTTCACCAAGGAGGGCAGGATATTTAAGACACAGGCTTTACGTTGTGCATTTGAGACTCAGTGTTGGCTGACACTGCAACCCATGTGCTCCCAGTCAGCAAACTGCTAAAAGTTCAGGTGGAATAACTGTATTTTGTAGGTAAGAGCGGCAGCCTATTTGCGCACATCAATGTCCCACAAACAGCCATGAAGTGAACGACCAATTTTATCTTGGAAGATTGTTTGCCAGTCCACAAGGAAACTCTCTTCTTCCTTTCAAATAGTGCCACCGGATCGTTAACGGGATCTCAGTTTACCATTTCATCTGAAGGACGGCGCCGCCAACACTGTACTGCACTCTCGTGGAGCATCAGCCTAAACTATAGGAGCTTAAAGTCCCGACCTGGGTTTGAATCCACAACTCATGTTTCCAACAGGGAGAAAGAGAGTATTAGAGTTATACTGTTTTTTAGTGTACATCACTGACACTTACAGTTCAGAAGGAAATTCATAACTGTTGAATAAGATTTGAAGAAGTAGAAACAGCAATCGCTGAGTTTGGAAGGAGTATGTTAGATATCAATCTTTGCTGATTGTTTTGCTATTAACCTGGATTCACAGCATGTGTTCCTTCAAGTTAAATTGAAATTGCAATTATTAATCTGTCAGAAGTTGCAGAGTTGGGGACTAATGGCACTGACTCAGGCTGTTTTTAACATACAGATCCTGTACATGAAAGGGGACATTATTGAGGTGCAAACTGACTGCTTACAATGCAGAGAAAGGTTTTTAAAACACAGGGTTAGAGAGAAGAAAACTGACGTTCAGTGGAACTGAATTATTTAATCTGCGTCTGTCAGTGGCACTACAAACACTTGACAACGATGCTCCTCAATGAGGGAGTGATAAATTCTTCAATACTTCAGTACAGACAAAGTACAGAACTTCAAATGAACTTCACTGTATGGGGTGTATCTTGGGTGTCTGCATCTAGGATAATGGTCACCTCCTGATATTTAGCATGAAAACAAACAGCCATGAAGTCTCGAAGACGTGATAAGATGCTATATCAAATGTGAGGATTATTATTATTATTATTTGCCTACCAATTCACAGTCACTACAGTAAATACTGTGAAGTACGTCCGCTCAATGTGAAAGTTGTTCTCTCAAATGCAAGGGTTAATATTGTTGCATCTCCCTTTGTTAGGGTTCCTACGCCAAGCACTTTGTGATGTCCCCGGCGATCTTATGACCCCTGAAGTCGGCCATCTTTGTGGTTGAAAAAATAGTCAAAAAACAAAAAAAGGTGAAATCGACAAATAATATTGTCTGTCAAAATGTTTTAAATCGTCCCAAATCAACAAAGTATGGCGAACCCGACAGGATATTAAGCCATCTCAAAAAGAACAACAGCAAATTACATTTGTATAGGGCCTATTATGTTGTGAGGATGTCCCAATGCGTTGGCGAGTCAGGGACTTGGACCTTGTACAGTGATTTTTTAAAAAAAATACAAGACATTGTGCAGTGATTTCAAACCAATAAACTGATCTTAAAATCCTAGGAATACTTGTACACATCTTCAAACACATGAAATCGTTGGCACTGTTCAGATGATCTCAGAGTGTTATTGTGCGAGTTCTGCACAGGAAAATATTAGAAAGCAACGTTAATTGATGAAAGATGTGTACTTTCTCTCTCACAGGTGGTCACCAGTACTGGAGCGAGAGAACTTTCAACGTACCAAAATAAACCTCAGCAAGCCGGAAAAATACTCAGCCAAGAATCCTCCTCATGTTCATATCAGTGACCAGTGACCGTGTCATCATGAAGGATCTCTTTGCTAAAATTGTTTCAAGTTAATTGAATCAATATCCTATCAGCTTCCAATTACCCAAAGGGTTTTTCCAGTACCTCCTGGATACACTTACTTGTAAAACTGTATCTCACCTTCAAGGTTTAATACCTGATGAGTCATATCCCATCAAACAGCAGGTGTGTTGGACCAAATCCTGGAGCGATACATAAACTGAAAGGATTTTCTCATTGTTTGGCACCTGTGGCCAGAAAATACTTATGAACGTTCCTGTCTGCACTGATAAACAATAATCCTGTCATCTGGTATGGAGCCTTTCACATTTGCAGTGAGTCTCAAAATGCTTCATGGGATTTGCTGTAAAGTGTAGTAACTGTACTTTGCAGGCAAACACAGCGGCCAGTTTAGCACACGGCACTGTCCCACAAACCGCAGTGAAGTGAAAGACTAATTTTTTTTCTGGGGTTTTGTTGGCCAGGACATCTGCAGAAACTCCTTTTCCACCATTGGCACCTCCAACAGTGCAAAACTTCCTAATCACCATATTGGAGTGTAAGCTTATTCCTTAGAGTATGAGTTCAAAGACAAAATGTGGGGCTTGAACTCACAACCTCACAACTGAGGAAGAGGCATGAATGCTACCAACTGAACCAGGCTGATACTCAAAATAACATTCTGTTTTAAAGTCTCTTATTTTGAGATTAATTCTCAGAGATGCAGCCTTTGTAAAGCCTTATCACAGAGCATTCCTTCAAACAGATTTATTCTTTTTTCTTTCTTCACTTAGCTTTAATGAGAACCTCAGGAGACATTTTATATTTCCTGTTATGTCACTGAGTCACTTCTGGAGTCTTGACATATCCCCATGGGTATTGGGTGTTAAACAGCCGTGACCGTCTGCACTAAAGTGGGGGGAAAGGAAAGTGCAAGGATAATAATTACAACTAAGAAAACAATCCAAAATAATAGATTGCAGACATCTGCTGGAGGGGAAACATTAACTGGTGGCCAACAGTGATATAGACACCTCAGAGCATAGGATTTTAACCTCTCCAAATAGGATCCCAATGTTTGTTTGCAGTAATCTGATAAAATAATGAGCTGTTTTTGTTTCTAATTGATGATCTGGAACCTGATAAGAACAGTTCCTTATTGGCTCCAATTTCTCTCTCTCTCTCTCTCTCTCTCTCTCTCACTCTCTTCCCTCTTTTTTTTTGCCCCTCCTGACCTAAAAGTAGGAGATCCCCCCCCCCACCCTCCCCAATTCATTCACACCAGTCAAGGCAAGTCCGTGATCGATCGGTAGTGTGTTTCCAGGTTTTCCTTGATTGAATATTTCTTGATTTATGGCATAAGGTAATACCATACACATGTTTGATATAAACTGTTATTTGATATCGTTTGCTCTGTTGCTTTTGGGACAGTAGAACAAATGAGAAATACTCGGATATCTGGAAAGAGATAGACCAGACATGAGCTCAGACCATGTGGAAGAAAGAGCCCAGATTTAAGCTCGGAGACTGTGGAACTTTACCTAAAAGACAATTGACCGCTTTTTGCTTTGCTCCAATATTTAATAATACATTTCTGCACTGATATAAGCCAGGGTTACGCGTTTCTGCCCTGAGCCACATTTTGCTGCTAATGTGTGTTGCCTCCCAGCAGTAGAAATGGTTTGATGTGCAACTGCATTGCTTTTCCTGAGCACTTCAAAGATTTTGGGACAATGGAGCAAACGAGAAATTGAACTTGGGTATCAAACAACAGTTTCTATTCAACATATGTTTGGTATTACTTACCAGGACTCCGTTACCAGAAACGTACAAGAAGATAGGACATCATTAAAATGAAAGGAGCTGAAACATAAAAGAGTGACATAAGTTTAAAGCAAGGCGAATAAATTTGATATAATGATGAAAAAAATTATCCTTGAATTTGATACACCTTCCACGTCAATGACTAGTGCAGTGTGATGACAGAGTTAAGTGTAGTGACTGTCCTTGTAGAGAAATGCATCATTACATTGCCCGTTAGGAGCTGTATTGGTTTAAGCGTGTCCCAAATTCTACTCCGGGTCAAATGTTTTCAATAGTCAGTCAAATTAAAGTTATATAAAGTGACTCTTGGCATTCCTTGATGAAATTAATGGGAGCATAAAGTAGGCCATAAAATGTTGGCAAAACATCCAGTTCTATCCAAAAAACCACACAATGCCATTTTGGATCATTCTAGTAAAATATTCACACGCATACATTCTGCGATCAGGTGAGTAGAAGTCTGCCAACAGCTCATGGTAACAGCTCCAATTCAGATGAGATAATCTGGGCAAGGTCGTCCAAGAGAAAAAAAAGTTCTGTGTAGATTCAGCAAGCAACATGGGAACATGTACAGGGCATTCCTGTAAGGGACTGGCAATGCAAGAGAATTAAACACTTAAAAGAAAGAATTTCTGGGAAACTGACAATAAAAAATCATAGAGGCACAGAGAAGGTGGAAGGTTATGTTGGCGATATGAAATGAGTGTGAGGGTGCAAAGGATGTGCCTCGCTGCCAACAAAATACTCTTCCTTCTCCCACACTATTCTCCAGCCTCTGCTCATGGGGCTACAGTGACCAAGTGTCTGGCTTTCTCCCAGTATTTGTGAGCTTATGTTCTGAGCTCCCCGCAGCGGGAAAGCATATTATATTTTTGAATATTAAAAAAACGAGGCATATCTTGCCATCTTGTGGAAGTGTTTGCCTGGTGGGGATGGTTGCCTGGTGGGGATGGTTGCCTGGTGGGGATGGTTGCCTGGTGGGGATGGTTGCCTGGTGGGGATGGTTGCCTGGTGGGGATGGTTACCTGGTGGGGATGGTTGCCTGGTGGGGATGGTTGCCTGGTGGGGATGGTTGCCTGGTGGGGATGGTTGCCTGGTGGGGATGGTTGCCTGGTGGGATGGTTGCCTGGTGGGGATGGTTGCCTGGTGGGGATGGTTGCCTGGTGGGGATGGTTGCCTGGTGGGGATGGTTGCCTGGTGGGGATGGTTGCCTGGTGGGGATGGTTGCCTGGTGGGGATGGTTGCCTGGTGGGGATGGTTGCCTGGTGGGGATGGTTGCCTGGTGGGGATGGTTGCCGTGTTGTTTTACATGAAACCGTGGCTATTTCCAGTGATAGGAATTCCACAGTAGCAAAGGCAGAACATCCTAATAATCGAAATTCCTCAAACTTCTAATTATTTGTATATAAAGGTCTTTGAAGTTGCCAACTGTTGAAAACCTGAAGCATTTATTTATTAACACATTGCTCTTTAATGTCCTTTCTTTCTGAAGGACCTATTCCCTTCCCCCCATTGATCATTAATCACTGTTTGCATGACTAATGTGCACCTATTGAACCAGTGAATAACGTCAAAGTTCCCGTTAACCCTTCGACTGTTTCAAAGCATTGTATTTAGGGGTTCAGTAGCTTGAACAGCAAGTGTTCTGTGAAGCACAGCATGTCATTATCCTACATGAAGGGCACGATGTAAATGAAAGTTGTTGTTGTTCTGATTTTGCTGCCAAGGCCACAGGCAGTGCAAACCCTTCGAGCCTTTGCTTAGACCACCCAAGAACTTTTAAGAGGTCCTTATTGGTCTTGTGAACAGCTCTTTAATCTAAATGACTAGCAGAGCTCCGTGTAGGCTTTTAGTTCCACGTGTACAGCCCTCTCCTCCCACATGCACAGCACTCGTCTCGACCTGAGCAACAGCAAATGGAAATCTCTCCAGAACATGAGCGGATGCTAATTCTATAAACCAAATGGCAAGTCGACAGGATTTAGCAATTCAGCATTTAGCAAAGCAAAATTTGTTGTTGACAGCTGAGTTTTCAGCCTCTGTGCCCCTATCCTCTGTAACTCTCTCCACCTCTTCCTCTCTCGAGCTGGCTTTGAGAGGTTCCTGAAGACCAACTACTTATTGACCGTGGTCATTGTCACCTTGCCCTCGCTCACCCTCCCTGCTTGGTGTCATGTATCATATCTGTATAACGCTTTCACATGTTGCCCGACGTGAAAGGCGCTGCACAAAATCAAGTTGTGGCGATTCTCATCAGTAACCAGTGAAAGTACTCAGTGGTTGGTGAATTTTGCGCTAGACAGCCAGCTATTATTTTTGATAAAAAAGAGTATTTGAAATAAAAAAGTGAGTCATTCATAAGTTTGTTTGAACAACATTATGCTGCCGGAAGTTATACTTATTTGACAAAAAGCTGTCGGAACTGAAGTTGAGATGTTGTACCATGAATCCCAATTTTGGAAGTGAAATAGAGATGGCTGTTCCAATTTCGAAGGCAACTCCTGCCTGCCAAGATTTAAATCCAAAATATTAAAATAGAATTTCTCTTTTAAATAAATATGGAGGGAGTATTTTCCTTTGCACATATCAGATGGCTTTTCAACCTTACACTAAAGCAATCCTTTAAATTATCTGGCACATTTTATCTGATTTTTAAGTTCAAGATGTTTTTGTGCTAGGTTTCAGCATTTTGGTAAAGCACACAAACCCGAATTTAAATATACAATAATATTAACACTGGGATAGATTCGTGAGCTGTAACGTAATTGGAGGGATTGTTGATAAGTGGTATTCCAATGAAGGAAACTCGAACACAAAAGTGGTTTATAAATATCATCTGTTAGTTGCAGTTTGATTATAGCCTTGAACTCACTCCCTGCAATCTGTTATTAATCCATTCTATTGTTTACAAGAGATGAACATTTCGATTAAATTCTGGCAACACTCTTGGAAGGTTCAAAGATTCAAACATGTGCGGTTATTACATGGGGGAGGGGGGGGGGTGAGAGAGAGTGAGAGAGCAAATAACAATAATTGTTTGCATTTGATTTAGCGCCTTTTAATCACTTCACTGAAACATCTCAAAGCATTTCATAGAATGTACTGTAAATTAAATTGATTGTTTATTTTGTGGGCGATTGAATGAGCAATGGATAATACCCTTTATATCAATAGTTTCAATTGTCCCAATACCCAGGATAGCATAGATATATTCAGTGATATTCGGCCACTAAAATCTCGTCTTCCAACACAGAAACTCACCCTTTACGCCAGCTACGCTCATTTGTATATTGAATAAGCCCAATGCTTCTTGGCTCCATTACTTGGTACACGTTTCCACGTCTTCACAGATCTGAGTAAAGAAAAATAAATCGAGTGCCGCGTTTAATTATCTAATTATAACTCGGTGTATTTTACCGGTTTCGTGATTTTTTTTTAAATGTGGTTTTCAAATATAATTTACACCTTTCCATTTCTGTGAACATCATCACATAATGTGTAACTCGCTCGCTTATATCACATGTTGGGTTTCGGTCCATTTTTCAAGGTAAAATGATGCGTGTAGCCTAGAAAAATTGCTGTGGTCAGCAGCTGAGTGCCCAAAAAGTGCAAGGGTTATTTTTCTCCATTTACTGGCCTCACTGTGATACGTTGCTGAGTCAAAGGATTAGTTGTCTGAGAGTGAAGCTTGAATTGCTTTAGCCCTTGCTTAATCCAGTACAACACTCCCACGTCCACAGAGCATTCGTGCCCTGTTTCTGCGGTTCACCATTGTCGATCAGTTGATTCAGTGGTTTCAAATTATATCCAAATGCAACCTGCCACAATGGTGAGTTGGTGAGGGAGCACTAACTCTCATTATCTGCCTGAAAGTCCTTTTACATGTTTCCCCTGTTTATCTTAAAGTCATGTAAGACTAAAAGCACCTGAGCTCCCCGTAATGACTCTGAATGTAAATTGCAGCCTGACCAAGCACTAGATCATTTCAGATCTAGTTTCTAGCCTCCATTTCCAATTATATTTCAACTTTAAAGGCTGCTATGACCTAAATCTTTCCATTGCTATTGGCACTTGGACGTATTGAATGCTAGTTGGAACATTCTGGTGGTGATGAAAGTGCCAGAGGTTGTGATTCTGCTCTCGATGTCGATGACTGCCAACCTTGGTCAGCCACAGAGGTATTAAAAGCCAATTCATTCTCAGTGTTAGAAATTTTAATGACAGGAAAATCATCCTTATTGTTATGATCAGCGTCAAGCTATGCATACCAATGTGTGATGAGTTCCAACCTCGAGCTGCCTAATAGAGTGTTACAATTGGCGTCAGCACCACTGGGTTTGGAGATGACCGTAAGCACAATCAAAAAGGAAGATCTTTAGGTGGGATTTGAAGGTGGGGAGGGAGGGGGCAAGGCAGAGGGATTGAGAGAGAGAGTCCTGTTTAGACCAGGACTTGAAGGGTTCATGACATCTTTGGAGCTGTACCTTAAATTGAATGAAAAATGAGTAAAAATGCTTTCAAACAACAGCAACAACTTGTATTTTACACAGTGCTCTTCATCAGGAGAGGAAGATGGAAAGTCGGAGAACAGAATTAGAAAGGGAACAAAGAGAATATGTTCTCCCTTTTACAGTATTTAGTATTTCCAGTATCTCCATCCCCCCACCACCCATCAACCCCCCGCCATTCCTCTCCAGTTAATTCTTAGCATTAGGTGGCCTAATTTCTGTTGAAACCTGTTTGGTGTCCAGTCAACTTTGAACATTCAGTCACTTGTCTGTTTCAGACCATCCCCGAGGTCCCAGTCGATTTTAAAGGACGAATCTAGCTCCAATGGTTTTGGTTGGTTGTAAAATAGTTTGCTTTTTTATTAAAAAAAAGTATAAGTTCAAAAGTTCACCTGCTAACGGCTTCTTGAGTAGTTTTCGTTCCGTATCAAACTATCAAACAAGGAAGTGTTGCCATAGCCCATCTTATGGTTATCTTGACTCTACAGGTTTGTCTCCATTGCCAGCACTCGAATCTATACCATAGAGGGCTACAACATCACACTCCCTCCATTATTCATGTTTTATTTGCAACTGAAGTAAGTTAGGAATGTACACTTCCTATGTTCGAGCTGGTGGCCTCTCTAATCATCTGCGATTAGCAGGAATCCAGGCGAGAAAGAGCTGAGATAAGCAATGCGAGAGCACATGTTCCTAAAGTTGGCATCCACTGTAAAGTCTGAAATATTTTCATAAACTATGATATCAGCAAGAACTTTTCTAACAGGTAGATTTCCTTCCCTCCACTTGGAAATACGCAGTTCATTCTCTTTGTGGCAAATCCTGTGAAGTACTTTATGATCTTTTGACAGTGTGATAATATCAAATGTGAGAATTATTATTGCTATTATTACTTGCACCATATGGCTTGGACTTTCTTTGCAATCAAATGTTCCAAGATGTTTTTCTGAGGAGGATCTGAGGGATCTTCCCAAATTGGACTGGGCTACAAATGGGACAGTGGGTTATCACATTTTTGTATCATGACAGTATAGACAGAATATACACGAAGACAGCTGCCCAGATGTGAGAGCTGGTAATTTTAATAATAATCCTTGCATTTGATATAGCAGCGCCTTATCACGTCTTTGAGATGTCTCAAAGCTTCTAGATGCTTCACAGAATATACTGTAAAGTGAATTGACTGCATACCTTGTGGGCGAAACGCGGCAGCCAATTGCGCACAGGAGGGTCCCACAAACAGTCGAGGATTGAGTGACCAAATTATTGTTGTTATTATTTTTGAAGGAGTTATTGCCCCCGGAAAAGCGATCCACCAATCGACTAACAACCGGGTTCCTACACACTGCGAGGTAAACAGGCTTGTGGAGTAAAGAAACTTGCCCAACGTTTTGCCCCGCCCGAAAATCCAATCCAGGTCCTCTCGCTTGCGAGCCGAGTGCTCTAACCACTGAGCTACAGGACTCCATATTAGTTGGCATAATACTCCTGGGAATAAAAGCTGAACTGTTCGCTATTGCTAACCAGAAGTGCATTGACACACATCAGTTTATGTCAACATGTTTTTCTATAATCAGGACTTCTGCTGAATCTACGGTGTGATTATAAACATTCATGGACACAGTTCAGAATGACCTTTCCTGTTGAAATTAGACTCTGCATGAATCCCCATAAAGGACCAGAGTCTAAATCACTTACCGACATATAAATGGCACAGAACGATACAAATTTATGTGGCGCCTTTCACATCACCAGGGCGTCCCAATAACAATACTTGCCTGGCACCCGAGCTGGGGGTGGATAAATGTGGAAATGTAATCACTCTGTTCTGGACAAGCAGCTAGCAGCAGCATGTGGTGGAGATGAGGCAGGGTTTCAGTACTTTTCTTATGGTACAAGTTGTTGATGATACCATCGCATACACCACCACTTCTCTGCAAACTCGGGTTAATATCAGCCTGCTCCACCGTTACCACGCTTGCTGGAGCTCAGCGCAAATATTTGTACCGCACAGAAAATTACAGGTTGGTTTATTTTACTCGGATCTGCTCTGAACGTCTGGTATCTTCTAAAAAAATAACATTAATATTCCTTGCATTCAATGTAGCGCCTTTCCTGTTGGGAGGACGTTTCATCGGATTTTACATTAAAGTGTGGTGTCTCTGCATTTTGCAGGCCCATGAGGCACAACAACAAAAAGTTGCATTTATGTAGCGGCCTTCACAGAGGGTAGCGTCCCGGAGTCAGCCAGTTTGCGCACAACAACGTCCCATGAACAGCCATGATCAGGTTAATGAGAAGGGGGCTTGTTGGCCAGGACACACAGAAAAGCACTGAAGTAGTGGCAAGAGATCTTTAACATCCACTTGGTCAGGCAGATGGGAACTGGGTTTTCAACCTCTTTTCTGTGGCTTAAAATGAGCACTGTGATTAGCAGCGGAAAATGCAATCTTATGGTAACATTTCCAAAACAATAGGCTGTAGGCAGGGCAAAACCATAGTCCTAATCATGATAAGCACCCAAAGGGTGACAATATTATCAGATAGTCCATATCGTTATCTCTCAGCAAATCCAGGCAAATGTTTTGGAGGAATCGAGATTCAAATCTCTGAAAGGCTGGTGGAAACAGATTCAATGACAACTATCAAAAGGGAATTGGATTGGTACTTGAAGAGGAAAAAATTGCAAGTATATGAGGGAAGGAATGGGGGAGTGGGACTGATTGGGTAGCTCTTCCAAAGAGTCGGCACAGGCACGATGGGCCGATTGATTGCCTTCTGTGACTCTATTCTATGATTCATGTAAGTGGGCAATATCTGGTTCTCAAGCTGTGATCAAGTGTGTCTGACCGAGGCAGGGAGTGAAGTTCAGCAGAGAGATGAGGTCTGGTTGGGTTAAGAGTTTAGCAGCTGGGTGGCGGGTGAGAACATGACTGCAGAAATGTGCATTTGAGGAATAACTTCCATGCAGGGCAATTTATACAGCACCGGTCTTCTTCTTTAAAAGATGCCCGGAAATAAGAGAAATTAGCCTGGATAGGCCATTTGAAATTGGGTTTTAAAAAAAAGTGGAAAATTTGTTGAGGACAGCTTTATTACTTTGAACAGCCAACTTCAATTAATCAATTTTCGCAGTGACTTAAAGTGTCCATGTGTAGCCAGCTAGGGCTGATCTTATTGATTTTAAAGGCAATCGATCTCCTCAGTGCACACACGTCTTACAATTAGGAAGGAGATGTGAGGCACGAGGTATGTTTTCCAGATGTACCTTCTGCGGAAAACATTCAAATATCATTAACATCCGAGACTGTTATTTTCACAGCCTATGTGGGTTTTTTTTTTACGAACATACCCTTTCGATTTTGTTCATGTCAAATGTATTTGTGTTGGAATTCGGCAGAGAATGTTATTTTTTTCTTAAACATTATATAGTAGTGGCTTTCCCGTGGGTTGTAAAATCATGTCTCGGACACAGTTTTTTTCTTTTGAAACAAAATAATCGCTGCATTGGGTGAAAGATATAGGCACATTTTAATGATTTAAGCGCAAACGGGATAGGGTGGTCCTGGCTGGATAAGCAGCAGGAAGCTTGCCAGACAGTACTCTCAATGGCAAGTGGTGCTGTTTTAGCTGGTTAATCTTCAGCAGTTACTCCAACACACACTCTGAGATCTCCTAGTTTTGGATAAAGGATTAACAAGACTAAGATCTTAATTGGCTGCCCTAATTTTTAAAATTTGTTAGAATATACCGACTGCGAGTTTTCGGTCTGTAGAACACTGAATTGTGTTTAGTTTTGGGCATTGTAATATTGCTGTCCCCAAAACCTTAGGTAAGGAGCACTGTCAACTAGAACCATTGAAAAATTACTAGTGGTAACCACAAGGCCTGTATTGTTTCTGAACAGCTTTAAACTTGTACTGGTATCATAAACACAAGAAGTCAACTGCTGTGTATCCCTTTGTTCTTTGTTGAACGAAGAATACAAATGGAAGTACTGTATTGTAAAAATACAGCCAGATTCAGTGCTTCAACCCAGTCCATGTTCAGCTAGGCCTGGTCTGTCAATTGCACCTCAAATGTTATAATTTCCTCAACAGGTACTCAGAAGAGCACTCAGGGTGACATATCGGCACACTTTGTCCTTTTGCTCTTTGAGCAAGATTGCGACTCTGTGTGGAGTAGTGGCTTCTGTTCTTGACTTGTGTCTGTTGCGAGCTGGGTTAAAGATACCTAGATGTTTTATCGAGTTGTGTGGCAGTGACACAGACCAGAGATTGTCACCTATGATTTGACCCCAAGGAAAAAATAGTGTTCTACCCTTTTGTGAGTTCCGGTTTACTTCATCCATGACTTTTAAGATGATGTCCTTGGACAAGGTATAAGATTTACACCTTGTCCAAGGACTATCCAGGCCAACCCATCCTCAAGATAAATTTGATCATCCATTTCATGGATGTTTTGCGGGACATTGCAGTGCACAAATTGGCTGCTGAGTTCGCCTACAAAATACACACTCGGTACACTTTACAGTAAACCCTATAAAGTATGTTGAGATGTCGTCCTGACATGAAAGGTACTGTATCAAATGCAAGGATTATTTATTTATTCACTGCATCAATATCTAAAGGTCAGTTCAATACCATTCAATACAGAATCCTGCTGAATAGTGTAGGAAAGCTGATCACTAAATAATACAAAAGGTATGTAATCCTATGAGACTGAGAGAGTATTATAGACTGAGAATCAATTTTACTCTTGTTAAGGGGGTATGTCATTGGAAGGAAACTTCACTGTGTTGTGTAATGTTCCATCAACACTTTGTCCTATATCTGATAAGACTGTCAGCCGCATTATATTTGGAGACATCGTTTAGTTTTGTCTTTGTTTGGCCTTGAAACAGACCTCATGAGAAATCCCTAATGAAGCTTTTAACATTGAGAAACGTGATGTCATTGCGTGAGTGCTTGTATTTTCCATTCTCTATTAGCTGGAGTGGCTCAGAGATGGCAAATGCAGTGTGGGAATATCAATCAGTCGAAATCCATTAGCTGTTAGTGCAGTTCATTAATGCACTAGTTCCCTGTTGTTTCTGTTCCATCTTTTGAAAAGCCTCAGTCTACGCATTTCATGTAATCTGTAGCAGCATGAACATCATTAAAATCAAATCATGTTTCTCTTTTTTTCTCCCTAATGTAAAAGTTGCCTTTCCCTGTTAGATAAAAGAATATCGTGAACTGACTGTACCAGACTCAAATGTGTTCACACACAGCAAAGTACTGCACTTAAAGATGAGTCCATGACTCTCACGACATGGGTTTGACCTGAGGTTTCATTAAAACAAAATCTCTTGACTTTTTAAGATAACCTGGACTATTGACTGGGGGAAGATATTGAAGTTTGGCTGTTTGTGATGAATTAACATGTTGTATTGAAATAATATAATCTTTGAACCGCCTCATTTCATCTCCACTCATTAATTTTAATGAATTCATTGCCTTTGCGCTTGTCTACATCAAAATATTGTCTGTTAACACTGGACCCAACTGATCACTTCAGTGAAGGTTACCTCAGCCTTAAATCCTCCATCTTGAGACATCAGAGCCAAGTGCTGAGCCAACTAACCCTAATTCCCAAGAACCTTCTCTGACTCAGTGATAGCACTCTCGCCTCTGAATCAGAAGGTTGTGGGTTCAAGCCCCCAGTCAGGACTTGGAATCACATCGTCTAAGCTGACACTCCAATGTAGTGCACATTGCAAAGAGATTGGCTGGTGCCCTGCTCTTCCAGTAAACCAAAGCTGCCTTACCCCGTGGCCTGTTTGATGTGCTTAAAAAAATTATACAACAGTCTTCTGTTCCGGAAAGAACAGGTGAATGGGATTAAAGTAGATGCCTCCTATAGGGAATTAACACCAGCACAGATGCAATGGAATGAATGGCCTCCTTCCAAGCTGCAAGCTTTGTACGATGATATGGTTTGAAAGCAAAACAAAAAGGGTTTGGGAATTATTTCCTTGCCGCTGAAGCATCAACAAGAACCACAACAACTTGAATTTATAATAGCGCCCTTCACACCGGACGGCATCTCGGAGCGCTTGACATAGAGAGTGGCTGAACGATGGCTGAACCTTTGGGCTGAAGGAGAAAGCAGGCAGACAGCAGTGGGTGGCAAGTTTGCAGAAAACACACACACACGTGCTACCTGTTTTAAGTTTTCCATTGTTTTCTGCTGTGTTGACCCGCTGTGTTGGTCTTGGCTGATGTGCATGTTTAGGTACTTAAAGGTTTCTATTTTCAGTGATTGCATTGTATTCACACCAGGCCGATGCTCACTGCTGTAATAATCCCTGTGCCCGTGACTTTCTGAAACATTCCACTGTTGCTTTTGAAGGGCACCATCCTTTGCTCAATCAATAAGCATTGCATTTTATTGCTTTTAATTAGTATGTGTCATCTATTGCCCCGCTGCCTTAACTGTAAATTAGGCTCAAATTACAGTGCGGACGACTCTACATGTCTGCTGTTTATAACTGTAATAAACTATAAAGGCCCCATCATTGCAAGGACGGGCAGTATTCTGTCTAACAGACCAAGCACAAAGAGCCACACCTGTTTAATTGGTACATTCAAATAAAGGCAGCTCCTATGTGCATGATGTTTTGTGATGCTTTCGATGTGAAATGAAATCCCACGTTTTAAGTGCGTGATATTTGCCGTCATCACGATGAACCTGTTTATCACTGCAGCTGAGTTTTCAGAGGAACTCACAAAGTAAAATGTTAACACGCTCACACGTGTGATTTGGATATATCGTCAAGGATCCAATTAATTAACGATAATAATAATCCTTGCATTTCATACAGCGCCTTATCCTGGAGTCCTGTAGCTCAGTGGTTAGAGCACTCGCCTTGCAAGCGAGAGACCTGAGTTCAACTCCAGGCACAGGGCGAAACCTTGGGCAAGTTTCCTTACTTCACACACCTAATAATAATCCCTCCAAAAGAATAATAAAATTGGTCATTTTCAATCTACGACTGTTTGTGGGACATTGCTGTGCGCAATTGGCTGCTGCGTTCGCCCACAAATATATATACAGTCAATTCACTTTACAGTGTTTTCTGTGAAGCGCTTTGGGACGTCCTCCCGACGTGAAAAGCGCTATATCAAATGCAAGGATTATTATTATCACATCGTTGAGGAGTCTCAAAGTGCTTCACAGGATATACTGTAAAGTGAATTCACTGTATATGTTTTGGGAGAAACGAGGCAGCCAATTGCGCACGGCAGTGTCCCACAAACTGTCGTGAATTGAAGCGACCAATTTTTTTGTTGAAGGAGTTATTACCCCTGGAAAAGCGATCTGCCAATTGACTAACAACTGGATTCCTACTTACTGCTAGGTAAACAGAGGCGAGTGTGGAGTAAGGAAACGTGCCCAACAATTTCACCCTGCCGGGAATCGAATCCAGGTCTCTCATTTGCGAGGCGAGTGCTCTAACCACTGAGCTACAGGACTCCACATCATCTTTCCACAGTGAGGAGCATATTGTAGTAGCAGATTATAATGATTTAAGCTGTAACCAATTTGAGTGTTCAACATGTCAGTCAGAGTGCATGATCCCATTAACATGCGCTTTGATCCTATTGTTTCATTCAAGAATAAATGAGTCTAATTGAAATGGTCAAGTGGCTGCTTCAGGCAGTCAGGATGATTCTAATTTGTACACTCTGTGTGTGTATCCTGAACGACCTGATCACCTCCCAATGATGGGACATTCACCCCTTTGTCCACTAGCACCAAAGGCAGAGTCGAGTTGCAACCACTGACTACCCACATGTTCTGCTTTCTGTGCTAATGGACACTTAATGATGAGTGCACATGCTAACATATGCACCCTTGATCTTTCACTTCACACAAGAGCAACGTAAGGTCTAATTTCCTGCTGGAATCACTTGTTAATTAGCATCTCCATCCACGAACCTTGCCTGGATGAGATGAAGACAGGCTTGGTTGCTTGGGGAGCTTAACCCGGAGATCCATCGAGGTGCAATCTGCATAATTGTACCATCTTTAAATGCATGATATTTGAAAAGGCTTCAAAACATTACAAGAAATGTGTGAATCAACACTGCCACACTAAGCCTCTTATTATTCCTTTTGCCGTTCCTTATACTGCGGGTCCCATGATGGAGGAATGACGGGACATGTAGAGATAAGATTAATCACTGGCAGGATAATTGAACAGACACCAGAATAAGTAACGAAACTCACTAACTTACCATAGACTCCGTAGAGGAGCAGCAGCTTTACTTTAACGGTTGAAACCTTTTGAGGCTGGTAGCCGTGGAAGAATGTGGTAGGTCGGTGGGTGTATTTTCCTTGTCCATTCCACCCAACGCCACATGGGCTTGTGTTATTCCAGGTTCCACACTGCACATGTTCACTGCACTGCAGGCAACCTTTACTAGTCTGCGTTGTCATAGCTACACAAAACCACATATTGGTCACTTTTTCCACAGATGTGATGTAAAAACTGAGCGTTTCTATTTGTTTTCGCTTGTGCGTGTGTGGTTCCTGTAGCTAATGTTCTACCAATGCATATTTTTAAAGAATGTGGATCGGTACATCTCATAGAATTTGATTTAATTTAGCTTTTTTCTGTATTTTTTTAAAAAAACAAGTATAAAGCCCCCCAGGTTTCACTGAGTTTTAGCCTGTAAGATAATGCAACAAACAATCCTTGCATTTGATGTAGCGGCTTATCGTGTCGTCGAGGTGCCTCAAAGCGCTTCACAGAATATAATGTAAAGTGGATTGACTGTCTCCAATATACATGCTGTGAAGCCATGTTGTTGGTGAAAGTTTTATAGCCCACTTATGGGGCAGGTTTTCTGATTCACCAAATAACACCTCTGCTGCATAATTGCAACAGTGAGGCTAATGGCTGTTCTGTACAAGTTTACGCAAAGAGTATTGCTAACATCCTTAAAATGGGCCAAAACAAATAATTGAGGGGGAAAGGAATGTGCGTTTGGTAAATGACATTTTCCTGGAAAACCACTGGCAAATAACTATTCCCTGTCATACTTATTGATGTGAGGGACCTCTGGGGAGAGTGGAAGGAAATTGAAAGGATTTTCCTTTTAGTGCACAAACAACAGGGGAAACTGGAAGTAGTTGAGCAAATAGTAAACCAACATAAGGTACTGAGTGGGCAAAGTACCAGGGGAAGGCAGGTGAATGTGCTGTGGAAAGTAAGGTGCGATTATCAACGGTTCAGGTAGAGAGGGAGAATGGTGCAGATGAGGTGAAGTAGATATATAGTCCACAACATAATAACAGGGCCCCATAACAAGAACAGCCAAATCCCAAACCTAACGTTGGTGATTGCTGGGAGCATGGAATTGCCACTGAGAGTCGGTCAGAGCTCTGACCACTCGGTAGCAGTCAGTACACGGTCCAGGAGAGGGAATCGGAAGAAAATAGACAAATCTCAAACCCTTCACCAAACAAGGCTGTGGACCACTTTGCTGCAATCACTGTCGTGTTATCTGTCAATTACACTCATCTGATTTCCACCATTCAGGATATCTGAGTCGATGTTTCACAGAATACAGAAGACCGCTGTCCAGGCTTGAAGACTTAACACAGAAGTGGCTTGCAAACCATTGAGACACCTCATGCGGACCGGAAGAAATCAATGGCTGATACAGTGCTGCACCTGATGCTGTCATCGATTTCCACCTGAAGCATGACTTATTTAGTCAATCAATTGCAGAATCAGATGTCCTGACTGTGACAGTTGGATCGCACAGCTTATTTTCTTTAGCCTTCTTTTTTGACTGCGTGAGAGAGAATCTTCACTCTGCTGATTGCTTTTATTGCCTCACTGTGTCTTAGACCACATGCAAGTTTGATTCATGTTGAGCAGAGTTCTTGTGGTCACAGTTGAATCCATTTTAGCTTGTTTGTTGAATTTTTCACTTTGTCAAACTGCTTTGAGTTCAGAAATTCGTTCACCTACTTCATATTCCCCGGTTTGGCCTTTCCCACCGTCCTTGAGGTTTGCATGTTGCAAATGACAAAGCTTCCATATTCTAGTGCTTCCGGTAGAACTAAAAGGGAATTTAGGAGGAACATCTTTACACAGAAGCTGGTGAGAATATGGATCTCATTGTCAGAGGCTGTGGTTGAAGCAGAAAATATCAGGGCATTTAAGAAGTAACTCAATGCATACATAAGGGAGGAGAGAATACAACAACAACAATTTGCATTTAGAGAGTGCCCTTCATATCAGATAATGTCTGGAGCTCTTCAAGAGTATAGGAGGGAGTCAGGCAGAAGACATTGGGAGTGGTGAAAGCTGGTGTGGAGTACCAACATTGGCATGAACGTATTGGGCTGAATGGCCTGTTTCAATGCCTGCATAGTGTATCTGATTCTGGTCACAATGATCTACCATTATTCGAGCCACTTGGGAAAAATTATCTGGTGACGTGAATGAAGGAAATCCACCTCTTCAAGATGTTGCTCGGGGCACCAACAGGATCCAACAGGAGCGAGATAGGGAGGAACATCAAGTTTCTAATGTTCTTATATAACAATAAGCTTGACTTGCTTCTTGGAAAAAGTTGCAAAAGGAACTACCTTGGAAAGACTTGGAGATCAAACCTTAAATACCCATGAAAAAGCTGTGCGTCCCACAAAGAGACTATTTCTTGTCCCAGGCTCTGCAGGTTCTCTTGTAACCTAGTTCTGTGTGATCAAAACAGAGAAAAGATGAAATACTGGAATGTGATGTTCACAAAAGCTAATTCAATGGCTGTAGATCAATATGGATGTCACATCAATGCAATGAAGAGAATCCCCCTGGCTGCATAGAAAGCATGATTCTGATTCTCTCCTACGTAGAAATACGCAACACCTGTTCAGTCAAGTGAATCGGACAGAAGTAAAAGCCCAAGCCCCTGATAAGAAGCCCTTATACTTCCTGTTGTGCACAGGGCATTCTGCGAGACTATGGAGGGTTACAGCTCCAAACTGAGAGATACACATTCAAAATGTGTCAGAGTAGTGATGAGTAATAGAATGTTTCTGGTGGATTCTGGCTTCTGTTGCAAATTATCTCTCACCAGGAGCTTCTATGATAATGATAGTGTTTAAGGCTACAAACCGAAGGCAGACTCTTAATGTTTTGTTAAGCAACAATATTTCCAATGAGAGTTTCGATATTATAGAAAAAGCAGGATCTTAAATTTCCCGATCAATTTTGTTTTCGTCCGTGATAATTCTTGCTTTTGAGAGAGTGTCGTATCACATCACCGAAACGACTCAATGCGCTTCACGGAATTTTTACAGTGTGGTGACCATATTTTTAGGTGACCTGTTATTAATATTGAGGACACTTAAGCCATTAAGTCCAATTTTTATCAACTTCCTTTCACATCTTCCTGTTAATTTTTACCCATTTAGCAAGGATTTATTTTTGCAAATGTGTAGGCAGTAAAATGATGAATAATTCTGCGATCTAGTGATGTGTTATGAAGCCAATTTAAATTTGTAAGCCTACCTGTTGAACACTTTGTTTCCTCATTAGGACTCCCTCGCACAGAGAAGTCTACCAAGGGGAGAGGGACTGAGGTGCAATTGTACTTCAAGTGAATGGCTCTGCATGTTTGCATGTCATTCACAGTAAATATTAATTACTAAATAATAATTATTATTATTGCATTTGCTATAGGGCCTTTCATATCAGAAAATAGTCCCAAAATGGGATACATCAAGTGCAAAGATTATTAATTGTATGATAAAAACGAAACAATATTTATCAGATCCTTTTTAATTTTCTTGCAGGATTGCTCCTCGGTTAAGCACTTGTGACATTCAAGCCTGTCTCGGCCTTAAGCTCATCGTATCAAACATAGGCAATTAACATTCTTGAGGTTCAGTGGCCTTCATTGGAATTTCCTCCAAAAATGAGTTATTGGCAGCGATTCCTTAACCAAGCATTACTTATTCTATTTTACACGTGGAAATTCCCCCGAGAACCTTGGGGTCAAACCTCCTCCAAGGTCATAAACTGGGTCAAATATGGCTATTGATTGCAACTTGCGCAATTTAAGTTCTACCTTAGAATACGTTCCACCAGTTGAGCCAGAGTGACACCTAAATAGGCCAAGTGAATGAAATTGCCCAGATATAATGTATTTTGGAGGAAAAGAATGCTAGTAGAAGCAAAATGACGATGTGGAATTTGGAAATTCAAATTCCTGAGGAGAAAGGTGGGGTATTACTTTGAGTACTGCCATTGATTTTCTTTCTCTGACCGAATCAGATGGAGCTGGTAGGCTGGCAGTTGATTGCAGGCTTCAGGTTTCTGTTCTGTTTTGCCAACAGAATATGTAGCAAAGGAACCCACAGGGAAACAACTTGTGATAAATGGGAGCTTTTTGTCAGCCGGGAACATCACTAAAATAACCACCAACTGGGAGGCGTGTTGAATGATGGTGGGGCTGGAGGAAACAAGCTGATGTAGTATGCGTACCTGGTATAGGAAGGCAAAGCTAAGCTCTAACCTCAACTCTTAATGCATTGCAATACTTGGTCTGGCAGTGAAATCACCTTCAGAATATTCACCTGAGCGATCATCACTTAGTTGTAGGGGATATATTTAATTGTTTTGTATCCCTCTTAAAAATCGTTGCAACTTGATCATAACTCTTCCTGATCTGCTGGTTTTGAAAGAGAAAAAGCGATGCTCTTGAATTCTGCAATCTTTCCCAGGCACTCCTAGGCATGATACGAAGGCGTGCTTCAAAGTGCCTGTTCTCTGAATGTTCCTGTGGGAGATGTGCAACAGATGCTGCCAACGTGAGGCTGTTGCCATGTGGTGAAGTAGATGTGTGAGCAAGTAACCAGCTCCATTAGTAGCAGACTTAAAATAACCAATCGCTGCTGGCTAGAAATTCTACCCAGCGTTTGATCTAAGTGTTTAACTTGAATTCCCAGCGCTCGTTGAGCTAAATGGGCATCTTTTCTGTTCAGTCAAGCTATCCAATGTGTCTAGTGAGAAACCGTGTCATGTGTGCATCGGGCTCCTGCTCCTGATCACTGTCAGGAATAAAATAATAATAGTAAATTGGTCACTTCAATCCACGACTGTTTGTGGGGTCACTGCTGTGCGCAATTGGCTGCTGCATTTGCCCACAAAATATACCGTCAATTCACTTTACAGTGTATTCTGTGAAGCGCTTTGAGACTTCTCAAAGACGTGATAAGGTGCTGCATCAAATGCAAGGATTATTATTATTATTAGGTGACTCCAGCTGGAAAGTGCCCTGGTGTCCAGGTGTCCGATGAGATTATGTCTGGATTCTGGGTGTGACGTCCTCTGTGGTCAAAAAAACTGCCAGTATTTACTGTCCAGGCTCATGAAGCCAGGGCTAGCATTAGCCGCGACTTGTAAAAGGCAAGTGCATTATTTATTAGCAGAATCAGGCACATGAGAAAAGAAACGTGTCTCACCAGAGGTCCATTGGTGTGAATGAAATCTTAGTCTTGGTCTGAAATTGGCACCATCTGGAAAGGAGAAAAATGATGTGGAATGATACTGCGTGGAAACAAGCCAATTAGTCCATGCTGGTGTTTATACTCCACACAAGCCTTCCTATTCCTCTCTCCTATATCCCTCTATTCCCATCGTCCTCATGTAAGCATCAAGTTTCCTCTTAAATACATTGCTTTTTGGTTCAACCACAACTTTCAGCAGTAAGCTCCGTACCCTCACAACTCTCTGTTCCTCCTAAACTCTCTGTCCACCTCCTCCCTATTGAATCCTTTCATATAATCAGGTCCCCTCTCAAGTAGATCATCGATGGCAACCTTTGTTTTATGAAAATCAATAATAATGTTCATTTAAGTCTATCAGTAAGCAATTTGCAAAGAAAGAAAATCATTCTCAGAACCACTCTCTCAGTGGTTATGATCTTAGTGGAACAATACAGCAGAGTTCCAAATGCATTTACTGAACTTTTAAAGGAAGGCTGTAAATAATCCTGGATTTAATGTGTCCACAATGGCATGAAGACCAATTGAAGCAGACATTTGCATCAACGGGTTTGCTGTCAGTTCAGTTTCAATCCTGTTACCGGCGGGTCTGTAGTGCAATGAGGACGAACGCAAAGAGACTTTCTATTGTAACCTCAGAAGGTTGCTCGGTAGGATTTATGTCCTCACGAGACATTAATCTCAAGGCTGCCTCTCATGTTCTGTAACTGTGAGGAGCCAGACAAGCATTTCTGCTCCACTGGAGAGTAGCAAGCAATGTATTTAAGAGGAAATTCGATGCGTACATGAGTGAAATGGGAATAGAGGGATATAGGAGAGGGGAATAAGAAGGATGGAGGCTCGTGTGGAGTATAAACACCAGCATAATAAGACTGAGCGCTGAAGTAAGTAACTTTGAACAGAATGAAGTTTCACATCAATCATTTATTTCACTTTCTGAAATCATTTACTCTCAGTTTTCAGCTGGAACATTTTAGTTCGATTGCCTGAGTCTTCTCTTAGTGCAGGGATGGATGGCACGCCTTTGTGAAGCCTGGTCCCCCTTTGTAACTGAGCGTTTGGGTAATGTGGAGACCAACACTGAGCAGGAGACACAAATCTCATTGCTGTATCTAGGTTTAATATGTGCGTGTCTTGCCTTGAGGTTTTATAGTCTCAAATTCCACTGGGTTGCACACACACAAAGCACCTAAGCAATATTTCTTTTAAAATGAATTCTTTTCAAAATGTACTGAATTTCACAGCAAATCTGGAACTGGAAATACCAGGAGGAGAACATTAGCCCTAGTCTATTTCCCTCTTTCAAACTCTACCCCCCCTCCCCCCAAAACAAATGTTTTATCATAATCTACTTCAAATGCTGAAATAGTCAAAGGTGCATTGCAGGAGTGTGCGTGTCTGTGTCTTTTCTTTCATCTCTTGAAATGAGATGAATGCCAAATCCAGCGAGCGACTCTGAAATGGGGAAACAAGTTGCCCAAATCCATATTTGTGTAACAAATGCTTGCAGGCCAACCAGGCACCAGCTACAAGAAATGGAAAAGGCAGCTCCTTAGCTGAATGCCTTGTGAAGATTTCTGAAAGTACAAAATCGATTGCTGCAACACTCAGGCACAGAATGATTTACAGTGACTTCAACGGCTCTGGAGTGATGGGACTGAATAATGTTAACATCTATGCCAAATGCGTACAAAGTAGCCTGTTCCATGTTATCAGCAATTCTGCAAACCAGACTTCTGCCACTGCAATCTCATATACGAATGTGATGCCTTTCACACTTGATGAGATGTTAAACCAAGGTACTGTCTTGCCTGATTTTTTCAGATGGATGTTAAAGATATGATACTATTCGAAAAGAGAAGGGCGTTTCTCCTGATTCCCTGGCGAGCAGTCCTCTTTATTAATTGGGCATTTCAAGTGGTAGCTGTTTGTGGGATCTTAATGGAGCAAATGTTTCCTGGGATTTGGCTTTGAATACAGTCACTACACTTACTTGTAACTTTCACTGGGTGCTTTTCAACGTATAGTAATCGGGTGCTACAAAAATGCTTTTTTTTCATTCTTTGGAATAACCGGAGATGGCTTCCATGTTAAGACATAATTTAACAATTCTTACACAATTCTACTTGATCTTAAACAATTGGCTCTACAGGTTAGGAAGAGGTGGAATTCGATCCAGTAAAACAGCAATAACATCCAGCGCCAATAATTGTCAGTAGCCTTTTGATTAAATTCCTTGACCTTTTTAATGCTGTTGTTTAATCAGCCCCGGAGCTGTTTCTAAAGAGCATAGTCATCTTGTCATTGAGTAAAACATCTTTTGGAGCTCCTCCAACTCCTGGATTGAATCTGAGCCACATGGACCTGGAAGGCGCCAGGGTTTGACTGCCGATTTGTGCTGAGTTAGCTGATCAGGTCAGGTGGAGTAGACATGATCCAAATGGCCTCAGAATCCTTGACGTTAAGGAGGTAAAAATCAACCAGCTTCCCACCTTCTGATCATGTCCTATGATCTTGCTGGAAAATGCCCATCATCAAAGAGCCTGAGTGTAATCGACTTCTCACCCCCATAGAATCATAGAATCTTACAGCACAGAAGGAGGCCATTCGGCCCATTGTGCCTGTGCCGGCTCTAAGTCCAGTGAATGTTTAGAAATTGGTACCCAAATATCCATTTGGGGTCACCTAACTAATACAATATTTATTATCTGAATCACATTCGTGACAAGAAAAAACACTCACTCTCTTTTCCAAAATACAGTTTAATAATATTAATGTGACAGGTGTTTTAATGTACACTCCCGCTGAAAGCTTCTCTCGTAATCATTTCTCTGATCAGGCCCATTCAGTTTTGAAGTACTGCGCTGAGTTCAAATGGTATGGTTGCACATTCTGCTGGAAATATAGTTTTCCATTGACCTGAACACATCAGACTGAAGCTCCCAATTCCAAACAAATGGGTGACGTCGATATGTATTCTAAAGATGCTCTTTGTGAACAGCGTTCAGTCTAAGGGCTATTTATTGCCTTGATGAGAAACAACAATTTGAGACTTGTGGCAGCATTTCGGAGAAATGAGAATTAGATTTCACCGCAACTCAAAGCAGGTTGGAATGCGCAATGTGCATTACTGGAAAAAAAAGGCAATTTTAAAAATAATAGTGCATTAATCCAACAAACAAATTCCTTTTTTTAAACAGCGTTGAATGGAATTTGATGTGGATGTTCTCAGGATGTCACACTTTCTTGCAAATATAGCTTAAAACAGTGCCAAGAGAGGGTTTTTTTAATGAACAGAGAACCAAAGTGGTTCCAGCGTAATGCTCTCACAGGACAAAAACGTCCTTTAATCCTGACTGCACTCAAGATGCGGACTTTGAAGTCACATAACCTGAATCAGTCAACATAATTATACACTGGAGTCTGAGTTGTTGTGTAGGTCACAGAGCTGCGGAATGATGATGGCTGCTGTCTTCAAAATAAATTCTTTGCTCTTTGCCAACTCCTCCCCTGCTAGATCTTGTCTTGTGGTAAGACAACGGAGGAAACACCCTT
Source organism: Callorhinchus milii (assembly GCF_018977255.1). NCBI lineage: Eukaryota > Metazoa > Chordata > Chondrichthyes > Chimaeriformes > Callorhinchidae > Callorhinchus > Callorhinchus milii. Next base: position 22,030,159 of record NW_024704746.1, read on the forward strand.
TTGGGTAAATTTACATTTTGCTACCACAGGCTGAAATGGTTGATTTTCCAATGATCTAACCCAATAACCTTAGCCAATGAGGAAATGTTTCCTGCTAGCACTTAAAATAAATTACAGGGCAGCAATAACACACACATGGATTTTATATTCTGCCATTAGTTAATAATCATCTCATCTATTTGCATATCCTGATTATTGGAGTTTATGGTACTGATTACCTTACTGAGGTATGCAATCAAACAAGTCTATTTTTTTAAAAAATGTTCATTCATCAGTCTTGAATCAACATCAGCTTATTACTATCTAATTGCCTACCATAAACTTCAGTAACAATAATATTAATCCTTGCATTTGATATAGCATCGTGTCATGCTGTCAAAGACTCAACGTTCTTCACAGGATTTTTACTGCAACGGTGACTGTCTATTTGTAAGTGAACGAGACGGCCAATTTGCACAGAACAATATGTCACACAAACAGCCACGAAGTGATTGACGGTTTTATATGGGGATTGCTGACTTGGATACTAGGAGAAACTCCCTTCTCTTTTCAAACAGTGCCACGGCCTTTAATTTATTTTGGTCAGCCAGGTGTCTGACACGTGCAGAAATCCATCACCAACACCGCATATGGACATTTCCCCGTGTGACTGGAATAGAAGGCTCGCTCCCTCTCCTTGCTTACACACCTTGCTTACCTTGAAATGGGATTAGAGATCAGATTTGTTCACGCAGTATAAATTAACTTTTTCAATTGAAAGAAGCGTTACTCACGGAGGTCAAGAAAGGTTGAGGATGAAGGGCCGCTTCTGAACCAGTGAGAGAGTATTATGGTACCGGGTATTATGGTACCAAAGTCAAACTAGGAAAAATGCGACATTGTAATGCAAGCTGGCAGTGAATTGTAAGTGATGGATAGCATAATGGCTATTGACAAGTTGGAATGCTGCCTGGAGGTATCTCTCGATGACTTTAACCCCTTGACCACTGTAGCTTTCTAGATCCACATCCTCAGTTTGGGAATGTATCTGTCTGGAATGGAATGCCCACTCTCTCTCCCGGCAGGGACCCACCCCATGTATCTAATTTTGGAAACAGTTGGATGGAGATTGGCGAGAGCTAAGGCTTTTGAGTCTCCTCAATGTGCGCTTGGGCAACTGCTGGGCTTGAACCAGCTAAAGCCATTGAGGGTACAGTCTGGCCACCTTCCCACTGCTTATCCAGTTCCTCTTTGTTACCCTCTCTTTTACAACAACAACTTGTATTTACACAGCGCACCTCACATTGGGTAGTGTCCCAGAGCGCTTGACACTACCCAACGTGAGGTGACTGTAGGCATGGTCAGAGGAAGGTCTTCAAGCAGTGGTCTGAAGATGGGGAAGAGAGAGGGCAAGGCAGAGGGATAGAGGAAGAGTGTTCCAGAATTTCAGGGCGTAGTGGCTAAAACTGCGGCCACCGATGGTGAAACAGAGGGAACGAGGGACCTCAATCCCACCTGGAGCTTTCTCCCACCCAACCAACCAACCCAATTCAGCCCATCCAATCCAGTTCCAATGAAGGCAATTAATCTTACAAGCGCCCATTGACCTGGCTGCTGATCCCAGCCACTTTTTAGTGGGTTTTTCTCTTTTAATTTTGCACTTGGGGTTCCTAACCCAAAAGGGTCCCCCCAGTCCCCCAACTCAACAGCCTCCCAGTGACTGGGGCACGTTATATTCTGCTCATTGCCAAGGGAGGCTTCAGGACATCTGCACACATCCTGCAGTGCCATGTAATGATACCTCTTTCTTTTTCTCTCTCTCTCTCTTGTAATTTATCATCGAAGGGAGGGAGGTGTGGTTAGAAACGTCACCCTATAAACAGTTAGTCTGCCTGAGGGTGGGTGGAAAGTGACTGCAATGAACAGTCCAGTCTGCAGAGCTCCACATCTCAGCACCAACCTGGAGGGGAACATCCCAACCAACGCCTGTTAGTCATCTTCCCCACATCCAGCAGGTCAGGGGGGAGAGGGAGGGGGAGACTGAATCCTCTCCACCTCTTGTGGACGATAGACATTTAAGTAAGAGAAGTGCCTACGAATCGCCCTGATTTGGGGAAGAGCTTTCCTGCCTCCAGTCCCAGTCTGAGCTGAGCTGAGAGGAGAGGAGAGGAGAGGCGGTGGGAGCCTGGACATCCCTCGGTATGTGATCATTACAAGTCTTTTCTCTCCTCTCTGTGTTTTCCTTGCGCTGTGTTTTTTCCTTCTCCCCATCTCTCTCTCCCTCCCCCCTCTCTCCCCCCCCCTCTCCCTCTCTCCCCCCTCTCTCCCTCTCCCCCTCTCCCTCTCTCCCCTCCCTCTCCCTCTCTCCCCCCTCTCCCCTCTCCCCTTCCCTCCCCCTCTCCCCTCTCCCCTTCTCTCCCCCTCTCTCTCTCTCCCCCCTCTCTCTCTCTCCCCCCTCTCTCTCTCTCCCCCCTCTCTCCCTCTCCCTCTCTCTCCCCCTTCTCCCCTGTTTTGGGCTCAAATCTCTGTGTAACCCCGAATCTCTCTGGGTGAGTGGATTGGGATTGAGTTCCCAATTTGGGGCAAAAACTTTCTTCCCCTTTCCACCCCCCAACACGGTGTGATACTCCTGATAGAAGAGGCACCAGACAAACCCCCCCACAACCCCACAACCCCCCTCCCCCCACGATCTATGGGGTAACTGCAGGATAACAAGTCCCTGTGAGGCAGTGAGTGTGTGGGGACCAAACCCCAGTGTTGCAGTGACAGTCAGAGCTGTTCGGAAAGCGATCGCTTCATCTGATCGATAACGAATCGATAACCAATCAATTTGCGCAGATAATCCACAGCTGACGTATGTCACGCGGATACATTTTGGATACTTTTTTTTTGGGGGAGGGATACATTTCCGATACTTTTTGGATACATTTTTTGACACTTTTTTTATTGGGGAAATACATTTCTGATACATTTTTGACACTTTTTTTTATTGGGGAAATACATTTCTGATACATTTTTGACACTTTTTTTTATTGGGGAAACACAGTTCTGATACATTTTCGATACCGGTTTTGAAACCCCTTTGACAACTTGTACCTTCCTCTTTGACACCCACAGGCGTCTCTGGTTGGATTACGTGGTTGAAGATCGGGATCGCTTTGCCCGGGTTTGGGTAGATTGCACTGGATTTTAGGGTTCGTAAAGTGAAGACGGGGCAAAAAAAAAAAAGAGGGGGCGTGTGGGGAGTTGGGGGGTGGGGGGGGAGGGGAAATAAATCAACCCCCACGAAAAAAAAACCATCAGTCGTAATTGGGGAAGTTTTTAAGGTTGTGGTGGCTCCCGACTGTTCTTCTTCAACGCTGCGGAGAGGGGAAAGGAACATGGAAACTGGCTCAGAGGGAGTCTAACAGTGGAGACATTGACATACGGATTTTTTTTTTTGGGGTGGGGTTGGAGGGGGGGGTGCGTGGCGGAAGGGGGGGGAAATTCACCTTGGATAAGAGAGCGAGCGAGAGAGAGAGAAATTTGGAGGTTCCACCAGCCTGGCTCCTTGGAGCTCAAAACCCTTTGAAATCTGAACGAGTTTTGTTTGGATTAAAGGCATAAGTTGATTCCGTGTCATTAAAATAAAAATGTGCACCGAGGGTTTCCACTACAGAGCTCTCTTTGAGTACAAGAAGGAAAGGGATCAAGACATCGACTTGTTGCCCGGGGATATTCTGAGTGTGAACAAAATGGTGCTCCTCAGCCCTGACTATCAAGAGGGAGATGAGAAAAGTCCCAAAGGCTGGCTCAATGGTGTCAACGAGCGAACCAAAGACAAGGGCGACTTTCCCGGCACCTACGTTGAGTTTGTGGGACCCATTAGGACCCTTCCACCCACCCCAAAGCCAAGACCTAGACCCGTCCCGCCCACCCCAATTGGTGCATCGACTGGAGCTCAAGCCAAATCTACGGTAAGTGCTCTTTCCAAGACTTACCTGCCTCCTGAGGCAGTGGGTGTCCAAATGCATCAGCTTTACTTGTTAACCTTTATTTGCCAAAAGAGACTTCAAGTGGTTCTGGCTCACTTGTCAAAAGCTCAGTAATAAATAATTCCTTTTGTCTTTTGTGGTTGGGGACACAAAACTAAATCATTTCCTGGGGCAATTGTCTGCTTTTTTTTAAGTAATATATTAAAAAAAAAGTAATAGTGCCTTGGGTTACAGGTAAAAAAATCACTTTATAAATTTTGCTTTAGGGTATTGGAAATAGGTGATTGCCGGTTCCTGAGGATATTGCAGTTATTAAATTAGAGGGAAGCAGGGGTTAATGTATCATTGTTATGTTTTGACTTTTTTTGAGATGTCAACTGTTTTAAGCTTCCTGTGCAATGTTAATTACCTGTTTTGTAATTCTTCAATTGTCTGGTAGTTTTTTTTTAAAAAAAAGTGTAATTGGAATCCAACAAAAGTGTTTATTTGTGATCGTTTGACTGAATATTGGGGTTTATAAAAGTAGTGTCTGGGTGTGGCACTCAGGCAACACAGAGGCAAGATGCCCAGATTCGATGTCTGTTCTGTGCCAGGTTTAGCTGATTGTGGTTGTATTTAAGGTGCTGTAGTTAGCCTTCGTGCCCCTGGGCTAGCCAGGGTTCCCACTCCAGATTGCTGTCCGCTGACCTCTGTCTAAAAAGTGTTCTGGTGAGGATTTGATTGAGCCACTCACTGTCAAGAAGGCTTCTGGCATGTGCTGTTGTTTTCCGAGACACTACCCCACGTGAATGGCGTTATATCATTACATTTGTTGTTGTTGCACAAGCACACACTTGAAGAATTGGTAGCGGAATGGCGCCCCTAAGGGTTGTCAGCTTCAGTTAGTGTTGTGGGGAGAGATCAAGTGAGCAAAGTGGCTGAAAAATAGATTAATTAATTACAATGGTCAAATGGTTTATGAAACGAGGACAGTTTCCTTAGTGGGAATGATAAAAACATAAAGCGAAACTAGCACAAGAAAATGAGTTTTTTTTTAATAGTCTGCAGTATTTTGCTATTGAAGTCTTAGATTTTCTGTTTTCCTATTCCGTTCATGTTTTGGGTTCCCTGGTTGCCAGCAAACGACAGGTTAATGTGAGCGCTGGTTATTCAGCAACCTCTCCAACCGATCATTTTTATCGAGAGAGAGAGAGAGAAAAATGTAAAATTTAAGCACGAAAGAGAGTACACACTATCACTAATCAGCTTTACTTTGATATCACACTGAGGTGGTGTCAGATCATAAGGAAAATCGTACCATTCAAAACTGAATGGATCGAGTACTGCCTTGAATCAAGCGCTGGACATTTAATTAGACTGTTAATCTGAGTTGTGTTTTTTAAATTAACACATCATTGAATAATCATGGTACCCAATGAGAATTCAGTGTGTTATGCAGCGTAGAGCTTCTGATTTTCTAATTTGTGTTCACAGCATTGCTTAATTACACCGAAATGTGGCCGTGCTGTTCACGACTTATTTCCCCAAATGAAACCGAGAACCAAAGCAATGTAGAAACCATTTTGCTGTGTCTCTTATTACACTGGCAGGGCACAGCGCTCCTTGATGCAGATTTTAACTCGTGAACATTTATATTTTTTTTAAAAAAAAAGCAAATCAATAGATTTTAAAGCTCGTGTTTCGGTTTACAGAAAAGCTATTCTAGACTGGTTAATTCACATTGGGTTTCTCTTCCGTCAGTGGATTTCACCTATTATTTTACCTGTGATAATCATTTCCTCCACTTAAAAACAAAACTGTTCGGTATCAGCTCGGGAAGCGACTTAAAGAACAGAATAAAAAAGAATTTACTCAAAACTCCTTTTTAAATTCAGAAACCCTGATGTGTGTGTGTGTTTTTCTCATACCTTAACCCTCCAGGAAAAGTTGAAGATAGATCATAAATCAGCAAAAAAGGCATATGTTATTTTGATCATAACCAGGATGGTGAGCCAGAGCACTAGAATTGTTATTTCAGTTACAGCAGGAGTTTGAAGAAATTAGCTTTCTCTCCCTTTACCATAGTTCCTGCAAATAATAACAATCCTCGTATTTAATAATAATAATCTTTCCATTTGATATAATTCCTTATCACGTCTTCTAGATGTCTCAAAGTGTTTCACAGAATATACTTTATATATAAAGTGTAATGACTGTATTTTTGATAGTGCCTCATCACGTTGTTGAGGCGCTTCATAGGATCGTCGATTGACTGCGTATTTTGTGGGCGAAAGACGACAGCCATTTGAGCACAGCAGTGTCCCGCATATCTATTTAAAAAATCACACTTTCAAATGACACTGAGTTGTATTTTCAGAGTCTGGAGTTTTCAGCTTTGATATGTGCAGGTGATTTGTAAATCCTTTGAGATTCCGCAATAAATTAGGTGAGCAGACTAACACGGTGCTACCTCAGGGTATGGAGGCAGCCTTGAAATTAAGCAAATGAATCAAAGGGATTGTCATCTGATTTTCATTTTAAGGGCTTTACCTTTTTTGGTCTAATCTAAGTTATAGATGACTCCATGTGGTATATGTCCTTACTGCCATGCTTTAACCTTGCAGGAGTGAAGGTTAAAGCATGGCTTTGAAGCTCTTTGAGACGTCTCGCATTTATATAGCACTCTTCATGCGGGTTAGTGTCCCAGAGAGCTTTATCAAATGCAAGTATTATTATGAGGTTGTACGCTTGATAAAATATTGTGAAAGACAAAGGTGTATTATTCCAGACTCAAACCCCAGCATCGATACTTTTCTTAAATGATTTTTTGTTTGTCTTTCCTTTGCCTATTTATGCTGGCAATAAAAGAGCTTAAAATATCGGTTTGTTTTTGAGTACAAACAAACAGGTAAGTTATCCGTATGCTTCACTGTAAGGGAACACAGTGTGGCTTCCGAAAGGAATGTGTGCAGAACTTTCCCGAAATTGAGCTGAAAGAGCTGCCGTAAGCGCTGAGCAGGGGCAGAGACAGGGGGCCTGTTTATGAAACCTTTTTTACGGGCTCCGTTATGTTGTCCAAGAGACCAAGCCTTTTTTTAAGCCCTTCAGGTTGTTTAATAGAAAATCTTCCATCATGTCTAACAATGGGAGCCTCCACGTCAAAGTTATCTGGCATCCCAGGTATAAAGCAATGGAGAGTTAGAGCTTTATCTTGTTCGGGGTAAACGCAGCATTGTTTAGAGCATTCCATTTCAAAATAAGACGGACACAAAATGCACTCAGAATTACCTAGGGAAGCCCTTTCTTTAAACGGTTCCAATGGGCCTGATTCAATTTTTATCCAAAACACAAAATATAAAATCCAAGGCAGATGCCTGGCTCTTTCTGGTGAAGTCTGCATCGATTTATTTTCAAATCTTCAGTGAGGGGTGGGGAAGAGCGTAAAAAGTCAACTAGAAATGTGTTTATGGCTGAAACAACAGTAGGGAGAAATATCAAATGTGGAAACGTTTTAGCTAAATGGCCGCGAAAGTGTTTTTCCAGATTTGTTAACAAGAAACTGCTTGCAACAACTATTAAACGCTGTCAACTCCAAAGCTCAACCTCCCTACACAGAGAGGTTGGTAACCCCCCACTACCCCTCTCTGTTAACTTTGGAGCAGAATGAATGCGTAGAATACAAGAGGGGGAAAAAGGATGAAGACGAGTAAATAAACCAGTCCTGTTTATAATTGCTTTGTGTGAGCTCAGAGGCACTGCACTCTCCTCTGATGATGAAATAGTCCTTTACTATCTCATGCCTGTTTAGACACATCCTTATATGTTTCTGATTTATTTTCTTTTTTAAAAAAAAGTATGGAGATGGCAACCGCTTGATGTTTATGTTGCTTTTAGAAGTGTTTTGATTCCTGTCATTGGACGTGACAGGAGCCAGAGTTTTGCATCGATGGCCAGGCTTTGGGAGGTGAGTCAATAAAGGAAGAGGCTGCACAAATGGCTTCAGGGCTGCAATATGGGAGCTGAGGCCACTTCAGTGGCATTTGGGGCAGGGGTGGGGGGTGAGGCAATGCCTGGGAGGAGGGGGCGATGCCTGGGATGAGGGGAAATTTGTTTTTTTAAAGTAAATTAACCGAAATACTTCCTGACCGCTGATCGACTTCCTTGCACGGAGATTACATTTCCCACCAACCAAATGGATCGATTTGATCCTCTGCAGTTGTCCTGCGAGCACTGTACTCCTCGGCTGTGTGTGTATTTGTTGTGTGGCTGAGGTTGTATATTATTTTATATAGCCTTTCAAGTTACAGGCTCTCTTTGCACTGGGACATAGCAAACTAGACAGAACATTTGAAGCTATTTTAATATACATATATATTTTTTAAAAATAAATTGGGGTTTCTGTATTCATAGGTTTTATTTCTGCATTCATTCGAGCAAATGCAACTGACTCATTTGATCTTATTAACTGCTCCAATGCCAACTCCTATATATAGAGTGATATATATATATATATATATATGTGTGTGTATATATATATATATATCGTGCTCTCTCCTATCTCTTCCCCTCCCTGGCCATCTTCTTAGGGAAGTCCCAAGGAACATCTAAACAGTTATGTGACTGAGGGCCCAGTATTGGAGACCGAGCATGTGTCTGTCTCATCATCACTTCCTCGTGCAGGACTTTGGATTTGCAGCGCCCTGAAAACTATTCCATGTGGATTTTTTAAAAAAAAACTGTCAGTGAATAATCCTTATATTTGGCACAGCTCCTCTCGTGTTGAAATGTCTCTAACCGCTTTGCAAAGTTTAATGACTTTGCCTTTGTGGGTGGATGTGGCACCCAAATTGCACACAGCAGTGTCCCACCATTGATGTGAACGAGCAATTTTACCTGGGACCGCGGAGATCTTTAATGCCCACCGGAACAGGCAGATGGGATCTCGGTTTAAATTTTTTTTTTTTTTTTTTTTTTTTGCTTGTTGAGAAGCAGCCGGCTGATGAGGGTGACAGAGAGAGAGCAGCGTTGGCGGGTGTATGGCCAGATCGGTTGCCTTCGGAGGAGGAAAAATAAAACCAAACATGCGACGAAAGTATTTTCCCTTATTATTTCAAGATGCGTCTGTAGAAAAGTTCTAATTAAGTACGTTTGAAGTGGGCGCCAGTTCGTGGAATTGGAACTGGGTCCCTTAGTCATAATGGAATCATATTTATCATTCAGCGCTTCTATATTTCCAGGAATGACTGATTGTACTGGACAGAGGAGCGTGTACCAAAGAAGTCCATCCAAATTCGAGGCTGGCAAAACCGCAGACTTCATGGGAGATTTTCTTTTGGCATCTTATGTTTTCTGCCTGGTTCCCAAATGTCTGCCTGATAAAATAACAATCCATGCAGTTGATAGCAGACCCTTTCATGTCGGGAAGACATCTCAAGGAGCCTGACAGGATTTACTGTAAAGCGTAGTGACTGTATTTTATAGGCGAATGCCCTAACCAGTTTGCGCACAAGGTGTCCCACAAACAGCCTTGCAGTGAGTCACCAGTTTTATTAATGGGACATTGTTGGCCAGGACACTGAGGGAAACTTCCTTCTCTTTTCGAATGGTGTCACAGGATCTTTAACAGCCACCTAAACAGGCAGGCAGGACTTCAGTCCAGCATTGCATCCAAAGATGGGTACCTTCCGCAATGTACTGCATGACAGTTTATAGACAATGCAAATTCAAAGTCCCAGTGTGAGGCTTGAACCCGCAACCTTCTGCTCGCAGGGAGGTTAGAGTGCTACTGACTGAGCCAGGCTGAGAGCCTGATGTCTCCAGGATGTAAAATGGTACTGAGAGTGGAGCCACCTCTTAAATTGGAGACCTGTGGGTGGAATTGTGCCCTCAGCCACCAACCTTGTTGACTACAAATGGGAGCGGGGTGGAGAGGGTGGGGCGGGAGTCAGGCCAGGTTCAGCTTGTATTTTTCCACTGGCAGCAACGTTGTGGTGTTTCTGTTGCGTTATTTTATTTGTATGATTTTTGGAAAGCGCGGAGCTTGTGCGGGGGAGACTGAGTACGAAGGGAGAACACAGCAACACACTGAGCTGAAGAGACTTGAATTGGCAGTGTCAGTACGATAACTGTGCATTAATTTTGTTCGACTGGAAGGGCCCAAAAACCACAGGGAGCCACAATGAAGCTGCAGGAAACAGAGATACCTTTTTGTACTAAACACCAACTTGATTTGGAAACTCTGCACAAAGGAAAACTGTTAGGAATAGATTCTCTTGCAATCAACTGATTTTGCTTTAATTTATTTTTGCCAGAAAGAATAGTTTCTTTATTTTCTCTCTTTATTTGTGTAAGATCTCCACTTGTATTTTCCAAATGCTGTGAAGCGCTTTTCAGACATCCTCCCAAGGTGAGAGGCTCTAGATCGAATCCACAGCTTCCTTTTTTTGCGCTCTCTTGCAACCAGTGAACAATTTAACCTTGTGTTGATTTGTGGCCTCTCATCACCATTGCATGTGAGCCTGAAATACTCCCTTATCACACAGCAAAATAACAAAACTTGGATTTATATGGTGCTCTTTGCGTTACATTACCTTGGGATGTGAAAGCTGTTATACAAATGTAATTAGTTGTTGTTTGCTCGGGTACAATCTCATAATGCTTCGCAGTAACTGTTTTGGTTGCTGAGAAAGGGGGGAGGTGACTATAGGTGTGATCAAAGAGGTAGGTTTTAAGGCTGTCTTTAAAGATGACTAGAGAGTGGAAGGTGAAACTGCGATACCAAAGCTTTCTGGTTGCATTGTGTTGTTTGTTTGTTTCGTGGTGCGTGGCAAGCTGATCAAGTCACTGTGGGAAGTGGGAGCAAAGCCACAAATGAAAATGAAATTCAGAGGTTTTTATTCCCGAGTCTGCTGAGCTCTACATAATAATAATCCTTGCATTTGATATAGCGCTTTTCACGTCGGGAGGACGTCCCAAAGCGCTTCAGAGAACACACTGTAAAGTGAATTGACTGTATATTTGTGGGCGAACGCGGCAGCCAATTGCGCACAGCAATGTTCCACAAACAGTCTTAGATTGAAAATGACCAATTTATTATTGTTTGGGGTTTTTGGAGGGATTATTATTAGGCTCTGTGTGGAGTAAGGAAACTTGCCCAAGGTTTCCCGCTGCCTGGAATTGAACTCGGGTCTCTCGCTTGCAAAGCGAGTGCTCTAACCACTGAGCTACATACGACTGTCTTGAAAGCTGATTAATAATAATCCTTGCGTTTGATATCGCGCCTTATCACATGGTTGAGGAGTCTCAAAACTCTTCACAGAATGTACTGTAAAGTAGATTGACTGTGTATTTTATGGACGAAATGTGAAGAAGTTCCACTACAAGGTCAGATCTGAGCTGCCCTTGGCTAATCACACAGTTAAACTACAGCCTTTGGACTTCGGGAAAGTAACTCAAGCTATCTGGTAAAAGTGTTCAATGTGGAGAGAGGTTACTGTAACATGATAGGATTAGGAATCCGTTATACGCTATGAATGAAGCTGACTTTTTTTTGTATATATATAATATATATCAGAACCATCAGTCTGTCAGAGTTGAACTCCACCTTAGTCAACACAAACACGTTGTTTGGATTGTTTGCGGGTTTGAGTGGCTGAAGTATCCAGAGGATCTGAATCCAGCTCAGAAAAGTGTCGTGCAAATTCTCTCATTTCAGCGCAGGATGTCTTGTGGACCTGTAGCAGTTTGAAACAAATTGACATTCAGTTGCTGCCCCACGCTGAAAATTACCATGGTATTGAGTCACTTAACGTGTTAAAGCTACTCGATGGGGAGCTGCTCAAAATGCTGTACTCTGTCCAGCGCCTTGGGATGTCCTCCCGATGTGAAAGGTGCTGTACAAATGTAATGTTGTTGTTGTAACTGCATGTACAGTGGCCTTTAGTTTCTGTTTGTCCTTCAACCTGCATGTGCCCGGTTTTACTCTTCCCCTCTCTAGCCGAGGACATTGAGACGCCATATGTTATGAATGTGTATTCATAACTTCACAGCAAAGGAGTTAAAATTCTGGATTCATTAGCGGCTGGCACCTCAGGCTTATCGGGTGCAGTTGTAGGAACGGTGTTTTCAGTGACAACTGAAAAACTTCAACTTGGCTTTTAAGTCGAAGAAATGCCGCTCATTGAATATTTATTTCACAGTGAGCTCAATTCTACAAGGCTCTTATTGAATATTTATTTCACAGCGTGCTCCATTTTCCCATGGCATTTCTCGTTGGACAGTGAATGCATTTGTTTGTTTAACCTGGAATCTGGCCTACCACTTGCTGGTTTGCTGTCCCCATAGTGGCAGTCGTTTAAGAATTGAATATGCTTGAAAAGAAGAGTTGCAATTCCTTAACTGATCTGCCTGGAGGAATCTCAATGCCAAGTGACTGCCAGGATGGTGGAAAGTGAACGAGATGGACCTTGGTCTTCTTTTGCCAGGATATTCTTATGTTCTTATCTCGAGCATAAAGGCACCTCACAAGAGATGAGGTGCAAAGACCGATGTGAAACATTTCTATTTGCTCTCTTCTTCATTCCCCCCCTCCCCACCAGGATCACCTGCCAAACTGCTGAATGTTTTCTTTGTTAAATATCAGAAAGGTGGAAGATATTGACTTGTAGTCATTAGGAACCAGGAAGCAATATAAATGATTTGTGCCAACTATGAGTTTGTAAGTTTAGCATTTTCAAAGTTCTGAATTTCCAAATTGACTTTTCTCAAGGTATTCGAGAATACAAATTCTTTAACCTATTGGCTCTATTGTCTTTTTTACAGATTGTGCCCCCTCAGGTAATATTTTTATATAGTCTGTGCAGCAGTTTATCGACGATAGAGATTGTCTTTAAATCTCAGTTCATATTTTATTTCCCAAGCTGCAACCAACGTCGAACCGGTTGGTGAATGGGTTTCAATCTTGTCAACCAGCCGTTGGTTCCACTGAGAGAGAGTCTTCACTTCAGTTGTTTCTGCGCCATGTACACAGTGCAGCAACCTCTCAAGTCTAGCACACGATCCTGCAAAGATCCCCTCAAAGTCCTGGCAAAGGGTCATATTAAAGCCGCAAAATACATCCTCGTTCTAGCCTCCTCTGAGTTATGTAACTATTGCTCCACAATGAAAACCCATCTGTCTTCAATCAGCCTCGGTCCTGCACTTATTTCAGTTGTTAGCATTGTCTTTGTTTTATTAACGCTGTAGTGTGCGTTACATAAAAAAGAGGTTAGATGGTTGAGACAGAGTATAAAAGCCATCATTGAATCTTGGGTTTCAAATAGTACTCGCAAAAGCCATTTGCTTTGGCTCTCATTGTGCTCAATAACACCTAAAGAACTTGCTAAATGTCAAGCCTTGTTGAGGAAAACTGACCGTGTACATCAGAGCTAAGTTCAGATCTGAGTTGCGGGAAATTGCCTTGTGTTGCTTTACGGGAAGTGGTAGTAGAGGTTTCCCATAGCAACTGTCCAGCACACATCAGCAAAATATCCCTCAATTTATCCGAGCGTGTCTTTTTGAGGTGCCTTCTACCACTGTTGTGTGTGTGATAGAATTTCACTTTATTTCATAATATTTAATAGTAATAAATAAATTTCCCTGCAGGATGTTGAAAAAATGTCTCCATGTTTTGATGTTTCACCTTTTCAAGAATTGCAGTTGAGTTCTTCCTTAAATCTCTCTGTACTTTTTCAAAAAAAAAATACTTCTACTGTATTTCTCATGGGTTTCGGAGGGTGGGGGGAGGAATTATTATCCTCTCCTCGGAAATGCTGGCTTGCCTTTCCTTGGCTGTCAGCTGGATTTCCACATTGTGAAGTGACATGCCTGCCAAGGTTAGTACATTTACTGAACCAGTGGGAAATCTTCTTCTCCTAGTCCTTTCCTCCTCTTTCCCTCCCCCCCCACTTCCTCCATCGGCTTGTATCCATGCTGTGACCTAAATTGGAGTGACATCTTTCGTGCAGCAATTGGAATCAGCAGTGAGATCAGTGGTTTGCGTGCTGCTCACAGCAATGGGAGCGCTTCCTTTAGCAGGCAATCACATATAAATAAATGTTGAATAATCCTCCTCCGGGACGAATTGAGAGAGAAGAGGCAATAATATAAGTAGATAATCTTCACATTTGATGCAGCGCCTTACATGTCTGGACGAGGATGTGATGCTAATATGTATTAATAATAATATGATTTCCCCCACTCAATGGAGTCGAAGCGCTTTGAGACGTCTCGAAAAAGTGATGAGGCGCTATATACTGTGGCGTCCTGTAGCTCAGTGGTTAGAGCACTTGCTTTGCAAGCGAGAGACCTGGGTTCAATTCCGGACAGGGCGAAACCTTGGGCAAGTTTCCTTACTCCACACACCTGATAATAATCCCTCAAAAAAAACAATAATAAATTGGTCATTTCAATCCACAACTGTTTGTGGGACACTGCTGTGCGCAATTGGCTGCTGCATTTTGCCCACAAATATACAGTCAATTCACTTTACAGACTATTCGGTGATGCGCTTTGAGACGTCTAGAAGACGTGAAAAGCGCTATCAAATGCAAGGATTATTATATACCAAATGCAGGGATTACTATTATTATTTGATGCCCCTTTAAGTTTAATTCTCCTGCAACCATTAATGGATTATTTTCCATTCAAGTCATTGGCAGTTTATAGATTGTGAATCGTTGCTGTGCTTGTATCTATCTCCAGCCCAATTGTGACATTTGGAAGCGAGTCAACATTCTTGAGCAAGTAGCTTGTTTTGATTCTTGCCTTTCACCGATGTGCTTGTTCCAAGGTTGTCTGCTACATCACTTGACACTGCGATGGTGAAGAAATGGTAGCTGGCTGCTCAATGCTGCCTTTGTACTGCTTTGTATATCCAGAGTATGTTTTGGCACAATTCACTGCTGTGCGAGATACAACCCAAGCCAGCTGAGGAGTGATAGCCGCAACTGTCACTTAGTGAAAGAAGAGCCTGTGTCTGCGTGTGTGTAACTCCAATATAATTTAGCTTCAGCAAAATTAATCTTTAATTTCCTCTCCGGAAGGGATAAACACAAAACCTGCTTAAAAAAAAAAAAAAATCCACAGTAATGCAGATCTCTCTCCGGGCTTGAGTTGTCATAAACCTTTTGTGCGTTGTGTGAGAAAATGGATATGTTTAACACCAAAGAGTTGAACATAATGGCGATATTGTTGCTGATACGCGATGCGCTTGGACAAAATAAAATGTATGCAGAATGCGCCTACTGCCAAATGCACAATGAACTGGACACGTTTCCTGCAAGCAACAGTCCTGTCTAACATTTCATAGGCCACAGGGTCTCTGATCCGTGCAAAGAATTCATTGGTTGTGTGGTGTATTGGCAAGGGACAGAATATTTTTGTCTGTGAGCTTGGACTCTCCATTGTCCCCTGTCTAGTCCACGTTGTGCCAGAACATTCGAGACCAAGAGGATGAATGGCTCATTTATTAGGAAACCAATAACAGCCCCTGATCATCACGAGGTTCATCAACACTGAACACAGGGATGAGTGGTTCATTGGTCACCCAGCTCATTTCATTTTTAATTGCCATCTTTAAAATGCAGCTGTGCACTCAATATACTGTGTACAGAGGGGCAACACCTACCTCTATACTTCTCTGTTTGAAAATTATATTCTACAAACCTCTAAGTGTACAATGTCCAAGTTTCAGTACCTGGTCCCAAAGACGCGTTTGAAGAGTAACCATTTGGGTGGGTTTTCAGAAGGTTCATGATTTGCACCAATGTGAAGCACTGTGAGCAAGTTATATTGATGGTGGGGGAAAATAATCATTCATAAGAAAGCATTGAACTAGAAAAGAACATTCAGCCCATCAAACTGACTCCTTCCAGGGATGACGGGAGGGGAACTCTAGCTGTTATGGATTACACTCCCAAGTACTCCATTTCCTTGTAAAAGTTCTGATTTTCTCCAAAACAATCTTCTATGCCACATCCATACCATTAACCCAGGAGTGCTAGTAACTGAGCCAGACTGACATCCGACACAATGAATTGTTTGAGGTAATTGGAGTTGTCCAACACAAGTTCTGATGCAGTTCATTTCGTACTGAACTGTTGGAACCACTGACCCAAGACTGGCATACAGCATGTCACTTCCTATCAGAGTGAACCGTGGGAGGGTGGGGGGAGTTAATGCATGGTCAGTATTTTTCTTCTTTTCTGGCGTTAGATGTAGGGTGAAAGAATGATTGTGTGACAAACAAGAAAACCACAAGTGTTTGCGGTTCACGATTCAGTGCCTCTTAGCATTTAGAAACCACAAATCAAAGCAAAGAGGGAGGCAACGGAACGCCTACTGTTGACATTGGCTTAATGTTGCATGTTGCACTCTGTTGCATTCACCATGTTGTGTTCAGATTGGTTTTACTGAACATTATCAAGGCGTTACATCAGCTCTGGCAATTGTCCAACAATTCAAGAGGTTATTTTTTGTCATGCTCTATCCTCTCACTATCTCCCCCCACCACCCCCCCCCCCCCCCCCCCCACTCCACCTCCTCCCTCAACTTCACATATTAAAAGGAGCATCGACTTCTAGAAAGTTTCTAAAAAGTTCTGAACGTAAAACGAACTGCTGCCTCTGCTCGTGAAGAGTGAATATTGTAGTTTTGGAGAATAGGATATACTGTAAGGTGAATTGATTGTATTATTTTCTAGGCGAAATGCGGCAGCCAATTGCACACAGCAGTGTCCTACAAACAGTCATGGATTGCATGACCAAATTATTATTATTTATTATTTTTTCTTGAATGGGTTATTACCCCCGGAAAAGCAATCTGCCAATCAATCAGGTTCCTACTTGGTAAACAGAGGCGTGTGGAGTAAGGAAACTGGCCTAATGTTTTGCCCTGCTCGGCAATTGAATCCAGGTCCTCTCGCTTGCGAGGCAAGTGCTCTAACCACTGAGTTACAGGGATGCATTATCCACAGATAGAATCCATGTGCTAATAAACAAGAGTGTGTATTGCTACTGTACTGAGACAGAGGCCAGATGCTAGAACTCATAGGAGTAAGTAATTGATTTACTCTGGTCTAGTGGTATTTAGTGCAGTTTTATTGCATTTCACTACACGCTGCAGTTTAAACTCAGCGTGAATTTCTTCTCCAAATGACTTTAGAAGTTATGTAACTTGCCCAGAAATCACAATGATGTATCCAATTTAGTAACTTTCCCCTTCAACATGCATTAATAATGAATACCGCTGTCAACAACAACAAGAATTCCATTTACAGAGTGCCTTTCAAGTCGGGAAGATGTCCCAAGGCGCTGGACAGTTGGGTTGGGACCTGAGCAGGGGGGAAATGGTCAGGGGGAGGGAAGGGAGGGAGCGAGGAGGGGGTAGAGAGTCGAGAGGGGAGCTGAAGGCACGGTCAAAGAAAAAGGTCTTGAGACCGGCCTTGAAAGAGGAAAGGGAGGAAGCGGCGAAGGCACTGGGGGATGTCCTTTATCTGCTTTAAATTTCCCCCATTTGGCATTCAGTCGCACAGTTTAAATCCCACCCTCTCCCCATTTTCCTCCAATTTGTGTGAACGATTCAGTTATCCAGACTGTATCTGATCAAATCATAAAGGAGCTGAACTTGTGATCTCGTGAACCTTATAAGATGGAACATTTCCTGAGGCTAATTCAAGGATATCTTTATCTAATATTGCTGCATTCTTGTAATGCCAGTGGTTTTGAACAATTTCTCTGTAGATGCGGGCTACAGTAACATTGCCCGACTCTGCCACTACCTCACCCCTCAGGCCGCTGAAACTCTTGTTCATGCTTTCATCACTTCCAGACTCGACTATGCAAACGCCCTGCTTGTTAGTATTCCCACTTCCTCCCTCCACAGACTACAGATAATCCAGAACTCTGCAGCCCGTTTCCTCTCCCGCACCAAACTCCATGACCCCATCTCCCCCACTCTCGCCCAACTCCATTGCCTCCCTATCCTTCAGAGGATCCAGTTCTAGATCCTGGTCCTCACCTACAAAGCCCTCCATGGTCTTGCTTCACCCTACCTCTGTGATCTCCTAAACCCTTACCAACCCGCCCGCTCCCTCAGCTCAGCCGGCTCTGGCTGCTCCACGTCCTCCACCAACCCACCCGCCCTACCATTGGCGGGAGAGCCTTCAGCCACTCTGCCCCCAACCTCTGGAATTCCATCCCCCAGTCACTCCGCCTCGCCGCCTCCTTCAAGTTCCGCCTCAAGACGCTCCTCTTCGACCATGCCTTCGGCCATCTCCCTTCCACTCCCCTCCCTTCTCCCCCTGACTCCAGCTCGGGTCTGAAATGCTGTACTCTGTCCAGTGCCTTGGGACATCCTCCCGACGTGAAAGGCGCTATACAAATGTAATCTTGTTGTGGTTTATTTAAGATTGTACAGAACTCAACATAGGCTTTCGGAATGCTCGTCTTGTGCTCCTTGAACACAAGCTCCAATGATCAACTGCCTGAATGCTATGGAGTTGTGCAAACTGTGTACATGTGTAAGTAGTAACATATGAGCTTACACAGGGTACAGCCTACTGTGTCAGGCATGCTGTCATTCAGTAAAAACTTCAGAAGTGGAGAGAAAAAAAATCTTTTGATGAAGAAACAGTTTGTATTTATATGCTTAAAAGCAGGTTGACCCTCCCCCACCCCACTTCACTCCGAGTAGGGCAGTGCTAGGGACGGAGTGTGGTGGGCTGTACCAAAAGTGGTCAATGCAACTTGTCATCACAAGATCAGGAGGATTTTGGCTTCATCGGGTTTTGCTCTCTTCATGTGGATAAGACCACGAAGGCAATATTGCAATACAATACCAAATTCTATTTGCATAATGCCTTTCATGGCGGGAGGATGTGCCAAGGCTCTGAACAGTCAGGGAGCAATAATTCACTTCCCAGCCCCTCGCGTTCTATCACACTTGAGCAATGACATTAATCTTCAGTTCCATTTGCTTTATCAGAACGGAGAAGGAAGTCGCCAGAATTTATTGGAGTAACTTTATATTTAACAAAACGCTCCTCTGGCTCCACCACTCTTTACTTTGGAATGATCCCAAATCCAAGTCCAAACGAAGACATTTACAATGGAAATGGGTAATGATTTGAATTAGTGCCTCTTTCTTCCCACACAAACCAAGAGTGGCTGTTCGGTCCACACTCCAGGAAAGCTCGTGGCTTTCTTCAATACACAGTTATTACACTTTAACGAATAGTTCCTGTGAAACTCGCTTCCCTTTTCTGACAATGCAGTGCTGTCTCCCAGCACTCTTATTTGAGCATTGGCCTGGAATATCAGCTCAAAGTCCCGACGTGGGGCTTGAACCCACAACCTCTGACTTTGAGGCAAGAGTGCTACCAACGGAGCCAGGCTGATGGACACATTTTGAGTCAAAAAATCTCTTTGGATAAGAAGGATTGGGCAAGGAAATGGTTTCTGGTTCATGCTGGATGGTTTGAGTTTAGTTAAACCCATGCTTAAAGGTTTCTCTAATATATAAACTCATCTTTGTTGCTGCAAAATACCTTGTAATCCTCAAACCCCAATTTACCTGGAAGGTCACTTGACCCTGCACAAGTATCTTTAGATGAAAAATAATCACTGAAAATCAGTTCAAGTTCTTGAATCTTTGGATTTTTTTTTACAAAAAAGGTACTAAAGGGTACTATTCATCTGCCACCATTTTTGCAGCTGCCACATTGCCTGTGATGGGTCATTGTGAGCAGAAGAGAAGAGGGGAAGTGTTTTGTATCTCAAAAATAAATGCATCTTTCTGGGAGCACAGCCAATGAGAGGAAAAAAAAAATCTGGATTGGTGGGATGAATTGGGCAAGCAAACCGTGGTTCCTGGTGCATGTTTGATGAATTTAAGCTCAGAATGTGTCGGCCAATTAAAACACTTCAACTTTGATTTAGAGCAGAGAGAACTATATATTTCTTGCATCTCTCAATCAAAATAAATCATTTTGGGACTCTGCTGGATCAACAAAGTTACGGTTGATTTGCGGTTATTTCGTGCTTTATGTGCATGGCACAAAAAAAATGACTTACTGTAATTATCTGTGTCTGCGTACAAATAACTCATGGTAACTTGGTCACAAATGATCACATCTGTCATTAAAGGATCATTAACTGGGTCTCAGCAGCTGAAGGTGAGCTTAAGATCTGCCAAGGTCCAAACCAGAGTAAATATTCTTGCTGCAATGGGATGTCAGTGGAGCCAAAACCCTGCACCTGGTTACTTCCCCCATAAAAAATATGATCGAATTGTTCATCCATCACTGTCTGGGTGGACGTACACAGTACAGCTCCATTAGCAGGTGAGAGAACCTTTGTTACAATGGGAGTTAGCTCCCTGAGTTTGTGGCTAACGGCCAACAAATCATCCTTTGTCAAAGTGACCTTGTAATTTAACAGGATGAGTTTCATTTAAGTTTTGCTTTTGTTTCTTGTAAATTCAAACGCCTGTGACCTATTCAGCTGCTCGTCAGCCCTGTCAATATTTGCACTGCAGGAAATTCTGGAACTGCCGAACGAGCAATTGAGGCTAAAATGGAGAAAAGACTCCCTCAGGAAACTTGCTCCGATTTACTGTTCCTCACATATTCTCAACTTCCTTTACTAAAAGAGATACTTTTCTTTCCGTGTGTGTGTGTGCTCGCTCGCTCTTGCGTGTGATTCTTATCTACGTATCTCATCTTCCCTTCCCCTTGTGTCACATCCAGAACTTAAGGAGCATTCCTCGAAATTTTATATCAAATTGGACGGAAAACGGGAAACGGACCATTTGACCCCACCAGTCCAGTACATGGTGGACTTTATACTTCACGCAAGCCTCCATACCATCTAATCCACTTTCCCATATCTCCTCTCTCTGTTCCCTTCACCCTCATTCCTCATAATGGTTAACAGTAAGACTGCTTAATTGCAGCTTGAAGGTTAGACATTGTGAGCTTGAGAGCAGGCCACAGAGGTACAATCCCTTGATATATTTGCTTGTAATTTAGCATTGTTGCGAATATTTACTTTCTCCATTGACTAATAAGACGTTTGAAATGTCTCCTTATTAAAGTAAAGGTTAGACACACAGTGGCTCAGCATAAACTTTCCCAAACGGGTCCCGTAACTTAAGAAAACATCCTCCTCTGAATCAGAATGACGTTTGCTTTTCTCACGCAGCTGTCGTCTTGTTATCTCTGCTCAAGATTCCTCCATTACAAGATCACATAAGAGATCGCAGAATACATTCTGATAAAGAAACCCTTTGGCCCATTTGATCTCATCCCTCCAGAATCCCCTCCCAACCGTCCTCCCATCACAGCATCGAGGGTTCAGAATCTCTTGGGTTCCTCTTGCACATCTGCTATCAGCCATCTGTGAGTGGAATCGGCAGAAACATTTGCCACTTGACTGCCCTCTGTGCTGCAGAAAGTCACAAGCCCAGAAACGGAGCGAGACAAAGAAACCTGAGGAAAAGTTCCTTGATGGCCGTTACACCCAATGCTGAGAATTTGAACCTTGGCATTTTCTTCCAGCAGCAGGAGAGGTCGGGCTCGGTGGGCTGACTGTTCCCCTCTCGTTCCTGTTTTCTTATGTTCCTAAGTGAGAGAAAGCAGAAACAGATATTCCGAACGAGATTTTATGTTTTATTTTGCGCTTGTTTGTTGTTTTGCTGCTGTTGGGTGGCGTTGACCCGATGACGACTCGTAGTTTTGGGGGTTTGGAAACCCTGTGGAGGGTTGTCATGTTTCTCTTTTGAAATATGAAATGTTGCTGAGTTTCGCCCACAAAATCTACAGTCAATTCACTTTACAGTATATCCTCTGAAGCGCTTTGAGACATCCCAACGACATGATAAGGCGCCATATCAAATGCAAGGACTGTTATTGTTTTTACTCCACCACCCCCCCCACTTTGCCTTTGGATTTCACTGGCATCTGGTTTGGAATGTGGAGCTACTTTGAAACGTCCGCACTGATGCGGTGTGAGAAACTCGGCTGCCTGTTCAAGCAGGAGCCAAAGTGGAGCACAGATCTCTCATTGAGTTGGTGAAATAACATGCACTCTGCTCGAGGGAGGGAGGGAGGGAGCAAGGGAGGGAAGGAGCAAACTCTCCTCCCACTGGCCCCCAAACCCATTCCTTTCACCTGATTCATGTTCTGGAGAACGCTTTGACGTTTGCAGAGACGGAAGAGTCAGAGAAGTGCTTTGTTGTGTGAGCTTTTTGCCAGTTTTGAGTTTGTGTACGTGTGTGTGTGTGTGTGTGTGTGTGTGTGTGTACAACAGCCTCCAATGCAGTGTGAGATTCCCATTCAGGTCTGAAGATGAGATATCTCAGTAGGAAGCGTAAATCACCCATCCCATCAGCTGCCTCTCTCACTTTGGAACAGAAGAAAATAGGAACAGGAGGAGACCATTCAGCCAACCAAGTCTGATCCCGTTTGCCATGCCCCTTTATGGCAAACTACCAAAGTATCTGTCTATCTCTCTTCTTTTTAAACATCCCTATCTGGCTCTGATTTTAAGCCCGTGCCCTTTTGTAACGAACCGCCACTAATAAAAGCGTTGATTTAAGTGCTCCGAGACGCTGTCCAGCTTGAAGGGAGCTATATAAATGCAAGTTGTTGTTGTTGTTGACTATTAAGGGCAAAAAGTAGACCTTACCACTCGCTCACTGAAGTTGTGTCTCCGCAGGCTCGTTCTGAATTTCCCCCCACCCACTTCAATCACATGCCGTGCCGTCCTCTGTGCTTTGCTTTCTGTGATTTCATTCATGATTACTGTATACTTCCAGGTCAGTCGTGCCCCTTCTGTGATGTAGTGCAGAACTCCCCCAAAACTGCCACAACAATGTGCCAAAAGTGCTGACTGCTTAAAAATCCCTCTTGCTGTGCTCTCTGTGCTCCGGCCGCTCCTTTTTTTGCTGCTCGTAAGTCAAATTACACTGAACCGTAGCCAATTTCTGGTTGCTGGCCGAGTGCTCAGTTGTTGAGAATTGCTCACCCTTGTTTCGCTTCGGACCTCAATGGCTATTACACAAAGGAGACATTCATTCCCATCATGTGCGATCTGTGAGCTGAGCTTCCAACCAGGACTCTAAATGATGCAGCAAACATTTTAAGTGGTGTCCTGCTAACGGGGTCCACTAGTTAAAATAATGCTTTGGGTTAGATATTAACTTTAGTATGTGTTACTCTGTACATATTTCTCAACCATTGAATGTGGAGTCTGTCCCCTTGCAATAGCCCAGACCACAGTTCGTATCTCTACTCACTTGAGATACAAACTGCGGTTGCTGTGTATCCATTATATTACTGTTTCTGCTCAGAGTGTAAATTATAAATCTCTATGGTCGCATTTATTTGACTTTGATTTGACATCAAAGCCAAATCTAACCACGACCGCAGTTGCTGCTGATAATTGTTTGGCCCTTGAACGTGGCTCCCAGAGATATTTTGCCAGTAAACTCAACTTCATTTGTTTTTGACCTTGTGAAAGGCTGATAAATGTAAGGAAACGTCTGTGAATGAATATTTGGCAAAATAAGGACGATAGTTTGTTTAGCTAATGCATTTGTTCATGTGACTCTATACCACTGAGGAATAAGTTCAGTTTGTCCTTCAAGACTTAAATTCCTATCCTGCAGTCCCTCCACCTCACCCCCTTCCTTGCCTCCCTTCAAGACCCGTCTCAAAACCCTCCTCTTCGACCATCGCCCTCCTTCCTCCCCGATCCCGACCCCCAGCTCGGGTCCGAAACACTGATTGTCCAGCATCTTGGGACGTTCTCCCAACGTGAAATGCGCTATACAAATGTAATTTTGTTGGTGTTGTAAAATGGGCGCTTAAGATTCCAGCATCAAAAAACCATCTCGTGCGCACGTTATTTTGGTTAATGGGAAACTATATATTTTGATGAATGTTTCTGTTTATAGTGTGTTAGTCTTGGGGAACAAAATCCCTTCCTAAAGTTTGGTGCTAGAAAGCACTCTTTCAGGATGACTGCAAACAGTGTAGAAATCTCAGACACCCCCCACTCCCCCCCACCCCACCACAGAAACTGCTGCACCTTCTGTTTTGCCAGTATGAGCCATTATACTTTCTGCACCAGACATCCTCGGGCTTCTCTGGTTAAATTGACAGTTTCAGTACAACAACAGCCACCACAGCTTGCAAGTATACGGTGCACTTCATGTAGGATAATAACTTGGAGCGCTTCACAGTGGTGGGGTTGAATCCGAGCAAGGGAAAAGGCGACTATACATGAGGTCGAAGAGGTAGGTTTTAAGAAGAGGCTACATTAGGAACAGAGCAGTGTGTGGCAGTGGGGTGAAAAATTAGGGGAAAAACACAATAAATGGACACATTTTTAAAGAAAACAATGATACTGTGGTTTCTACATGAAATATGAAATACAATCTGAATTTTTATTGGGAGTTGAGCTTTTCAATGAACGTCGCACAGATGGAAGTTAGCCGAGATCCAGACTGTTTAGCTGAAGAATGAACATCTTTTGTTTTCACAGCTGCAGTATTTTACAGTTCAATGTCAGTAACTCGGATTATCACAGCCCCATAAAAGGAATACGATTTGACATGGGCCACATTTAATGTAACGCTCTGTACTTGTTTGTGAGCAGAAACCATTTACTTCAAAGCTCACTGAATAATTTCAGAGTAACTTTCAACCTTCCCCCACTCCGCCCCAACACACATACGCACACTTCAGTCCATTGACAATGAATAAAATGTTATTCTCGGTTCAATTTCCAAACAAAAACAGGTTTTCCCCAACTACAGAAAGGACATTTGACTGAATAATTTCTGCTAAAAAATATCTTGGATACCATATATAGTTTAGGACATAACAAACTAAATGGATCTTGATCCTCTCTGGCCTAGCAAATTCTTACGCTCTTATGAATGGAATGGTCTTTTCTTCCGATAGTGTTGAGTAGATTTGATCTGATGACCGGATGATGATACCTTTTGCTACTGAGCCTTCAATACATTCCAAAAGCACCAACGCAATGATTACTGTGACTAGCCAAGCTTTTTTTTTTTTGCAGAGGTGCAAGACAAGAGCTTGACCCCTTCCTGGTTTCTGATCTTTTACTTGCTGATGTCAGTGATGTTCCTGATATCACATGAACCCAATAAGGTTTGGTAGTGAGATTGCTGATAGCTGGACCTTTTCACTTGCAAAGCTCACCTCGGAGCATTTGTTTACACGTCTCTCCTGAGTGTGCGGTTGCGTGAGATCGGGAGAGGACGGTTATGTGAGATTAAAATCCATTCCCTCCTCTCCCTCGCTCCCACCCCTACGCTGGTGTGCTTAGTTGGAGCCAAAATTTCTCGTAACTTAAAAAAGAAAAAATTCTTCTAATTCCTAACAGAAAAGTTAAAATCAACTCTTGAGGGAAAGGCAAGGTTTGTGGACCTATCAATGTTTTTATTTTGCAGCTCGACTCCCGATCGCAGTTGCTAAGTGCGAGTCAACTAATAGGCTGGGAATAGTCTTTGGCCATCTGTTCAACAAGGTCCTTGACATCCAATGCCATCTTAACTGATTTTTATCCCAGGCTTCTTCACACCTCTTGGCTAAGCAGGGATGGGCATTTGTCCAGCGACCTATCAAAATTCCAACTGGCGTCTCATATCCTGTCATCCAAAGTTCACAAATGTGAAACCTCGGAGACTAATGGAATGTTGTGAGCGTCTTCAACTTATAGGTTAGCAATTTCAAGTCATTTGACTGGGTGCGTCGGGAGTGAGTTTCAGAGAGGGTTTATTTTTTTTTCTTGCCTTTTAAAATGGTTTGAGATTAGATTATCCGGCATGCCTCTGACTAGCCTCTGCATTTTAAATGAAATTTAAAAAATAAGAAATAATTAGTATCTGATCGTAGCATCACTGGGTCAAGTCTATGACTTATTCCATGAGGGTAGCATGTTACCACAAAGTTGCTATCGAACTGTAGAGGGCTGAAGTTTTTCTATAAGGTTTTCCAGAGAGAGTGCAACTTCAATGGCTATTGATCACTCAGGTGCAATGATCAAAATATAGCTTTACTGATGATATAAATTTCTGTAGAAGATCTTGAACCTGCGGGGCCTGATGTGGCTTATCTTTTTTTTAATATATATCTATATATAATACACTAATAAAACCTCAATTTCCGTCTGTGCTTCAAGAAGGATCTCAATCAGCGATTGATGTAGAGACATGATTTATGCTTCATCAGATTGGTCTTGCAACTCGGAGTGACATGGGCATATTTGTTTTTGGGTATCTCCTATCATGCAGAAGTTATTTTCAGTGTTGTGTTTTTCACTGCATTTACCCCTGGTGGCCGCCGAGTCAAAGTGGTGCTGTGGCATTGTGCGTCACAGAGCACCTACGTATGTACGCATGCGCTGCAGTTACACGTGGTGGCTGCGCTGGCTGACCCTGGTGCTGTGGCATCGTGGGTCACAGAGAACACATGTAGCCAAGCAGCGGGAACAAAATAAAGAACACAGACGAAGCTAAGCTGCGGCAACAACAACAAAATTACATTTTTAAAGTGCTGAGTACTCCCAAAAGGAATTCTCCCAAAATGAGTCCTCCCAAAAGGAGTCCTCCCAGATGAGTATAGATAAAGATGAAATGTCTGTCTGTGTATCAATCTACATTCCATATTGGATCCTTTGGTTGCAAGCGAAGCTGCGATGAGTACCGTTAGTATTGGATAAAAACATAAAATGCATTGATCTTGATAGGCCTTTAAACATGAGCAACTTGACCTTGCTCCAGTCCTATGTTCCCGATCTATCAGTCGTATTACATATCAGTGCCCCTCATTTCTTTTTACCGGGTCAGGCATTTCAGAGTCGCTTGAAGATGGAACTCCAGTAAATGCACGTGTGCTGCGCAGATCCTGAAGTGGTGGGTGGGGTTGAAGGCCAGAGTTTGCAGTCACTTGTTCACATGTTAATTAACCTTTTGTAGTATTGAATGACACTCTTCAGTTTGGAATTCAGTATAGTGCAGGCAGCTTGTGTGGTGAAGACCATAAAGGATATACGTAGAATATCGAACTGGTTACAAGAATAACAACACATATCTGTTAATCTATTTTAAAAAAATAAGCTGTGTTTTTTGGAACTGAGCAATTTATGACCAGTAATCAGTAGATCTGAGATATACATCCTAACCAACACATTTGTGGGATACTGCTGTGCACATTTTGCCCACAAAATACACAGGTAATTCACTTTACAGTATATTCTGTGAAGCCCTTTGGGACGTCTCGAAGATGTGATAAGGCACTATATCAAATGCAAGGATTTTCAAAAAAATGCAAGGATTATTATCTGTTAACCTACACAAATCTGTTACCTATCTATAATTTTATTGGTGACTTTACTTGCTAATTACTCTATTTTCTCTAAATTGGGGACATGTCTGTTTTTCTGGCATAAAGTGTGTAGTCCGTAAATAGAGTTTGAAGTCAAACCAGTTCACCAAAAAAAGAAAAACATCCATGGAAAGAGAATTCTTGCACCATCATCCATCTCGCTGATTAGACCGAATACATAAATGTCTGACACCATTCTTCAATTTAATATTTACAGCATCAAATTCTGTATATAATGGTATTGCATTCATATTTTGTTGCCCAAAATGTTGTTTATTTAATTAAAAAATACACTAACATTATGAGTTCTATCAGCCAGTTCTGGTGCATTGATTTGTATCCATGTAAATTGCTTTGAGTTGATGCTGACTGACGAGCAAAGTCAACATGGTACAAATTGTTGTATTCTGCTCTCAGTTCTCCCTCCCACTCCACGGTTGTAGGTGATTTTGGAAACTTGTGACCTATTAATGATAATAATAATAATAATAGTATTTGAGACGTCTCAAAGTGCTTCACAGAATGTATTGCAAAGTGAACTGACTGTATATTTTGTGGGCGAAACCTGACAGCTTATCGCGCACAGCAGTGTCCCACAAGCAGTCATATTATACGGCAATTCGCCCAACCAGTCACTTACTTTCCACATGTTTACTGCCATCAGTTCTTTCGCTACTAACTTTACTGTTTGATTGCACTTAAATTTACTCACTTCAGTACTGTAGCACAATCGTACCCAGACTCTATTGCAATCTCAGTCGTAATATAGATACAACAATGATTTCCTGCATAATTCCCAATGACCAGCTGCTTGAGTCTGTTTGGATCAGGAAGGCAAAGCTAGGCGCGAAACCTCACTGCATACTGTGTATTGTGCCAAAGACTTACTCTCTAAAGATTATTGCATCTTCTGCAAGATTGAAAGGAATAAAGTTATGATTTTACAGATTTATGCCCAGGTTCCCATGTCACCACCTTAACTTGTGAGTGACATTTTTTAGGAAGGGGACAAAATGTTGCCTTGACTTGTGTCGAGCAGTTATTTGGCCGAGATGTTTTTTTTTTTAATTGTTGCACCAATGGTTTAAGGTGCTCGGGAATGCATTGTCTCTCGGTGAAACATGGTATAAACAGGCACAGGAATTATGCAACAACAACTTGCATTTATATAGCGCCCTAGTGTCCTGGAGCGCTTGACAGTGGCAGTCTGACCCCGAGACAGGGGGGGAGGGAGGTGGGGGGAAGGTGACCGTAAGTACAATCAAAAGGGAAGGTCTTTAAGCGTGATTTGAAAGTTTGCAAGGCGGGGGGCAAGGCGGAGGGACTGAGGGAGAGAGTTCCAGAGTTTCGGGTGGTAGTGGCTGAAGGCACGGCCACCGATGGTGGGAATATACTAGAAATAGAGCAGTGGCTAAAAACTGGAAATGTCCCTTTCAATGCGCCCACATCATGTGTAACATCAGCTCATCAGGGTCAGTTCAGGGTTGATTCATCCCTACGGACGCTTTCAGGAAAATCTCATCACGTGTCTCTCAGCGGGTTTTTCAGACTATTCCCCGAGAGCAGCAGCAACAGAACTGCCAGTTGTTTAAAAAAAGCTCTGCAATCTGAGGTTTATGTCAATGATAAAACGTGCCTTTCAGTCAGTTCTTCCCCAGTAATCGCCTGTTTAAAATTATACCTTAATAAGCTTGTAGTACTTGCATCTATCTCATCGATCCATCGCGACTGTCTCGACAAATCAGTCAGCTGCAGTGTACTGGCTATCTGTACGTCTCCTGGTATCCAATTTTGGGAAAAATAGACCATTTCACCAGCAAAATTGGCATTTGCCTTTCTTGGAAAGAAAGAACATCTCTTCTCAGTATAAAACGGAGCCACACAGGCTTGAAACATCCTAGGTTTGATACAATACGATGCAAATTTACATTTATACAACGCCTTTCACATCGGAGAGCTTCACAGAATTTACTGTTTACCGGAGACTGAGAAAACGTCATTCTGGTTGCTGTTACGTGCGAGTACTTACAAACTGCACAAAGACGCTCTTTGGAAAATCCCTGGAGTAACTGCAGTGTAATCCCAACTAAATAGTTTCTATTCTGGAGTTGCAGAAAAATTTTCATTACTCTTAGCTCCGTAACAAAGGGATAGAACAACTCTTGTAACATATATAGTCTTTGGTGGGGCATTTGGCAGGGGGTCTTTATTATTATTATTATAATAATCCTTGCATTTGATCTAGTGCCTTATCATGTCTTCGAGAGATCCCAACGCGCTTCACAGAATACACTGTAAAGTGAATTGATTGTATGTTTTGTGGGCGAAAGTATTCATTGTGTTAATGCATCTTTTGGAGTATTTGAAGACCTAGAGGTCTGATCTTTGCCCTTTGCTGTGAGCCCTGCAGAGTGAGTGTGAGGTTTACAGACAAATCGTAACAATTATCTGATCCGTCACAGCAATATGAGCTCTGAGCCCATTCATAGCTCCGAGTCTCATCAACACGTTTAAACTTGTATTGTATTTCAGGTTCACATTTCAACCCAGGCAGCCCAATTGCGTGGGCGAAAGCTTTCGGTTGGATCTGCTTTAAGAAAAGTGTTAGGAGTCTTAAACTGTTTTCAGCTGCCCTGAGATTTGTTGTCCCACCATCTCGCTGGGAAGCCAGCCAGGAGTGCAGATGGCTCTCTCGGATTCATGCCACAGCTTTGAGAATTAGTTAATTCGATCAGGCGTCTGTTTTGGTGTCTGAAAGTGCTGCACAAAAGATTAACTGTTCTCGGGTTTATCTCAGCAACATAGAAAAAGCAGGAACAGGAGGAGGCCATTCAGCTCATCAAGCCTATTCCACCAGATATTAGGTATTGAGAGATCTTTTTATCGTTGCAAATCTCTCTATTGATTCCATCTCTATAGCTTTTGGGGGCAGAACCGGTCCATATAATAATAATAATAATCCTTGCATTTGATATAGCGCTCTTCACAACTCACTATGTGAAGAAATAGTTTTCTGACTTCGGGTTTCTAACATCGTCCCATCTCACCTCCAACTCCTTTCATTTTAAACACCTCAATCAAACCACAGATGAACCTGTTTTCCTCTAAGAAATATCACTCCAATGCACCCAACCTTTTTATTGTATTGCAATTAAACAAGGTTGTCTTGTTCCTTATATTGTTAATGATGAGATGGAGCAATCTCTGGCTCTTAAATGATAAATCTAGTGGAAAAAAGAACTCTGGAATAGCAGACCCTGGAAACATTGCCCAGTAACAATGTATGTGAGCTCGCCTCAGTGTCAGCGCTCTCGCCTCTGAGTTAGAAGGTAACGCGTCCTAGACCTACATCAGGACTTGGAATCACATTGTCTAAGCTGATGCCCCAATGTAGTGGTGGGGGGTGTTGCATTGTCAGAGGTGCTTTGCCCAAGAGCAGGAATGGCAACTTGTATGGTTTGAATCTACACCTAAGCAGTGTCTATCCCAATTAGGGAATCTGAGGAGCATTGTCTATTATAGAATCATAGAATATTAAAGCACAGAAGGAGGCCGTTTCCTTTCCAAGTACCTTTCCAATTCCCTTTTGAAAGTTGTGATTACATCTATTTCCATCATTCTTTCAGGCCATGCATTCCAGACTAACACCTGCAAAAAAACAAAAAAAAAAAAATTCTCATTTTCCCTCTGGTTCTTTAGCCAATTATCTTAAATCTATGTCCACTGGTTACTGACCGATCTACCAGTGGAACCAGTTTCTCCTTATCTACTCTTATCAAAACCTTCATAATTTTGAACACCTCTATTAAATCTCCCCATAACTTTCTCTGCTCTAAGGAGAACATTATTTAAATAGCAATGGTAATGTGTTCCTGCCTCCATTAAAATAACACAACAATTTGGCAGTGATTCATGACACAAGTAGAGTGCAGACATGACTTTTAAACTTTAATCTGTGTTTTGAATATTCATGCTGCCCTGCATTTGCACTCCTTGCGATGAGGAATGATACTTATGAGCAATCAAAACAGACTCCAAGCCTGTCAGACTCCAAGCGACCGTAATTTCGAATGAGAGGATCCGAAATGATGTGCCGCTTGCAGTGTTAATGTACTTTTTCCATACTCTATTTTTCTATCTCTCTTTGCGACCCCCCCCAGTCCCCTGATGTTCTGTCAGCTGCTTGTCAGACCTCTGGATGAGTGCGAATTTCCTTCAGTTGAACGTTGACAAGATGGAAGCCATACTCTTTGGCTCTCGTCAATGTCTAAAATCTCATGGTTCTCACCTCCTCCACCTACCCGACCTCCCACTAAAACTCTCCAAACCCATACGCAACCTAGGCATCAGGTTCGACCCCCAATTATCCTTTCTCCCCCACATCCGGTCCCTCACCAGCACTGCTTTCTTCCACCTCCGACGCAGCGCCCGTCTCCGCCAATACCTCACTCCAAAAGCCGCTGTAACCCTGTCTATGCCTTTGTCACCTCTCGGCTGGACTACTCTAATGCCCTCCTCGCCGGCCTCCCCTCCACTCCCATCCATAAAATCCAAATCATTCAAAACTGTGCCGCCCGCATTCTCACCCGCACAAAACTTCACTCCCCAATCACCCCAGTCCTGGCCAGACTGCACTGGCTCCTGTCCCAGAGAGGATCGAATTCAAGATCCTCACCTTGTCTTCAAATCCCTCCACTCCTCTGCACCCCCCGACTTCTCTGACCTCTCTCCTTAAAACAGTGCCCGTTGCCTTCGTTCCTCCGGGTCTGGCCTCCTCCTCATCTCCCGGGTCCTCCGCTCCACCCTCGGTGGCTGTGCCTTCAGCCACTGAGCCCCGAGGTTCTGGAACTGCCTTCCTCACTCCCTTTGCCTCGCCCTTCTCTTCCTATTTTCAGGTCTCTGCTGAAGACCTTTCTTTTCGACCGCGTCTTTGGTCACCTTCCTTCCCACCCCCCCCCCCCCCCGGCTCCTCCCCCTCCCCCTGGCTCGGCCCCAGGATCCGTTACTGTGAAGCGCTCTGAGATGCCGTCCGGCGTGGAGGGCACTATATAAATCCAAGTTGTTGTTGTGTTTATCAGCCGCGGGGAAGTGCGATAAATATAAAATAGAGTTGGAGCTCAGTGGTTTAAAAAACGTTTGATTATCGCATCAAACACATTTCCAGTGTACATTACGATAGTGAGAAAGCGGGATGACTATCCAATGGTCACTCATGTGTTCAGCAGGTTCCGTTACTGCTTTTACCTGTGTCTCTTGATATCCTCTGGCAGCACTATTTCATTTCACGGATTAACAAGCTCTGTCGACAAGTTACCAATAAGACTATCAGACTTTTTGTAATGCTTTGCAGAGGTTACATGCACAGCAGCGAGCACTAGCTAGGGGCTGGTAGGGGCTTGATGCGATCAATAATCGAGAGGAATCAATCCTAGGACACTACAAAAGGTGTTTCGTGGCTGATCTCTGGGATTGGACAAATCAAAATTTGGATGTCTAACTGAGAAACGTCTTATAATTAAAGGTGCTACTTCTTCTGCATTGAATATTTGGATGGTATCACTTTAATGTCAGTAATTTGCGTCTTTCATGCAGTGTTGCAAATATTGGCAGATGGAATTCTGATTTCCCCAATGCAAAGATTTTTACGCTACATAGGCAGCGAGCAGATAGGTGTCTGATGAATCGGCATCTTAGAAACCAGGTTGACGTGCCAATAAGGTAGCTTTGATTTTTTTAATATACTTTGCGGGTGTTTCGTCCACAAAATATACGGTCAATTCATTTTACAGTATATTGCGTGAAGCGCTTTGAGTTGCGAAGATGTAATAAGGCGCTGTATCAAATGCGGGGATCATTATTATTATTGAGGATGTAAGGGAGGCCAATGTTCAGGTTCAGCTACTGGAAGAAGGAATTTTGCAATGTGTTATCAAAGCGAATTTTCCTACATTTCTTCTGAGGAAAAGGACAAGAAATAATCTTCACTGAAGCTCTCACTTGAAAAGACTTTGTCAGGGAGGAGATTTCATCTGGTTCCGGATTCATTCAAATTCCTTAATATTTCCAAGCTTCCAGAATTGAGCACATTCTTGAATACAGTGTTAATTTTTGATGCCAGTTTTCTATAAGTTTATTTTAAAAACGATACAAAAATTTGACAAAAATTCGGAACGTTCTGAGGCGTGAAAAACTTAAGAGTAAATCTAGACCAAAGTGGAATTCCATCAGCATTGGATAACTCACCCGTCCTAGAACTGTCTTGAAAGTTTGGTCAATGAGAACCAAGTCTGTCCTTTAGGCAAACATTTACGATCGTATCTGGGTTCTCAAGTTAATTTTAACATAAACTGGGAGATTTATGTCTTGTGTAAAACTTAGAAGTAGTTAATGGGGGAAATTCAAGAATCTACTCTCCTTATTGTGCCAAATGCTGTGTTCTGCAGTATGGTGTTAAGAAGACAGAAGAGATAATAATAATAAAGATGATAATAATAATCCTTGCATTTGATTTGCGCCTTATCACATCTTCGAGACGTCTCAAAGCGCTTTACTGTAAAGCGAATTGACTGTATATTTTGTGGGCGAAACGCGGCAGCCAATTGCGCACAGCAGCGTCCCCACAAACTGTCGTGGATTGAGTGACCAAATCATTATTATTGTTATTATTGGATTGTCCAAAGGAGCCATGAACTCGTGAGCTAAGGGTTGTTAAGCACTCTGTTCATTTTTAAAGAAACATCTTGTCTAAGAACCATATGGTTCAGATACAAAAATTGTGGTTGACATTTGGGTGAGGTGGCTAAATTAAGATGTGTTGCAAGCGATCATGGGACCAAGTTATGTCTCATTTGTCATGTCCTTTCAGGTTTAAATCAAGAAAGGGCAGAGCTTCATTAGGAAATAGACTTCAGGCAAATATGTGTGTGTGTCTCGATTCCAATACCATAGCTATCAAGGACTATAGTCCTTGTATCAGCACTATATCCTATTTTAGTGGAACCCCGATCTGTTATTCATGTGGATTGATTTTCAATTCAGATGCATTGACTTATGTATGCCTTTCTATCTGTAAGCACATCGGCAAAATTACTCTCTAAGTACTTGACAGAGTACCTCCGTTAGGTTGAAATTGCGGGTGACTCTCTGCTGATGGGAGCACAATGTGTTACTCCTGGAGGTGAATCTCTGGGTGAGGGCAGATTGCCCAGATTCACAACTAG
Organism: Callorhinchus milii; assembly: GCF_018977255.1. NCBI lineage: Eukaryota > Metazoa > Chordata > Chondrichthyes > Chimaeriformes > Callorhinchidae > Callorhinchus > Callorhinchus milii. Next base: position 22,064,766 of record NW_024704746.1, read on the forward strand.
ATTGACACTCTTCTAATATATTGTCATCAACCATCTTAGCTGGTTCACTCCTAGTCCCCAAGGCACTGTTTACCTTAGTCCAGGATCTGCAGTGAGCAGTTCCCAAACAGCAATGTGGTTAGTGAGTACGTAGAAAGAAGTGTTTTGAATCCAAACCTTTTTTTTGACCCCTAGCAAAACGTGGGTGTTTATACCTGCGATATCTTCTGGCCGTACAACTGGTAACTAAACTGCAGTTCATTGTGAAGAGCGTAGAGCAGTGAGTTTCCGATTGTTAATCCACTGGCTAAGCACAGGAACAATTGGATTCAAGTGGACATCCTTCAATGCTAGAACAGGTTCTCCTTGGAGATCACTTAAATCTGCATTTCAGCATAAAAGTAACGAGCGGAGAAGGTAGGCCAACAGCTGGTTGGCAAGTGTGTCGGCATAGGTTTTATCTTCCTGGGACTTTGAGAACACAAAGATGGATCCAGTTGCCCAGTGTTATTAGCTGTGGTCCAGCCAAAGAGGCCAAGAAGGGGGATGAAATATATATTTTAAGAGAAGATGTTCTCTCGGGCCGACACAAATTCATCGGGGTGAATTCTGCCATTTTTTTTGCTGTGAACTCAGTGCCTTGTGGAGTTAATGGGGAAGCGAGGGTGACTGTGCTGTTTGCTTACTTTACAACACAGTTGGAACTTGAGAAAAGATTTTCATCCACTATTTCTAACAGCCCATGTGGGATACGAGCTAAACTCACTCGGGTTATTTAAAAAAAAATCAGTCCCTTTTCAAAACCTATTTAACAGCTGTGGAACAGTTTATTTTCCAGAATGCCGGCTGCCAAATTATAAATTTACTGCTGCAAGCTACAGCCAAGAATATTGTTGTCCCTTAATCTTCTCGGTATCTCCAAGGATATGCTTAGAATCGATGAATTCAGTGTACTGGTAGTTTCAACATCTGCTTCAAATCTGCTGCACAGAAATGGCCTGCGTTGATTCACAAGACTGTTTGGGTTGAAAAAGGTTCTTCGCCCATCCTACCGTTTCTCTCTACCCACTCATCACAGCATCAAGCTGCTTTCCAAACGACCACCTTTCGGGGCAACCTATTCCAGTCATTGATTATCCACTTGAGTAAAGAAAGAGCTCACGCTATCGGTCCTGGAATTGCCCTTTGCAACTCTAAAGCTATTTAGCATGCATCAACCCATAGGTGAAATTTCCTGTAAGGCGAGGTAAATGTGAGCCTGGTGCATGAAACGAGTGTCTTGTTCCGCTGCTCGACTCATCGCTGTGTCTGCAAGGTCCCACGCTTTCCCTCGCCCGTTTTATCACAGCTTTACAACCCGTCGATGGCTGTTTGAATAAAATGAAGCATAAAGGGCTCTCAATTTCCTCGTAAAATGGCTTAAACCAGTACACTTGATTCACACTCTCCGTTCGTTGGCTTCCTGGAATATCTTGTGAACCGTGCTTTGAAGTATCTCTGCATTGCTGCTTCATCACGGATGTTTGTAACACAATACTGCGCACAGATTCGCTGTGCAGTGCATCCTGAATTGCTTTGGGATGTTCTCCTGATGCGACAGGCGCTGTATTAAATGTAAAGATTATTATTAATGGAAAAGCCCATGTGCTGACATGCCCATTACCTTAGGTCTACGGCGAACTATCCCATTTATTACCCAGTGCAACTACGGGAAGGGACACTCTCTGTGCACGTGCTATAACATTCATATTCAAGATGTATGCAAAGTTGCTTAAATTAATTTCAGTTCAGATGGAAAAATCTGTCAGTAAGAGTGGAGTTGACTTCAATTCTCCCTCGCTTCATGTATCAGTTATCGTTAGGAATCCTTGAGGCAAAAGCCCTTTTAATCAGTACGCGCAACATACAGGGAAGGATAGAGCAAATGAATGTCACATCGATGTTGAATCTAAGGAGTAAGCATTTAAACAAAGTGACAAGTGAGCCGAGATTTAGGCATTTGCCAGCAGTGTCGGAGCCAGAGTCGAATTCTTTATTGAGGCAAACAAGGTCCCCTGAAATTGTGCACATGCACCGACTGAGGTTAATGCAGCCACAAACTCACCAACCGGAAGTTGCAATCACAGCTGTCGTTTTGCTCTTGAGCAATTTCTCGGGGAAGGATTTCTCTGACCAAAAAAAACCATTGGAAATCAGAACCGCCGAGATTGCAACAACGACATCAACCCATGGAGCGCAATATTTTGAAACAAATTTATTAAGGGAAAGGTACAGTTTCAAGCACAAACCACAACTTGCATTTAGTGGCATTATTTGGCCTCAACAATAAGTGGAAATGGCTAATTAATAAGCACCTTGTCAAATTATTTTGTAATCTTAAACAACAAAAATTACATTTGTACAGCGCCTTCCAGGTAGGGAGGATGTCCCAAGGCACTGGGTCCTCTATTCAGTCCGTTCTTGCTGCTTGTCTCATCTCCAGAGAAAAAAAACTCCAACTTGTCTAATTTTTCTTGGTTTGTCTAATCAACCCTGGTAACAGTGGCGTGCATTTTGTACAGCACAAAAATGACTCCTAATAGAATAATAATAATCCTTGCATTTGATTATTATGCCTTCTAAACTTCTCAAAGTGCTTCACAGAATATACTGTAAAGTGAATTGACCTTATATTTTGTGGCTGAAACATGGCAGCCAATTGCGCACAGCAGGGTCCCACACAGAGTCTAATAAGTATGGCATTTGGTTCAGTCATTTCCTATCCTCTGCATTTTCATAATGGATTTATTATGAGTGAGGTTAGATTTATGCCCAAGTCTGGCCCTCGTTTGCTTTATGCAAGTTGTTTGTCAGTTAATGATCATTGCTTGTGCAACTCAGACCTCCCCCAGTTATATTTCTCATGTCAGTGGATTTCAAGTGATTGAGATGGTGTGAGGACTGGACTAAATCCCTTCTCAACATTAGTCAACACATTCCTGCCATTAGTGGCTGGCACGCCATATGTCCTTGCTATCTCCCCTCGCTTTTCATCACCTTCATTCAACCATCAAAATAAAAGGTTTGCATAAGAACATGTGAATATGTCCGTGGGCTGAGTTGCCTGGATTTCAATACACACTCCCTCAAAGTAAGGGATTAGTCAGTCTTCCTAGCAAATTCCTTGGGTTTGGAGTCTTTATTTATGGAATTGATTTAATCTTGTAGGATTTTATCACAAAGTGCAGTGACTGTATACTTTGTAGGTCAAGACAGAATGCCTCAGCCAATTTGTGCACAGCAATGCCCCACAAACAGGCATGAAGTGAAGGATCAATCTTATCTGTGAGATTGTTGGCTTGGACACCAGGAGAAACTCCCTTCTCATTTCGAGTAGAGCCGTGGGATCTTTACCATCCACCACAACAGACAGTCGGGACCTCGGTTTAGCATCTTATCCATAGGATGGCACCTCCAAAACAATCCTCCCTCAACCTAGACTAAGCCTGAGTTTGAAGTCCTGACATGAAACTGACAGATCATTGAAGACCGTGAGCAGCTTTGGTCTGCTGGTAACCAGCCAAAGAGTTCACTCAAAGTTGCTCACAATAAATGATTCAACTCCCTTTAGAAGTGACTTGTATGGAGCTGTGTTTGATCAGGTACCCAATCCCTCTGTTATCTCAAGTCTCCAGTAAACACTTGGGAAGACCTGCTCTTTGCACAGTTACTGACACTTGGACTTCAGAAGCAGGGAGACAAGTCCAAGAACTTACAGCTAGAAGGGACAAGTGAAGGTTATTTCTAGGATACCGAGAAGGAGAAGTAGATTCAGGGAATTGGCACCAGCAGCAATAATGATAGATTAGAGTTGGCGCAAACACTGTCTGTGGCCTGTGCCAAGCTTTTAAAAAAAAAAGCTGCCCCCATTGTGAACCATTGGCCTGATTGAAATTTCAACACAGAGTCTAATTGCGTTAAAGTTGCCTTTTCACAATCGGGCAACTGTTCTTGTGTAATTCCATTGCTAATTCGAATTTGCGGGCAAACTGGGCACAGACCACAATGAATGATTGATGGGGAGGAAATCTTAGATTTGAATAAGATTTTGATCAGACCATCATAAATGAGCCCCTACGGGGTAATCGAGGATGCACTAATATAGCTTTGCTTTGAAAGAACATCAAAAGAGTCCATAGTGAGGGCAGGGTAATGAAGCAGATCCCTGCAGTGAATGGCATTCCAGATTCACTCAATGATTACTTCAGAGAAAAGAAGCAATTATACAGCCCATTATACACGGGACTCTAGAATTTGCAGCATACAGACAGAAGCAAAATAAAATCATTGCCATTTCTAAAGGATAAAAAAAAAACACATCCTTCTAAATGAATACATACTCCAAAGCTCGCTTTGTGATGTACGGTGCTTGTTTTTGTGGTACGCAGCACCGGAAACGAGCTTTGTTTAAATAAAATTATACTTTGCCAAGATTGGAAAATTGAAGATTAAGATCCTCCTGATAAGACCTTGGGACCCGAGCCAGGGAAATGCTGAGATTCAATCGGAATCTCTGTTTGCAGCGAGTCCTGCTGATGGGAACTGGAATTAGCATTTATGAAGGCTTTATGTAACTCTTACCCACATTATATATGTATAGAAATTTGCTGAGAGTGTCGATTCTGTTTCTCGTTTCTGAAAGATGTTTTTGGTCTTCCTTTTGAAACTTCCTTTATATATAATATATAATCAGAAGACTTGCTCAATCTGTCCAGTGGTCTAATCAGAGTGAAACTAATCAGGCAAGTTTCGCCTACAAAATACACAGTCAATTCCCTTTAAAGTATATTCTCTGAAGAACTTTGAGACGTCTCGAAGATGTGATAAGGCTCTATATCAAATGCAAGATTTATTATTATTACTATTTTATAATCAGTCTGTGCTAATCAGTGTCCAGTGCCCTCGAGTCCTAGCGGCAGTACTGAGAAGAGCAGTGAGTCTTATTCCCATTGTTCGAGGGATTAGTTATGAACAACTGGATGATCTGAGGGTATTTTATTTAAAGCATGTTATTTGCTTAAAATGAATTGCGGAACAAGTCAGCTTCCGTGAAACCCAGCCAATGAGTTATCACTGGCAGTACTGCGTCTGTGTCTTCCCTGCAGACTGAGACCTCCTCTGCATAAGGGATACTGTGTAAATGCAAGTTGTTGTTGTTTAAGAAACTTAGTGCCAGGACCATGAGACATAGGCCCTCAGATCTCTGCTATGAGCTATTGTGGACTGTCACGCAATGCACTGGATGTTAAATTAGATAGCGTCTCAGATGTAGGACCTCGAGCAAAGGAAAAGGCAGTGTGATGACATGAATTATGATCTTAATCACATAGACAGTAAATAGAAACATGGGTTACAGATTATATATCGGATGAATCCTAGAAGACTGAACTGATTTAAAATACATTTGGTCTGATTACCGGATATCTGAAGGAATGCCAACTCCCTTTGCCAGCCGGTCGTGAGGGGAAGATAGTAAGGGTGGATATCCTGGAAGGATTGAGATCAGGATTTCTTCATCTGACTCGCTCTTGCGAGCTGATGTTCCTGGTCTCCAATTCACAAAAAGGTAAATTAAACATGAATCTGTTTTACACTCGGGCACTCGCAGTATCGCAGTGTGCAACGACTTGCATTTTTGTTTGGGTTTACACGGCGCCCTTCGCACTGGATGGCATCTCCGAGCACTTACGGCAGTTCTTGAAGGACAAAAAAACACAAGCAGCATTCCAATCCCTTTGCTGGTCACTTCTTCCATTTTTATTTTCAGAATAATAACAACAAAAATAACGTTTCATTATTTGGTGTGGGGATGAGTGGGTGGAGGGGCGAGGAGACGTTTGAGACGTCATGTGACTGATGAAAACATCGCAGGGAGTGGGGAATGCATAGGATAAAGTCGCAACTACCTTCCTTTACGCAGAATTCCCAAGGAACATGAATGTCATTACAGGCTGAGAAACAGGAGCTTTCTCAATGGCCGTCCTTGACGCTGTTTCCCCAGCCTCTTTTCCTCTCCCCCCCCCTCCGACCAAGGAAAGACTTACTGCAATGCAGTAAAAAGTAGGCCAGTTCCCTCCCAGGCTGAAGACTCCTTCGTGGTAGAGCGATAAACCCACAATTGGCTGCTGCGTTTCGCCCACAAAATACACAGACACTCCACTTTACAGTATATTCTGTGAAGCGCTTTGAGATGGCTCAACAACAAGCGCGATATCAAATGCAAGGATTATTATTATTTTAGTCTTCCTCCTCAATTGGGCTGTGTAACAGGAGCTTTCATGCCGCTTTAAATGTCCCTCCGAGCTTTCGTGTGGAACCTCTTCGCTCTGTTAATTTAAAGAGACTCATTAATCTTTTCAGCATTCAATGCACGGATCAATTTTTATCACAATCCCTCGTCTTGGCTCTGCACCATCTTCGATTTTCACTTTCAAAGCAAGACCGGAAACAAGACAGCACAAAGCAGAATCTTTTCAGCTCCTCTCAAACAATGCCCTCCGGCACCTTATTACTGTTGCGCTTCTGAAGCTTAGTTGAGAACGAGAGATTTGCAGCTTGTGGAGATTCAGCAGGAATTCTTCAAAGTGCCTGTAAAGAGCGAGCGGACAGCGTAGGATGTAATTAACAATCCCTCCTGGGGAGTTAGGTATAGCAGTGACTAGCCTGATCCTCGTTTTAGCTCACGGCTCCACTGGATCTACAAGTCAAGTGAACTTGTATTCCAGTCCCTACAGTTAAATGGCTATAATTCAGGCTCTACTATTGAGGCAGAGCAGATTACTGATCTACCAAATACACAGTCACTACACTTCGCAGTATACCCCGTGAAGCACTTTGGGATGGCCTCCTTTCCCCTCCCGTTTTTGGTGCCAGTTGGCAAGGTCGTTGCTGTGTGCATTGAAGACACTTGACTAAATTTCCATCCACGTTGGCAGGTCGAGCTGCAGGAGACTCAGACCTTCGGTGTGTTCGGTGTCGATGCATAGAATCCTGAGCGGGCTCTCGAGAAATTTTTCGGAGCCTCTAACTTGACCCCCTGGAAAGAACTGTGCTCTAAATTAACCTGGGACTATTGCCCTGGAACCGGAGGGGGGAAGTCTGAAGTGTCAATGGCTGAATGGTTCAAAAAAGACAAGAGAAAACATTAGGGAAGGGGCATGTGGAGGGCGGAAACTGGACTGAGATGAGCCAGAGTCTCGCATGTGGCTATAAACAAAATCAACTTGTGTAGAAGACCAAGTGTGTGTGTGTGTGTGTGAGTGTTCTTCCTGTTGTAGACCTGAAACAGTTGCTATGGAGCAGTTCAGTTGGCACCTCACAATGAATCAGTTTCCTCATTTTAATGATCATCTCGTAAGTACAACCACTTGTCTTTCAGTCCTGTCTCCGGGGAGCGAGCCAATTGATATTTAGCGGATTTCACAATCCTTCCCATTTCAGTTCTGTTGCGAAGGCTACTGACAGGAGAAGACATTATTCAACACAGTGTTAGCAGAGAGGGCGTCTTCGGTGCTCTGCGGACACGCATTCTCTGTGTTGTTAATTGTTATTTTACACAAGGCTCTAAAATGCAGTATTTCTTAACAAAATAATAGCAATAATAATCTTTGCATTTGATGCAGCGCCTCATCACGTCTTCGAGATGTCTCAAAGCGCTTCACAGGATACACTGTAAAGTGAATTGACTGTGTGTTTTGTGGGCGAAACTCAGCGGCCGATTGCTTGATTCCTTAATAAGGAATTCGAGTTGTGTAATTGGCAATTGGTAATTGGCTCTTTCCCAGCTGTGTTAACTTCACTGCTCGGTTTCTTCCCCCGCTTCACACCTCTACATTAGTTTGCAGCCCCTGCAAACAGAGCAGGGGATGTCAGCAACATGTTTCACCGTGTCAGGCTTAGTACTTACTCCAAGCCAACAGGATGTCAATATTGCAAACGGGATGTTAACCCCTGCATTTGGTTAACAGGCGATAGCCGAGCTCTGAAGATGTCAGGGTTGGTAGCCACGTGTGCCAGAATTGTCAACCGAGTTGGTGGTATGGACCTCTTTGAGGTGATGTTACTCAGCTCAGTAGTAACCCTGAATGTTATCTGTTGGATTTCCCTAATTGATAAAGCCATTTCCCAGTTTGTGACTGAGCCCCAAGAGATGAGGATAGTCCCTGCTTTGTGCTGTGTTAAGTCTCCTAGTCAGAGTGCTACAATTGGCCTCAGTTGCCTCAAACCAGAAAAGGCAAACAATCAACCAGGATTCTTGCCCCAATACCCCTATCCTCTGGATAGTAAATGTGTTTTGATGTTGATTGAGACAGAATCGGTTTACGATGTGCCAGTGGTCAGTCGTGTAGACTGATGAGGAGAACCATGATTCCAGAGATTGATTCAAAATAAATATTAAACCTTCACCGTCGAATCGTATCGTTCCAGAAGTCTGGGAACCAGTGAAATGCTTGTTTGTATCTGGCTTCTGAGCTCTTATTTATTCAATTTAAACCAAAGAAGGAGTGTTGCAAAGAGAGCTTTGTACTTGACTGTCACAAGCAGGCCATGGAGTTCTGTAGCTCAGTGGTTAGAGCACTCGCCTCGCAAACGAGAGACCTGGGTTTGATTCCCGGCAGATCAGGGCGAAACCTTGGGCAAGTTTCCTTACTCCACACACCTGATAATAATCCCTCAAGAAAAAGAACCTAATAATTTTGTCACTCAATCCACGACTGTTTGTGGGACGCTGCTGTGCGCGATTGGCTGCTGCTTTTTGCCCACAAATACACAGTCAATTCACTTTACAGTATATTCTGTGAAGCGCTTTGAGATGTCTCGAAGATGTGAAAAGCGCTATATCAAAAGCAAGGATTATTTTATTTATTATAAACAAGCCCATGTGAAAGAGATGGCACTTACTCTTGATGCCCTTGCCAACAATTCTCCACATTAAAACAAAATCATTCACTCCATGACTGTTTGTGGGACATTGCTGCGTACGAATTGTTTGCTCCATTCACCTACAAATGACAGTGAATGCTGTTTGTCGTTCTTCTTTACAGTAAACCAAAAATATATATTTTTTTCTCTGCCGGGTGTCTGACACATTGCTTAAACCCATCACCATTGATGAATACTTTGAATAGGTTGGGTAACAGATCAACAACAGAGTCGCAATGATCGTGGTCATTTACTCAGCTAATAATGAATCTCCCTATTTCTCCGACAGTCTGCAGGCAGTGAGAGCACTGAATTCAGTGACCCACTTATTCAGCATTAATTGATTTCACTTCCCTTTATGAACGCTGCTTTAAAATGTAGGTCCTTGCTTCGACTGTATATTATTTTAACATAGGGCGCCTTTTGAGCGTGCAGATCAGGACGCTGTCATTTTCTTTAATCATTGTTTACTTGTTGAATAAATACCAGTGATGAGACTTGAGGGAATTAGTTTTGTTGGTGTATTGGTTGTGTGTTACTGTTTCATTGTGACATGGAGACATGATTTCAGGCTACTCATTTCACGGGATATTGGAGGAACGATCGGGAGCAGATCAACTCACAGTTACCAAAGGCTTTGCCTGATTTATTATTATTATTATTATTTAATAAGATAGCAACCAACACATTCCGTGTGGTCGGACAGAAAAAATGTCCTTCAATCTGATACCAAGGGGATTCACTGAAAGGCAGGGATTCTGTGTCTGTGTGTGTGTGTGTTGGGTGTATTAGTTTGTGGGTGTACGTGTGTGTGTCGTGGTATGTGTGCGTGCGACTGTGTATGTGAGTGTGACTGTGTGTATGTGAGTGTGACTGTGTGTATGTGTTGTGTGTTTGTGTGTATGTGTCGTGTGTATATCTGTCCGTCATTTGTACCATATCCACCCAGTCTCACAAAAAAACGTTTTCTCACTGACCAGTGAGGCATTGGTTAAATCTGCTCTTGTTTCCTTTCTTTGCACTGAGCCAGAGAGACACTTCCACCCTCTGCTTCTCCCACCAACTCTCCCCCTGATGCTCCACCATGCCAGAGCCTCGAGCTTCTCAGCCACAAAGGCAGCAGCTTTTTATAACTGCTGAGCCAACGGAAAATTATAATAATCCTTACAACCCAATGATCGCTCTGTAGTAAAGTATAGCTAGAGGGTTTTGATGTGTGCCCACATGCTAGGCCTTCAGTATGACTAGAAACAGTTGGGTTGGCCTGCGTCCCATGTTGGAACCATGTTGCCACATCTATAAAAGGTATCACTGTAATATTCGAGCTGGGAGGGAAGGGGAGGGTGTGAGGAGATTGATTTCAGCCTGGGCAACCAATAAGCAGGAATAGAGCCTGGCTGTTATAACTTTGGGAACAGGTTACATTTGAGAACAACGAACTGCGTTCCTGCTCTACAAATCCACCTGGGCAAGGAGGACATTCTTGGTGGCTAACTACTACTACTACAGATAATGATAAGCCTTGGATTTGATATAGCCCCTTATACGTCTTCGAGACGTCTCAAAGCGCTTCAAGCTACAAGCATCCGGCTCAGATGTCAGCCTGGCTCAATGGCACTCTGATCTCAAAGTTAATAATAGTAATAATGATAATACTACGATATGTACTTACATACGATATAAGCATCTTTCACATTGGGAGAATGACTCGAAGCCCTTCACAGGAGATATAGTAAAGTGCAGTGACTGTGTAATTTGTAGGCAGTGCTCAGTTTGTATCTACCATTTGGAATCCCTACAATGGACTGAGGAAGTTATGTCAGTCCATGGTTCCTGATCTTTATGTATGTTCATTAGCCCTTGCTGGAAAGTGAGTATGTTTGTATGAATAAGATTGGGGATTGAGACTGCTTACAGCTAATCGCTTTGTACCGTACAGTTGCATCTTGGAGCCCAGTGAGAGAGTATGATTTATGTTCTCATTAAAGTGTCACTGAGTTCCTCTAAATGCACAGAATGCTTATGTCTCCAAATTGAAACTACATGTTCCAAACCTTAGATGGCAGAGAAATCCTCTTACGATTTTTTGGAGGTGTGGTAGGAAGGGTCTTTGGATCCAAATCTCTTAGGTGCAGGAACATTTCTGCAGAGTGCTCCCAGAGGTGAAGAACTCAGCTTTTAGTCTTGTTTTCCTGATCTGGCAGCTCTTCCACTTTGGTTAAGGGTTCAAGACTTTCCGAGGCCACTTTGTTCAATCTTCAGGGTATTTGAGAACTGTGTGGGGAGTACACCATGTGGGGAATGCACTGCGGGAATCCCATTTTAAAATGAGAAAATATCTGCCCGTTGATCTCTTGTTCTGTACAGTATAAATAACAACACTTTGCCCTCAGGTGCTTGTTAAAGATCTCTTGATGCCTTTTGAAAAGAAACGGGATTTTTTTCCCAATCTCCCAGCCAACAAAACCCAAATAGATAGCACGCTTGCCTCTTGAGTCAGAAGGTTTTGGGATTGAGTCCTACATCGGGACTTTGAACTCACAGTCCAGGCTGACACTCCGTACAATGCAGTGCTTGGGGAGTGCTACATTTTCAGAGATGTTGTGCTTCGGATGAGATGTTAAACTGAGGTCCCGTCTGCCTGTTTCGGTGGATATCAAACATCCCATTCCCCTATTTGAGAAGAGAAGGGAGTTTCCTCCAGCATCCTTGGCCATCAATTCTCTCAAGTAACATTGGCCACTCAGTTCATGGTGGTTTGTGGGACATTGCTGTGCGCAAATTGGTTGCCATGTTCATCTCAAGACCCTCCTCTTCGGTCGTGCCTTCATTCGCCCTCCCACCTCTCTGCTTTCCCTCACTCCTACCCCAGCCTTCCCCGATGCTCGGGTCCTGACCCCTGACTGTCCAACGCCTTGGGACGTCTTCCCGACGTGAAAGGCGCTCTATAGGTGTAATTTTGTTGTTGTTGTTGTTCTCAGTAAGATTCCTATAAAGAGCTTTGATTATGTGATGAAGCACTATATGAATTGCTAGGATTATTATTATTATACTTTTTCAACACTACCACTGATATAATAGCTGCATATTCTACCCACGTGTACTGACCCGACTCGGGCAGATCAAAGTACTGTTCAAGGAAAAGATTTGACAGGTTAAGATGTCCCTATCTTTATAAGTAACAATAATAATCCTTACATTTGACACTGCCAATTTATGTCAAGAGGACATCTCAAATAGGATTTAGTGAGAAGTGTATTGACTGTGCACTTTTGTCGGCGAAGGCCTATAAATGTAAGGAACCGACAGAAGGATTTTTTTATATATGTATAAGTTGCTGGAGCCTTGGGCAATGCAGCCTTAGTTAAATATTATAAAATCACACAGCGCAGCTTTGTGCTCAAGAGGATTTGGCTGGCCTTTCGACACTGAGGATTTCAAATCCATTAAGACACAGCTCCCCTGAAATTCTGTTTACTTATTGGGAATAATAATTACATATTTGTTGTGCTGCCAAGTGGCAGTATCTTAGATTTCCTGACAACAGTAGATATTTATACCATTGGAATTTCTTCACTCTTTCATTACAATGTTTAAAGTAAATGCGTGGCAACCCACAATGGTTTGGGTCTGTTCGAATTATTGACCCATGTCTTTTTGGGGGAGGAGGAGGATTTGGGGGAAGGATTTGATCTGCTTGGGGGCACTCTGCTCCAATTGAATCCTTCACAACGCAAACGCATTCTGTTCCTTCAGAATAATCCTCGCATTTGATGTAGTACTTTTCGTGTTGGCAGGACATCTCAAAACCCCTCACAGGATTTACTCTGAAGTGGAGTGACTGAGTGTGTGTTTATTTGTAGGTAAACACAGCAGCCCATTTGCACACAGAAATGCCCCACAAACAGCCATGAAGCGAATGACCAATTATATCTGTGGGATTGCTGGCCAGGAGACTGGGAGGAACTCCCTTCTCTTTTCGAATAGTGCCATGGGATCATTAACATCCACCTGGACAGGCAGATGGGACTTCGGTTTTATGTCTTATCTGAAGGACGGCAATCCAAATCCCGATGATTGAATGAACCAATCAGAAATGCAACAGTATTTATTAATATATGAATATAACACACAGATTTATTAGCTTAGAAGTTTAATACTTATGTCTAATGTGTGTGTGTGCGCGTGTGTGAAATTCCAGCCATATAAATTAATAAATATTTATTAAGTTAATGTACATTACAACAGCATTTACAGACTGGAATATTAATTTTAATTAGGATTTTTTTTTTAAAAAGCCAACCGTTATACAACGCCTCCTCCGATTTAAGTCGCTTGGACATTGGAATCGAATGGAAAAATGTACAGTGTGTGAAACTCTCTGGAGTTCGGTGTCTCTTAAGACACGGAGAGCGATCTCCACATGTGTCTGACAGACGCTCAGCTGGTCAGAATATAACTAATGCAGGAGGTCTGAGGTGTAACAGATAGAGCTGAGGCTTCCAAACCAGACCAGGAGTTTGCTGGTTCAAATCCCAGTCCACGCTGAGCTTGTTGGTGTTTAGTTTGGGGAGGCAGGATTCGCCCTGTCCTTCCCAGAGTTAGAGGACAAGCAGCTATGGTTCCTGTTCCTAGTCTCTCTACAGCATCCTCTGCTGTGTGTGTGTGGCAGCCAGATGGGGAGAGGTCAGGCTTGGCTGAGATGCTCTCTGCAGTCGAGTGGCCTGTTGACTTTTACTGCCACGGTTCACGGGAAACACAGGCACTTTGGATGGGACTGCACCCAAGCGTGAGAAGGCCATAAGAGCGGCAGAGAGGTGGAGATAAAATTAGACACACTTTTGGGTTTATTTTAAATTCCACCTATTAAAATCCTTCACTTTTAGCACTAATTCCCCCCCAAAGAAACTGTCCGCAGTTCTTATCTTAAGCTGGTGCGATTATTTATCCAAATAATTTCTCTTTCAACAACCGTTCCGATTCTCTTGCATCTAATCAGTTCTAAGAACTATCAAGTTTCGTAATTCGGGCAATCAAATTGATGAAATTAACTCCAAATTGGCATGTCACAAAAGGGCTAGTGTAGCTTTAACAGTCTGTCTGTAAGTCACCCGGTAATTAATTGCAGTGACTTCCCAATTATATATCCTTATGACCTTTTCAGACTCTGTTCCAACTCACAGAAGCGAATAAGTTGGTTTGCTCAAGGTCGCTCCTAGTTTAGGATCAAGTGTTCCCAACAAAAGCCAGAGGAACTGTGAGGCGAGGAGCTTCTGGCTTTCCCTGGTCCCGATTACTGCTCGCAGGTGGAATACGCAGTTTGTTTTGTCGCTGGCAGAAATAATAAGCTGAGAGCTTCTCAATTGTGTGGTTAAACAACAACAAGAAGATTACATGTGTATAGCGCCTTTCACGTCGGGAGGACGTCCCAAGGCGCTGGGGTCAGGGAGGGGATGGGGGGGGGGGAATTAAAAATGGGAGGTTTCACTTGAAGAAGGCAATGCAATACAATTTACATTTATACAGCGTCTTTCATGTCAGGAGGATATCTCAATGATGCAGGGGTGGGGAGGGGAATGATGACCGAAAGCACAATCAAAGAGGTACATTTTGCGGTGTGCCTCGAAGGAGAGGAGGGAGGGGACCAAGCGAGTCGGAGGGACTCCGGGTTGGAGTTTCAGAGAGTGGGGGCAGAATGGCTGAAAGCCCGTTCTGCTTTTGGCGTTCAGCGAAGATATTTTTTTCGATATCTGTAGTGGCTTCTTGTCCACTGATTAGCATGAAGCCACAAATCCAAAGGTCCCTGTTCTAATAAAGCTCTCATCTGTGAAGAAAACCCCTGTAGCTATGTGGGCTTTACCCACCCAGATCCTCAAGCAGACAGACCACTTCAGTCTCCAGAAAGGGGTTTGTGTCGTACCAGCAGCTCATCGCGTTAGTTCGTGAGTTTTTCCCTTTCTAATCAATCACTTGTCAGGTTGAGATCAGGAGCTATCAGTGGGGATTATATTGTTTTTTCACTGTATATGACACACTACCTAAGCCTTTAGACTTGGAAAATATCCAAGTTTCGTTCCAGGCATCTTAGGGGTGGGGGTCAAAGTCTTCTTAATGGTGAAGCAAAGCAGAGCACCGTGTGCTGGAAGGAAATGCCATCTGTCTACTTATAGAATTAAAGGAACTATTTGTAAGTTTGCCTTGCTTTCGGCTCCCTTTTCCTGCCTCCTGCAGTGTGTTTGTTACTGACCTAATGTCCTCCTCGCAGATCTCCCTTGTCCACTGTCCATAAACTTCAGCTGATCTAAAACTCACTGTCATCTGCTCTGAACTCTGCTCGCCCACCACCCCAACCGAGCTCCCTGTTTCCCCATGGATCAACTTCAAGTTGCTAACTCTCAGTCGCAGTGCACAGACAGGAGATGGGCAGGACATTCAGGTCAGAAGTGCTCTGTGTTGCGATGGCTTGTTGTCTGAACTGAAGCAGGTATTAGAGGCTGGGCAGCTCAAGAACAAGGCTGCCTCTCGAAGCCCTTCAGCTGGTCTTTTGCTGCCATCAGTTTCCATAGCAGTGAACAGTGGAGTCCTGTAGCTCAGTGGTTAGAGCACTCGCCTCGCAAGCGATAGGACCTGGGTTTGATTCCTGGCCAAGACGAAACCTTAAGCAAGTCGCCTTATTCCACATGCCTCTTGTTTACCTAACTGTAAGTAGGAACCCGGTTGTTAGTCGATTGGCGGATCAGTTTTCTGGGGGTAGTAATCCCTTAAAAAATATAATAATAAATTAGTTGCTTCAATCCACGATTGTTTGTGGGGACGCTGCTGTGTGCAATTGGCTGCCGCGTTTCGCCCACAAAATATAGTCAATTCACTTTACCGGACTTCTCAAAGACGTGATAAGGTGCTATAACCAATGCAAGGATTATTATTATAAAGACAGAATCCATTGTTACCATCCCATGGATTCACGGAGACCACCTTGCATCAGATTTACCGTAGAAGATCATCAGCTGATTCAGCTGATGGATTTGTAGGGAATGTGAGGATTCCCCCTCAGACGGTGCCCTGTTTGGCCCCAATTGGGAAGGTTCAACCAACCGTGGGCCCACTGGATTGGCATTGCTTGTTATTCTGTACCTGGTTTGGGCGTGTTTTAGTTGCACAGACTGTCTCTCAGCAGCTTCTGCGGCTGGTCTGTTTGTCTCTGGTCCCAAATGATCAGACCTGATCCCAGGGTCAGGATTGATCGGCCAGAGTATGTGATTATGCTGAATTGTGCAGCGTTAACTCAATTATAGCGTGGTGTAGCGATTGTAAGGTCAGAGGGACGCTGTCCAAATGCACAGTGCTTTGTAGTGGGGTATGATCAGGCTGCATTAATAAGACCTGATGCCAGTGTTTGTGTGCGTGTGGGGTGGGGGGGACTTCAAGCCTTGCGTTGGCACTATCCTAGTTTGTTTATGAACAAACCGTGCTGCACTATGCCCACGGAATTGACGTTTCAGTAGTTTAAGATACCTCGCTATCAGGAGCTTAGTAATTCTCTCTTTGCTGCCATGAAGCTGGAGTGAAATTGTGGGCAGGAGAACCATGGACAAGGATACCATGGACGAGTGGAGCCTTTCTATTTCTACATTGATGGCTGTCACAGTTATGTTACTTTTACACGACGTACTTCAGGCTTTGATGGTCGTTTGGGATGAATTTACTTTATTTTTTCCCCCAAAAAAAGACATGACAACCACACTCCATGTATGGATTACGTTTTCATACGGGGCACAGGAAGTCATCCCCCACTCAGCTCCTGTTAACCCTGCAAAGACACCTACAAATACACAGTCACTACACTTTGCAGTAAAATCCTATTCAGGGCCTTTGAGACATTTTGTCAATAAGGCACGTTATCGAATGTAGGAGTTACATGTATTTAACATCAAAAATCCGCTCTGCAAATGTCACAAGTTTGATCCCAATGTCCAAATAAGAGTCCACATGTTTTTTTTTAAAAATGACACTAAGGTTTTTCTATAAGTCTGACTCGCAGGAACTCATTAACAAATCCGTACTGAGAGCTCCACTCCACACACGTGGAAATTTCCCTGGGCCTGGAAAGGAAGGCATTCAACTCGTGTCCAGCGAAAACCACAGATACTCTAGAAACGCTGTCTAAGCTGTTCTCTTCCGAAACTCTCCAACAACCTAAACCATGTAAAAGGCATTGCAATGGTTTGTGAATGTCGCGGAAAGCACTGTCTGGAATCTAATTACAGTCTTCGCTGTGTCTCACCATCTGCTCGTAAACCTCCCGAACCTTTTATTTACTAAAAGAAAGCATGCCAAGCGACCTTGTGTCATACAGAGCCCGCTATAACAGGGTTTTTACTGCCCTCTAATTCACTTATGAAGAGGTAGCATGGATTCTGCTTCAATAGAAGTGTTTGATAACAATAATAATCCTTCGTTTGATATCACAGAATATACTGTAAAGTGAATTGACTGTGTAGCTTGTGCTAGGTTCGTTCTGTGTCCTGATAACCCTTTCTGTTTGTTGTGTGTGAGGAGTTCTGTTAGTACAATAACCTGGTTAATACTGGCAATTGGCATCTCTCCTCCTTAGGGGAGAACTGGCCCAGTCTCGAATACCTTATTAGCATGTTTGTGCCTGTATGCTGGGACCCCCAATGGACGAGTGAAAGCTGGCTGAGGTTTTTTTTTCACTGTAACTGATAGTAACTGGATGTCCTTGGCACAGCACGGCAGCAAGGATGCTGGCATTAAATGCGTAGAAAGCATATCTTCGCTGCGGAGTGTGAGAAAAATTCCTTCTGGCATAAGTCAGTTGAAAGCATAAGGCTGAGGCGATCCAGAGAGGGGCAGGGAGTGTGTGTGTGTGTGTGTGTGTGTGTGTGTGAGAGAGAGAGAGAGAGAGAGAAGGGGGAGCCAGAGAGGGAAATGTCTGACCAGAAGAAGAAATTTGTGAAACGTTCTTTTATCGAGCGAGAGACTTTTTCTGAGTGGTTTATAAAAGCCGTTCTGGGAGGCTCTCAAAAACCGTCGATACTCTCCCCGAACCGCGCGGTTTATTAAATTCGCCCACAAATGCACACTCACTACATTTTGCAGTCGAAGAAAAAAAAATCCTGCATAAATATGTGGGTGGGAGTGTGTGTGTGTGTGTATGTGTCTCATACCCACCCAGCCCAGTGAATGCACTTTAGGATGTGCTTCCAACGTGATCGACCTCTTAAATATATACTGTATTGCATTGAACATCAAACACAGCTTTTTAAATTATATACACACACACACATATATATATAGGACGTCCCAAGGCACCCTGTCATTGATATATATACACACATATATATATATGTGTGTATATATATATATGTGTGTATATATATATATATCAATGATGAGGTGCCTTGGGACGTGAAAGGCGCTCTATAAATGCAATCTTGTTGTTGTTGTTGTGGTTGAGGTAGGGAGAGGTAAAAGAGAATCTCCATCACCCAACACCTGCAGCTGTGCTGTGCTCCCAAGTCCACAACCGACGGTGTAGTTGGTTGGAGCGTCACTGAGCCCCAGCGTTGGGGTAACATTGACCGGTCCTCCGCGCTGGTTGGGTGCATTGTTTGAACTGCCCTTGCGCCACCTCGTGGAAATCACGAGCGCTGCACGTTGCAGATTCTGCGGCACAACAGAACCAGCGGAGGTGCGGGTTTCTGCTGCTGTGACACACAGCAATCCTGTGATCAGGCAAACAACAACAACAACTTGGATTTATATAGCGCCCTCCACGCCGGACGGCGTCTCAGAGCGCTTAAAGACGGGAGCTCGGTTCGGTGTCTCACCCGAAGGACAAGACCTCTGACACCGCAACCTCACGTGTTGTTATCTCAGCACCACAACCGTCATGGAGCAGTTTTATTTAAATGGCATCTTTTATTTAAAAAAAACCCTGGACTTAAATAAAACTTATTGAGATTTCCCCCCCAACCCATTTTTAACCAATTTCCTTCCCTTCCCTCCCTCCAAAGCAGTTTGATTGCCACCAGGTTAGTCCACATTATTATTATTATTATTGGTGTGGAACACTTGAGAGTTACTTTAATTTAATTTAGAGTTAATGGAATAATAATTCATGGAATAATCCGTCGCCTAGTTTCCTGATTGGAAATCCTGCAGAAAACAGATGGAAAGCGGGAGAGTGTGGGTTTAAAGCGAGGGGAATGAGCTTTGTTGATGTGGTCGAAGTAGATCCTGTGATACTGTTCCCATACAATTTGGAAATAAATTGCAGTCTTGTATTTGAAGCTCGGAGCAGCTGCAGTGACCTGAGAGGCCGGTGGAGGGAGCACTTACCAGGCAATGTACAGCTTAGCCTATTCCAACCCATTGCTCGTGTGTTTGGCTTTAATGCTGGGAGAAAAGCAGCCAAAAAGGGCTCTTATGAAATACATTTCCCCCGTTGGCTTTTTAAACTAAAATTCTAGTGTACGTTAAACAAAAGTTATCATGGTTTGATGCTGCCTTTATTTGAGTGGGGTTGGGACAAGGCGCTGCATCACTATTTGCGTCTATTTGTGTCTTTTTTTAATTACAACTTTGAATTGAAATAAGAACTCTGAAATTATAGTCGCAGAAGCCACATTGCAAAGCGTCTCAGTATCTGTGGCGTTGCTAAAAGGGAAGGATTCGAGCACGAGGAATCTCACTCCTGGCGTGATGTACACAATGCAGATTGAGAATTTAGAGTGGACTATAGGCCCCAACTTCCATCCAGTCCTAACCTGAAGCCCAGCTTTGTCTTACCATTTTAAGATTGTGCAGAATCTTGCTGCCCGCCATTGGCTGCCACGTTTCGCCCAAGAATAAGCAGGCAATTCACGTTGCAGTATATTCTGTGACGCGCTTTGAGACGTCTCGAAGACGTAATAAGGCTCTGTATCAAATGCAAGGACTATTATTGTTAATATTATTGACGTGAAAGGCGCTACATCAAATGCTTGGATTGTCAGTATTATTCACTCACAGGACACTGCAAAAAAAAGTGTTCAGTTCAATCCCAGAAAATCAATCTAGTTCACATGTGTAAAGCCACATTAGCTGAAATCCTTTCCACCGATGGCCTTCAGTACAGGTTCCTTCTCCTTCTTCTGCCTGAAGGAATGTCTCCGAGACCTTGTTTCCTTGCCGTCAGTCCGGCCTGCTCTTTGCTTATTTTGTCAGCTTCTCCGCAGAAGCTTTGCAAATTGCTTCATTAAAAATGCAAACACAGCAGCATCTGCCTGGCCAAACACACGCCAGATCTCTCATCAACAAGGTTTTAATAGGTTAATAAAAACGCACGCAGATGTTGCAACGGCGTTAAGGATGCAGCGTGTTGAAGTACAACGTCCAGGGGAGTCTCCATTGTGTTGTGCCTTCAGCCACTGCTCCCCGAAGCTGTGGAGCTCTCTCCCTCAATCCTCTCGCCTTGCCCCCCCAGTCCCCTCTCCCCCTCCCCATTTTCAGGTCGCGCTTGAAGACCTTCCTCAACGACCGTGCCTACCGTCACTTATTTAAGAAGAAACGTAACGCAAACAAAAACAGGTGTTTGAGAGGTGAAACGTGGAGTGGCATTAGATGACTTGGAGGTGCTTTGTGCTCATAGATGATGGCCCATGGGATTCAGTGATGGATGGAGGGGAAGAGGGGCTTTACCGGGTGACCAGAAAGTCGTGATACCATTTATTTGAATAACAATTACTTAAAAAATCATCATTTCTTTAAGACGTATTAGACATTGTAACGGTATCACAACATTTTGGTCACCCTGTATACAGGGTGATGATACTGGTGGGCACTGAGGTATTCCCCCATTATATCAACCGATTAGGAGAGACTGATTAGCTCACGGAGGAGCGGAGAGACTAAGATCTGCACCCGTTTTCCTCCGGAGATTAATAACACTGGGATCCCACTCAATTAAATCTAATATGGATGCCGATTGGCTTAAGTCACTAATTCCAGACCAGCGCTAGCAGCACAACATCCCCGGTTTCCAAGCGAAGGGGAAGTTGGGTTAAGATATGACTGATGCTGGGGGTTCTGGCGGGCGAGTGGGTTCTGGAAGGATGAGATCAGATACCCTACACACGCTTTACACTAATGACCTGCGAAGTGCTGCTTTGAGATGTTTTGACGTTGTGGGTGCTGCATCAGATGCAAAGATTATTATTATTACTAAATAAATTAAATAACAATTTGGTCATTTTCAATCCACGACTGTTTGTGGGACGCCGCTGTGCGCAATTGGCTGCCGCGTTTCGCCCGCAAATATACAGTCAATTCACTTTACGGTATATTCTGTGAAGCGCTTTGAGACGTCTCGAAGTCGTGATAAGGCGCGGGATCAAATGCAAGGATTACGGTCATTATTATTATTCATTTAAAGTCTCCAAATTTTCAACAAAAAAAATAAAGAGAAACTGGATGCCAGAACATAAAGCAGCTCTGACGTTTGCTGGTGCAGCCCAAAGAGTGACGCCCTTTAACCACAAGTTATATGGGGTGACCAAAACATCTTATTTTTCAGCTGCTCTATTACCTAAAAAAAATTACAATTTCTTTGAGACTTATTGGGCATTGTAATGGTCTCATGACTTTTTTTTGTCACTTTTTGGTAGATGCTGTTAGTTCAAGGACGTTCCTCTGACAGAATGGCCAACCGGATTCTTGTCTAAAGTGATTAAAAGAAATAGGTGTTTTGCAATGAAATGTTTTGTCAACATAAAGGACGTGATTAAGCATCCATTTCAGTGGATGCTCGGAGGAGACTGCAGGCCGGCATAATAAGTATTCTTCATGTGTTCTACGTTGACAGTTCCCTCAGGGCAAGAGCTGAGCGAGCAGTTAACTTTGCCGGATCAAGTGCTGCCGATTGTAATGAAGCTCACCGAGGGTTTGGAGAGACCAGGTACGGACCACGGAATTTCTCTGCGTTAATAATCTTTCCGGAGCATAAACCAGCTCAAACCCTTGCGTGTTTTGTGCCCGAACACGTGTGGCGTGTTGGCGTGAAGGCACGTGGGCTCGCAAACACATGCAACCAGATCTCCCTCATGTCCACCTGGGTGGGGGAAGCCTGTTCAGCCTGGGGGGCAGTCGAGGTCATACAATCATTAAATCATTCAGCCATCAAGTCCGCGCTGGTATTTTTCTTCCCCTTCAGCCAAACCAGTTCCACTCCCCTGCTCGCTCTTCGAACCCTTTAACATTCCACCTTTTCAAACATCTGAGTACAGTGGTAGTCTGTTATAACAACATCAACAACAACTTGCATTTATATAGCCCCCTATATGCCGATAGAGTCTCGGAGGGCTTTCAAAGGTTGATTGGTAGGAAATACAGCCTGACACACATTATCTTGGACATCGCCATCACTTACCCCTCAACTTTCTCTGCTGGAGATGTTTTATGAAATGCAGTTGTTATTATCAATCATCATCATACTCAGACTTTATTCTCTTTCCATGACCAGGTGCAGACAACGAAACCCTCTACAGGCATCCTCCTGGCTCCCCGAGCAACGCCAGCCTCAAACAGATCCTGGAGACAGGTAAGAGGCCCGAGAATCCAGGTCGGGTTTTGCTGTTCCGTGCACAGAAGGGAACTCAATCCAGATCATTTCCTCGTGGGTTTTTTTGATTCTGATTCCATGAAAAAAATTCCGTATTTGAGGCTGAAACGGTTCCAAAAGCAGAAGCTCTTAATTTTGAGGTTGAAGTGAGCATTTGTGATATTCATGAATTCCAATAAATAGTTCTTTTGCTCTCTCTCTCTCTCTCATGTTTCGCGTGTCTTTCCACGGGAGTTATTCTTAAAAAGGCTGTTTCTTTTTGAGGATGTTGCATTGTAAAATTTTGGTGGGTGAATTTATTTTCTTTCGGGGTGGGGGGGGGGCGGAGGTGTGTAAACTGCTGTAAATCTTTTTTTGTGGGGGGGGGGGTGGGAAGCGGTGAGAGGGGAATGGAGGTCAATGCAGGGGAATGTGGTGTCCATTCATTTTAAAATCACAGCCCCTATGTTGGCCCTCAGAGAGCTGTAATGCCTTTTATTTCCCAATCATTCTGTCTCTTTCCCTTTTGATCCTGGTCTGTCAAGTATTGGTCAGGTTCAAAGTTTCGGCACCTGGGATAATACAGGAGCGAGGTGGCATTGAAACCCTCAGCATGTGCAGTCTTGTAGTAATTTGAGCACTCGCCTCGCAAGCGAGAAACCTAAACACTGGGCAAGTTTCCTTACTCTGTTTACCGACCAGTAAGTAGGAACCCGGTTGTTAGTCGATTGGCGGATCGCTTTTCCGGGGGCAATAATCCCTTCAAAAAATAATAATGATAAAGTGATAATAATTTGGTCACTCAATCCACGACTGTTTGTGGGACGCTGCTGTGTGCAATTGGCTGCCGAGTTTCGCCCACAAAATATACAGTGTATTTACAGTGTATTACAGTGTGAAGCGCTTTGAGACATCTCGAAGACGTGATAAGGCGCTGTATCAAATGCCAGGATTATTATTATTATAACGTCCAGAGCAAGAACAATTATACCGTTAAGGAGACCGTTAGGGGGACAAAATGATTCCACTGCTTTCAATCACTGGACGCTAAAAGGCAAAGAATGTCGGGCAGATGAACTGTGTTAATGGCGACTTCTGGTTTGCAAATTCCATTGTTTTTTTAAAAAAATACTTCTCCTCCTCACACCCCCCGCACCCCACCCCCCCCCCCCCAAGCCACCAACCCCCCACCCCAAAAAAAAATGGAGGCTTTCAAATCGCAAAAGATCAACCCGGGCTGAAAAGGGGCTTTACTTTTGAGGCCTTTTCTCGTAGGTAAAAAGAAACGTGATTGAGTCTTGTGTTTTGCATTTGTTTTCTGGACCTTTCCCTCTTCTTTTGTCCGAGGAAAGATATAGAAAGGGGAGGACAGGGAGGAGGGCTGTAAAACCAAGCACCCTTCGCCAGCATTCAAAAGTTACGTGGAGGAACTTTCTTCTGCTCATAGCTTCTCTCCCAATCACGTTGGTCTCATTAGAGTACATGCTGTTCGTTACCACAAGGGGATGCTGTTTTATCAGCCTCAATTCTTTGGCAAAAAGCAAAAATACCTCAGATGCTGGAAAGCTGAAACACAAACAGAAGTCGATGGGAACGTTTAGCAGGTTAGGCAGCCTCTATGGAGAGAGGAAAGTGAGTTAACTTTTCAGGTCGTGGAGTCCTGTAGCTCAGTGGTTAGAGCACTCGCCTCGCAAGTGAGAGGACCTGGGTTCGATTCCCGGGCAGGGAAACCTTAGGCAAGTTTCCTTACTCCACACGCCTGTTTACCCAGCAGTAGGTAGGAACCCGGTTGTTAGTCAATCGGCGAATCGCTTTTCCAGGGTAATAATCCCTTCAAAAAATAATAATAATACGGTCACTCAATCCACTACTGTTTCTAGGACACTGTTGTGAGCAATTGGCTGCTGCGTTTTGTTCACAAAACATAGTCAATTCGTTCACTTTACGGTATATTCTGTGAAGCGCTTTGAGACGTCAGGCCTGGAGTTTACCCAATGAAAGGCAATCACGTGATTTTTTTGCATTAAAATGGATTCTCCTCCGCTGAGCATCATAGTCTGGGAACAGTGAAGTTTTCTCGGGCTTTGGCCGAAGATATAAACGTTTGAAAGGGACTGCGCAGATGTATGACTTAGGCGATGATACGATTTATCCAGATCAGACTTATGAGAATTTACTGTCGTTCAAAATGGCGCGTTGTACAGTACGAAAATTTCTCCCCACACTTCTTGGACAGCGATCTCTGTGAAGCTAATGCCTTGGAAAGATGTCAAGTGGAGGTTTGGAACTTTTCCATAAGGAGGAGCCCAGTAGACCACAAGGAGGCCTGGAGGTGGTTTGTCTGTGTTCATGTCTCACTTGACAAATGGTGCATTCCATTGCAGGAAGGAGTAATAATAACACAGTATAAAACAATACAAAATGACATTTGTTATAGCTCCTTTCATGTCCCAAGACGCTTCATAGAATATACTATAAAGTGAAATGACTGTATTTCACTATAGTCGAAATGCGGCAGCCAGTTGCGCAAAGAAGCGTCCCACAAACAGCAGTGGATTGAATGACCAAATTCTCTTAAACTCCACCTGAACAGGTGAACAGACTTGGCTTCGACAGTCCGTCCCCCAAAAGACGACTTCTGGATGTGGCACTGGATTCTCAGCCGGTCCATGATCTCACAGTGGGCTTCAAACCCACAAGCTTCTGGCCCAAAAGGCAAGAATGCTGCCAACTGAGACCTTAGTATAAAGGCTTGGCTAAGGTTTGCATCTGGCTGTCAGGCCTGAAACACAATGGGGCCTCTCAGGGCAGATAGCCATTAGAGATGGTAATTCAAATTTTTCAGAAATCGAACTAGATTTCAGGGATTGTCAATCATGATTAAGGGGTGCTGGGGCATTCGCTTCAATATCCACAGATGGGTGACCTTCACCCCTATAACCAGCTGGTCCCTGTAAACCCAGACAAACTGACTGTTGTCTGATTTTAAATCCCCCCAAATTGGCAACTTAAGTTCTGTTTTAAAGGGAATCTTGCATGTAATAGGCACGGATTCCAACTCTGATTCCAATTCCAAGTTATGCTGCCCTTGGCTTGCAGGATGATTTCTATAGATTACAAGATCTTGCTTTTGCTGATTATCTTTGGTTTGCCAGGTGACTGACACATGCAGAAACCCATCACCGTGCTTAAGAGTATCCAAACCAAGCTGAACATTCCTTATCCCATTTACACATGGAAATCCCAGAGATATTTATGGAATGGAATGCACACTCTCTCCTTGGAAGGACACAATCTGCTTAACTAATTCCGGAAAGTACATATTAGGTGCAGGTTGGAAAGAGCCAAGGCTTGGGGACCCCAGAGTGTGGTTGGGGTAACTGCTGGAGTCTAACCGGCTAAAATTACATAACTTGCCTTTGAGAGCACTGCCTGGCAAGCTTTCCTGCTGCTTGTCCAGGTAGGACCACCCTACTTGTTGGGGCTTTGGCTTGCAGGGTTAACAGGAGCAGAGTGGAAAGAGTTCCTGCTCCCAATGACTGATCTGCCCTTCCTGGTCCTGCTGATGAGCCAGGCTGGGCTGGTCTGTGCTGTCATCAGCTGTTCCCTGGAATACTGCGGATCCGTTTGGCTCAGGAACTGGACTACCGCGACTGTCACAGAGGGCTGGCTCGATTCCCACATTCCTGCTCCAAGAAGACCAGGCTTATCTTCCCCAAAGGAGAATAATTATGTCATTGGCCAACTTACAGTGTAGTTTCCCTACAAAATACTCTATCACTATACCTTTGCAGTAAACTCTGTGACATGCTTTGAGACATCCATTGATCCAGTGTGACTCCCTTGTTGTAACAATGAATGCTGCACAGAAGGTGACATCATTGGGTTAGCAATGACTTTAAAGTGACACTGCACCAGCTTGCCATGTTAGTAACTCTTTGGAGCATCTGCGGAAGATGTATAATAACAGCAGGTGTTTGCTTTAGAGACAAGGGGTGGCTGAGAGCGGGGTGGGACAGCAACGATGAGGCCCGAAACAAATAACCCCATCAGATGCGAGTTTCACTGCAAAAACACCAAATTGCATTTCAACTTATTCTTGGCAGGGCATCAGTTGAGTTCGTTCGGTTTAGCAACAGCCAGTTTCCAGCCGTCTTCAACACCCAATGTCTGTATTTAGCAAGAGTATATATTGGTTATATAATGACACAAGATGCTGTTTTAGAGAGGATGATTCAGGAGGCAGATTGCTTCTGCTCTCTGCCATTATTTAAACTTGGGAGATTTATATATGTCATTACAGCAACATTACTTATCGGTCTGTCCTTCACTCTGGGTAGCAAAGTGGCTTCCCTTTCCCTTTCCGGGACCTTTTTGGCCACATTGACAGAACTAGATTTAGTGGCTGCATCGTACAGTCTTAATTCTCTCCGTTTACTTTTTTTTATATTTTGCTACCTAGCTAAGTCCTTCCGTCCAGATGAATTCAATTCCCCCCCCGCCCCCTCCACCTGGAAACACAAAGCTCAAGACTTTTCATCTCGAGCTACACTCGTATTTAATGCCCCACCTGAAAAATTTATAACTAGTACATTTTTAATGGCCACTGTTTAAATTATAGAAATGCAAAGACACTTCTCCACCCCACCCTCCGCCCAGCCCAACCCACTTAAATTGGATCATTTTCATTCTTCAATAAAAGTGAAACCCACTTGTATTGTGTCCCAATGTAGCCCGAAACCAATTACAGCGCGATCCCAAGTTGCCAGGCTCCACTAGCTCCCAATTACCGAACGATTCGATTTCAAGATCCTCTCACTCGTTTTCAAATCCCTTCATGCCCTCGCACCTGCCTACCTCTCCGATTTGCTTAACCCTCCACTTCACCACTCGCTGCCTCCGCTCGGCTGGCTCCGGCCTCCTGTTTGTCCCTCGTCCTCTCTGCTCCACCATCGGTGGCTGTGTCTTCAGCCACTACACCCTGAAACTCTGGAACTCTTTCCCTCAATCCCTCCGCCTTGCTCCCTCTGTCCCCACTTTCAAATCGCACCTAAAGGTCTTCCCCCTTGATCGTGCTTACGGTCACCTCCCACCTCCCTCTTCCCCCCCCGCCACCGGCTCGGGGTCAGACTCCGCCACTGTCAAGCGCTCCGGGACGCTACCCCACGTGAAGGGCGCTATATAAATGCAAGTTGTTGTTGTACTGGAAGTGCAGGAAATAACATCAGCAGTGACCTGACGACCCGGAAATGCTGTATAGCGGCTGTGTATTTTGTAGAGAACACAGCAACCAGTTTGTGCTCAGCATTGTCCCACAAACAGCCATGAAGTAAATGGCCAATTATATCTGGAGGATTGCTACGTGGAGAAACCCCCTACTCTGTTGAATATGGCCATGGGATCTTTAAAATCCACCTGAACAGCAGAGGGGACCTCAATTTAACAGTTCACCCGCGGACGGCATCAGAGTATCAGCCTATTTGAGTTCAAAGTCCCGACTTGGGGCTTGAACTCACAACCTCTTACTTGGAGGTGACATTGCAACTAGCTGAGCCAGGCTGACACATTACTGTACCTCCTTGCCTGCAGATTACTCTGGAACTCTTTGAGACTTTTCTCAGCGTGACGAGGAGCTATAAAACTGCTAGTTCTTTTGTTTGGCCAGAGGCTATGAACAGCGACGTGTCTGCAGAAGAATAAGTGGCATTTTGAGTTTATAGAACATTTCTTAAAACCTAAATACCATCAAAAACTGCCAACAGAATTTAACCTAGACAACTTGTCTCTGGTCCACAAAGGTCATTAACCCCCACATCTCCACTATTAAGCCCAAGCAAGTCAGCTGCTGCACTCAAAGATCCACACTCCCCTCTTTCCCCCTCACCCCATGTCCCAGTGTGTCTAAAACAAATCATCTCCATTAAAAGCAATCAATTGACCAAAGCATCTCATTGGCAATTCAATGTAACAAATCCTCTTTCCCTTCATTTAAACCTAGTCTTGCACCCTTCCTCTCTGGGCTCCACATACCTATCCACACTTTGGTGCAGCAATTGCTGTAACCTGTTTTTATTTGAACAGCAAACAAGCTATGTTGAACAGAGCCAGAATTTTGCCTTGCAATTATATAAAGAAAGAGGAGATGCAATAATCAAAATCAAGTGAGGCTTTAACTGGGACACAGTTTGGGTGGAGGCAAGTGGGAGCTGAATGATATGCCCTCTTTTAGTTTGTTTAATGAAACGCATTGTGTTTGGACACAATTGACTCCTTAATTCTATGCCATTATCAGTTGAGAAGGGAATAATCTTGTGAAAGGCAGTGGGAAAATTAATAGAACAAAAATAGGTCGAATGTCAGGCATCAGCCTGGCTCAGTTGGTAGCCTTCTCACCTCTCAGCTCTGCTTCAGAAGGTTCCAAGAAGTTCAAGCCCTCCCCACATCAGGACTCTGTCTAGGCTGATGCTCCAGTACAGTGTTCGAGGAGTATTGTGTTGTAAGAGATGCCATCCTTGTGGCTGAGACGATGATCCAAGTTCTCTGTTCGAGTGGACACAAAGGATACCGTGGCACTATTCGAAAAGATAAGAGTTTCTGCAGATGTCCTGACCAACAATCTCCCAGATAATAATTGGTGATTCACTTCTTGTGTTTGTGTAAATTGGTTGCCACATTCGTCTACAGAATACACAGTTATTGCACATGACAGTAAATCCTACGATGTGCCAAGGAGACGTCCTCCCGACGTGAAAGGCGATATATCGAATGCAAATGTTATTATTATGGCGGAAAGGAACCCACACAGGTTGGACAAGTGAGACGCTCACACAGTGCACAGAAATAATAATTCAGTCACTCCGTCCACGACTGTTTGTGGGACGCTGCTGCGCGCAATTGGCTGCCGCGTTTCGCCCACAAACCAAACAGTGAATTCACTTGATCGTATATCCCGTGAAGCGCTTTGAGACGTCTCGAAGACGTGATAAGGCGCGATATCAAATGCAAGGATTATTTATTATAACTGTATCACTAAGTGAAGATGAAAACAACTTCCTCAGCAGTGTGTGTCTTGAGTCATAAAGATCAGAACAGAGGGTTTCCGTGTTGGAATCTTTATGAAATAAACCTGAGCAAAGCTCAACCTGATCATTGGAGAAGGTTGTGCTGAGTTAGCCGATCCCAGCCAGGGCGGGGCTGAGAATTTTGCAGTTGTCCTCGGTGCCCTTGGGACAGGGAGGAGAAATTGAAGCTAAAGTTACTGCTTTTAATTGATAACTCGAAAACTCCTGCCTCTGTGTGTGTGTGTGTGTGTGTGTGTGTGTGTGTGTGCGCGCGCGCAAGTCGGGTGATGACAAGACAGGATTAGGTTGCAGGATGATGCCCCCTTGGGGTCAAATAGCCTGGCGACACTCGCATAAATAATGACCGTTGTGGAATGTACAGGCATAGACAGATACTTGAGGAATTGTTTACACGTGGAGTGAAAAGTGATTGCAATTCCTCCATTTGCTATAAGCATCTCTAACACTGGGATTGTCTCAAAACTTTACCAAGTTTCTGTAATGTGTAGTGACTGTGTATTTGTAGGCGAATGTGGCAGCCAGTGTTGGCCAGGAAACCATGAAGGGCCTTCTTCAACCAAGCCACTGTGGTGAACATTAAAGTCTTAACATTTCGGATCAAAATTTGGGAAAAATTATTGAATACGGTTCTAATTTGGAAACCAGTTTTTAAGAACTGCAATGAAATTGGCTTACAAATTAAGACGACACCATAGAAATTTTCCCAATAATTCCGGCCAACCTTAGATTTTAAGACAACAGACTTAAGTTAAGATTGAAAGAATGTGACAATCCTGGCTGAGATCTCACTCTCCACTGCACCAGCGACCTCAACGGTCCTGAGCTCTGGGACTTGATATCTCGCCAAGTTCTCAAGTTATTAAATTAAATCTGACCCCAAACTCCCCCACCCATCCAAAGCTTTGTACACCAATAACACCACCACCTTACATTTACATATAATCGCCCCTCGTGCAGGGTAGCATTCCAGAGCGCATGGGACCAAGAGGCCAATTTAAATGAGCCTACTTCTGCCCAGGGTTGACGGGAAACTGGGAAGTTAAACCTGGGAAGTTAAACCTAGTACCCAAATGAGCGATTGTCATTAAGGTCAGCACAGCCGGGGGATGAAACCTGGAACTTTCTGGGTCTGCATGGCTTTGTTCTTTGCCTGGAAATGGCTTTGACAATGGGGCCATCGGTGGTCTGATGGGAAGAGGGAATGGGGGGGGACTTCCTCCTTTTTGTTCAAATCTATTATTGAACAAAGGATTAGGCTGGTTGACTTCAGGAGCCGGAATAATCTGGGAAAGCACAGCTGTCCCTGGGACTAGAAACAATCACTTGACCTATCCCAGATCCAGCTGAACCGATGCCAGATACACACACACCACAACTTCACAAAAGGACCAAGGTTTTGGCTTCCTGAGCCTCAATTATTTGACTCAATGATGCCTTCTGTGGTGCCACAATGCTATCAATTGGTGCTGCTGTCTGTCTGAAATTAAAGGGGCTGTAACTCCTTTCAGATATATAATCCTGCAAGCCTGAAACAATACAGGGAGTGATTGCTGGCTCTCACCTGTGACTCGATGGCTTTCAAGGCGACAGTGCTTTTGTGTGTTTCCTGCTGAGCTGCGCTGCTCACCAGGCAGCTCCCAGAGAGCTTCTGGTATTTGCCATCCACCTTGCGAGGGCTCAAAGCGATGTTTTGTTGGATATCAACTGGTGACTATCCTCCTGGGGAGAAGTAACCAGGGTATTTTTTCAGCTGAGCTGGCTCCGTGGTGACGTGCTTGGCAACGGAATGTCAAACTCGAGCCAACCCCTCTGTGGTGGTCTCAGTAATCCGTTTCCTGAGCCAAGCAGATCAGCAGTACTCCAGAGGACTGCTGATAGCAACAGGAGTAGGCCATTCAGCCCCATGAGCCTGTTCCCCCATTGGACCTCAATTCCAATTACCTGCTGTTGCCCCATATCCCTTGATAACCTTACCCAAAACGATGAAAAGGCCAACCAGCCTGATAGGCAAGACGTGGAGGGACAGACTGGGAACAGTTGGCCTCATAGAGTTGTATAAAATGTTAAATAGGATTTAAAAGAAAGTAAACCTAGAACAATATTTTAGGATGCAACAAAACTGTTGCACAAGTTGCCTAGAGCTGCGGAAGGCAATTTCAGGACAGACGTCAGGAAGCTTTTCTTTACCCAGAGGGTAAGTAATGACTGGAATGGGTTGCCAATAAGGATGGTTGAAGCCAGGACACTGGGACTCATTTAAAGCAAAACACAGCTTGATGCTGTGATGGTAGGAATGTTGGGTAGATTTTCTGAAGGGATGAGATCAGATGGGCTGATGGGTCTTCATCCAAACTAATCTCATGATTTTTTTTTGCCTGCTTAAACTTCACGGTTTAATCAACCGAAGAGGTGGCTGTGGGCATTAATTCTGCTGCGCTGTACACAGGACAATTTTGATGGATGAAAGCTCTCGAGCCCTACTTACACCAGCTGTCTTTTATTGGTGTAGATCCAGATTTAACAAAAAATACAAAAACCAACTAACCAAACTTTAATTTGGAATAAAATGAACCTTCACCCACTGACTGTGAGTACAAGCCTAAGATTGCTTCATATTCAGCTCCAGCCAGCGAACCTGCCAGCAGGTTCCTGTAAATCGTGTCCACTGACCAGATCCAATTAAATGTATGCACCAAACCCTTAATTATGGGGTCCAATTTGAGAGATTTGCAGAAGGATTTTATAAATAAAAGCATGCGTGGCTGGACAACCCACTGAAACTTTGCTCGGAAACCTGTATCCTATTTGGCTTCAGTGATGTGCATTTCCAAAGGGTCAGTGGGCAGAAGTAAACCCAGAACAATACTGTCCGATACACCAAGTCAGCAGAACAAAAGGGCACAGGTTCAGGGTTACAGTGGACAATTTCAGGACAGATCCCAGGAAATGTTTCAGTACAGACACCAAGCGGGAAATATTTCTTTACACAATTAACGACTGGAACGGGTTTTGAGGGAGGGTGATTGAGGTCAGCACCTCGCTTAGTTTCGAAACAACTTGATGCTGTAATGGGAGGATGGTAAAGTGGGTATTCTGAGATGTAAATCCAAAGGGCCTTCTTCATCCAAACCTCTCTCTTGATCTTGTGACATACACAAGTAATTAAAAGTTATCCCAACTAATCCCAATGGTGCCACTAATATTTATGTACCTGTAGAAAGCAAGATAAACCTTCCTGAACCATGAAGTCTTGAAATCGGGCAAAATTCCAGCATTTAGGGAATTTAAACCTATTCCCTTGGGTATTGTGGACACAGGGATTGTAGCAATTGGTGTTATTACTCTTTGCAAAGTATCAGAAACGTTTCTTTTCCAAAAGAAATGGCTTCGCCATAGAAACACCACATTGGTTATTCTTTTATTGTCCACGTGACAATACGTTATAATACGTTATAAACATTCCCTGTTGTTCCCTCTCTCGCCCCCCACCCCCCCCCCCCACCCCACCACCCAATCCTCCGAGGAAGGGTATTCTATTCCAGGGTAAATTTACAGGACTAGACAAACCTCCCAAGCTCATTAAGCGTGCAATGTTGAACCCCTGCCAAACACTCTAGGGGGAATCTTCAGCATTTCCCTGCCAGAAGCGGTGTGCTGTCTGCCCACTGAAGGTCACACCAGCATTAGCTTTGCTTTGCTTCACGTACCTTTCAAATACCAGTGGGCGACATTGTTGGCATTATCCAGGGTTCTGTGTCAGTTTCGTGTCTCGGCGGGCAGATATCGCTGTCAGGTGAGCATGTTTTGATATCTGGTTTCCTGGTTAGTTCAGCAGCAACAACACACCCAAGCCTAACAGAGTTGGACCAAGTGTCAGGCTTTTCCAAACACCCTCAGTCCACGTGTCTGTTTCTTGGGGCAATGTCTAACCTGCACACAAAGAAGCCGTTATTTAATGTACTGCACAGCCTCACACCACCTCCCCTCCTCCCGAAGGTTTCCATTTCCTCCCTGGTCAAACCTGACTCAGGTATTCCCGAAATGTGGCTTGCAATCGGTGAAATGAAATCAATCTTTGTTCCCCTTTCAATCTTCGAGCAGCAGCTGCAAAAAAAAATGTTGCATTGCATTCGCTGAAATACTTCCCATATCACACTTTGTATGTCGCTACTTGGAGGATATGTTCATTTCCTCTCTCCCCTCCCCACCCCCCCCAACCACCTCAGTCTCCCCATTTACGGTTGAGCTTCTCAAAGGGCAATGTTATGAAAATACATTGTAAAAACAGAGAACACTAGTCAATGGGACTAATTCACCAGCATCACATCATTTGTCTCTGTGACCTTTCTGAGGGAGTGTTTCTGTAATCCATGTGTATCAATTGTACCATTGAAGTATATCCAATGTTTTTTTTCACATCATGGAATCTGTGCATGTAAGGATGGAATCAGGGCTTCTAACACTCTCATCTCTGGGTCAGAAGGTTGTGGGTTCAAGCCCATATCGGGACTTTTGAAATCATGTAGCCTTGGGGTGAGCTGCATTGTTGGAGGTGCGGTCCTTTGGGTGAAACTTTGGATGAGGTCCTCTGTCGTGGACTCGTGGAGTCCTGTAGCTCAGTGGTTAGAACACTCGCTTTGCAAGTGAGAGGCCTGAGTTCAATTCCAGGCAGAGGGCGAAACCTTGGGCAAGTTTCCTTACTCCACACAGAGCCTAATAATAATCCCTCCAAAACAAAAACAATAATAAATTGGTCATTTTCAATCTACAACTGTTTGTGGGACATTGCTGTGCGCAATTGGCTGCCGCGTTCGCCCACAAATATACAGTCAATTCACTTTACAGTGTGTTCTGTGAAGCGCTTTGGGACGTCCTCCCGAGACGTGAAAAGCGCTATATCAAATGCAAGGATTATTATTATTATTATTATCCCCATTCAGGTGGATGTCAAAGATCCTGTGGCACTATGTGAAAATAGAATTGAGTTTCACCCGGTATTCTGACCAACAATTCCCCAAATAATATTAGTAAAAATAATCCTTGCATTTGATAATAAAATAAAATTCATAATAAATAAAATCACCTCATCACTGTTTGTGGGACGTTGCTGTGTACAAATTAGGTGCTGCATTTCCCCGTTTCAGCAACCCCCTCCCCCCGGATAAAATTGGGGGTCACTCACTCCGTAGCTGTTTGTGGGACATTGCTGTGTGTATCTGGTTGCTACGTTTGCTACAAATATGCAGTCACTATACTTCACAGCGAATCTCGTGAAGCGATTTGAGACGTCCTCCTGACGTGAAATGAGTTACATCAAATCCAAGCATTATTATTATTACAAATTTATACCATTCTCGAGAGGAATGTAAAGCTGAGCACAATATCACGAGGCCGACAGCCAGACAGACAGACAGACAGGGTTTAAGATGCTGACGTTCACGACTGGTGCAGTGCAACCAGTGCTGATAACAAGCGCTCAAGTTGCTAACGGTTTTATGACCTCGTCGGTCACATTGCCTTGGGTTCAGACTGTTTTTCAACCGAGATGAACTGCCTCAGGAACCAGCGGCTACGGGTGGTAATCTGATATCACCCAAAACAGCAGAGTTCTAATCAGCAAAAGGCTGTTCTCATAAATCAACTGTTACCAATGTTTTTATGTTCGGTGTAATCCTTGTTGACAGAGATGTGCGGCAGGACTGAAAATGTTGTAGATGCAACAAATGTGGAGACTGATGCATTCTCTCGTTAACCTCGAGAAAGCTGAGCACAACTGGCCAGACAGGCCCTGGATAATAGGGCTCCACAACAGACCAGGCAAGTCTGTGCCGGTCTCGCACTTCACCCAGAATAGCCGAGGCAAAAATATTTTTTCGCGTGCTTAGCTCGCTGGAGTGCCAGCTCCTGCTCGCTTCCTTTGGAAGCTTCGCTCGCTCACTTTAACCCCTCGTTTATTCCTCGTGTGAATCACTCAAAGAGGCTGAAATCGCGCCTCAGCTGCACTCCCGATCTTGACGCCCTCCAGGCACGTTGTTCCCCGCGCGTCAGCAGCCCACCAGTGCCCTGCCTAAAGTACCGGCTCTTCTTCTGTGCGAGTCCAGACAGTGGGTGTCGAGACAGTGGGTGTCTAGGCATGGTGATGGGTTTCCATCATGTGCCAGACACCTTGTCCAACGTGTCCCACGCGTGTATCTCCATCTCAATACAAATCCAATACAAAATGACATTTGTATAGTGCCTTTCACGTCAGGAAGACGTCCAACGGCAATAGTAATTAGTGAGCGCATTTCCATGTTGGCAGGGTAGCGTCGCAGAGAGCTTAAACTCCAGTTTCTTACCCCAATAAACCATAGAGATCCTAGAAAACACAGTCCCCGATGGTGGGGCTGGTGAGGTCGAGAGTCGTGCAAAAGCCACGAGGCAAAGGGGGTGGAGGGAGGAGGAAGGTGTGAGCAGGTCGGACAATAGGCTTTGGAGTATATACTTCAGTAATGTTGCCCACTGTGGTGTAAGGCACAGAAAACAGGAGACCCTCCTCTCTACCCCCCACCCCGGAACATTTGTTAATTATTTGTTGAATAAACTGACCCCGACTGACCTCCAGACGTGCGGCCACACAGTAGAGAAATGATCCTCTGGTACGTGGGGAGCTAGTAATATGCTCTCTTATTTGTTGTGCTCACACAGTATGAACTAATGGTTGCTCCAGGAGGTCAACTTCCTTTAGGGAATAGAAATCTTTTTTTAAAGGAACATATTTGTTCTGTTGCCACGGCAATATTTTGTGCCTTGAGCACCTGCTTTCACATTTCCAAACAACTTGAAGTGCTGGGTTTTGAACCGCTGCATGGTAAAAGGGCTAATTCATATTTTTGGTTTTGATCATGTCTTTGAGATGTCGCAAGGCACTTCACAGGATATACTGCAAGGTCTATTGACTGTCTTTTGTGGGCGAAACGCGGCAGGGACTTTGAGCACAGCAATGTCCCACAAACAGCCATGGAATGAATGCCCAATTTTATTCAGCGGATTGTTGGCCAGAACACTGGACGAGAGAAACTCGCATCTCTTTTCGGATCGTGCCATGGGATCTTTAACATACATTTGAACAGGCAGACAGGACCTCACTTTAATGTCTCATCCGAAACACGGCACCTCTGACAATGTAACATTCCCCCAAAACTGCGTTGGAGTGTCAGCTTAGACTATATGATTCCAAGTCTTGACATCAGGGCTTGAACCCACAACCTTCTGACTCAGAGGCGATTGAGGGGAGGGTGAAAGGCATGGCAGCCTCCAAACCCGGTCAAACGTGAGCTACAGTTCAGATCTGTCTTTACGATGTACATCTGTATTTTATTCAGCGTTTCGGACAGAACTGCGGACAGCTAAGAGTTCAGAATGTCGGAGTGATTAAGCCGGAATCACTGTATGTTCTTTTAAGAGGACAGTGAGCTGTAAAGTGCCAAATCACTGCACTAGTCTGCGTCATTGCAGAGTACAAGCTGAACCTCTGTGGGAACAGACACAAGAATTCTGTGTCAAGTAGTGTTAAATAAGGAAACTAGCAGTGCGAACCAGTACAAAGTGGTAACTTATTGCCTTTCTTCCTCCGCCCCCTTCCCCTGAAGTTACCCATTTGTAGGAGTGGCGTTGGTGAGAATGTAGTAGAAAGTTAGTGCCTCCGAAATAGGACATTGTCTCTTCAAAGTCACAATATTAAGTAGCATCTTCCCCTGGAGGAGCCATTAGGACAAGCCCATTCCAAAGGACTTAGCCGTGACACGGCCTTGTCTGTGGGTACAGCGAGTTTACGATGAAGTGGTGATGTGCCGCCCAAAAAACCTTCATAAATTAAAGGTAAACACATAATAATAATAATCCTTGCATCAATCTTCTATATACTAATAATGACAAAATGTTTGTCTGTGTGTCCACCAAGATCGCAATAACCGATTGATGTAGAGACGTAATTTATGCCTCATCGTAAAGGTCTTGTATGGCGGACTGTCACGGGCATATTTTTTTTCGAGGCTCTCCTGTCATTGATGAGCTATATTAAAAATAGCTTTAATTAAGCCCCAAAATATGAGATATACATGGTATTCTGCAACAAAGTAGCGACAGAGGAAATCACACACCTTTCTAGAGGGATACATCTATACTAATCAAGCCACAATGTCTGTCTGTGTGTCCGTCCACCAATAACGCAATAAACTTTTGACCTAGAGACATAATTTATACCTCATTGGAAAGGTCTTGCTTGGGGGAGTGTCATGGCCATATTTGTTTGGGGAGAAACTCCTACTGCTGATGAGCTATGACCTAAACAAGCTCATCACACATTTATGGCAGTTTTGCTGAAGGTGTACACACAATGTTTATGGCGTGTTAAATAGATTGTGAGTGGTATCACTGAAATCTACATTCCATGTTGGATCCTTTGGTTGCGAGCGTAGATGCAATGTGTACAGCTAGTTTCATATAGCGCCATATCACATCATTGAGATGTCTCAAGGCGCTTCACAGGATACACTGTAAAGTGTAGTGACTGTATATCTTGTGGACGAAACGCAGTAGACAATTGCGCACAGCAGTGTCCCACAAACAGTCGTGGATTGAGTGACCAAATCATGGCAATGACTGACCATCATGCTCACTCACTCTGTCTGTCTGTCTGTCTGTCTGGTCCCTTTAAATAACCTACACTGCATTTTTTTGGGGGGACGGGGGTTGGAATTGCTTGATGGATATGGGGAAATACAGCACCAGGAGCCATTTGACTGTGGGAAAGGATTGGCTAATCCTACTCTAAACAAGCAACGAAAAGGCAGCTATTTTTAGGCATCTCTGTTTTCATCATGTCTCTGTATTTTGAAGGTTGCTGTGGAAATTTTGAGTGTGGCCCCATCCTTACCACCGTTCTGTTTCTCTTTTGCGAATGTTTACATTCCCCTCACCTCCCCCGCGCCTCTCCATTTCCCCCTATCCTCCCCGATTCTCGGAACACTTTAATCGAGGAATGTCATCCGCTGCTTTAGGGTGTGTTACAGTCACGTTAAGCTGTTACAATCAGCGGTGTGCTAAGCCCATCAGCAGGGTTAGCAAGTGTGGAAATGGATCCACTTGCAGCGCACTCTGGGGAAAGGGGAATTAACCCTTTGCCTGAAGCCGCGTTGGTTCTAATCACCAAGTGCTGCTATCTGAAGTCTCAGAATAAAGGCAGAGGTTTCTTTAACTGCCTAATGCTGCGTTTACCTTGCAGCATTTCCTCTTATCTGGAGTAGCAGTGCAAGATTCATTAGGTGGTGAAACTCACTTCAACTGTTTCCGTAGGCAACAGCATTGGCAACCACAATAAATGCTGTCTTGAGAAGAACACACTTAGCTCTCATCCCCCACAACCTCCGAGATGCGTTTCTTACTGGATCTAAATCTTTTCCCCAAAAACGTCCAAAAATTGACATCCCACATGTGTGTTGCTGCAGTGCTCACAAACTCTGCTCCTCTTTCCAACGTTTCCCCTTTCCTCCCCATCCTCTCCTCCTCCTTCTCGACCCCTTGGATAAAATTGCTCATTCGTGTCATGGCTGTTTGTGGGAGGTTAAATTGGCTATTGCGTTCGCCTGCAAAATAAAAAACACCCAATCACTGCACTTTACAGTAAATCCTGGGAGGCACTTTGAGACATTTTGATGGTGTTGCCCTATATCAAGTGAAAGGAGTATTATTAATATTCTCACCGTACTTGGTTATCCACATTGTCTCCGTCAAAGGCCTGTCTCTGTCCTTTGTGAAAGATGCTACGTCAGTGCAAGTTGTTACTGCTGCTGCTGTTGAATCCTCTCTTCCTTCCCCCCCAGTGTAAAAGGTGCAAATTCAGGCGATAGGCGATAGGAAGACCTTTACTTAAAGCTGCTCCAGTTGGGTTATTTCAAGGGTACCTGCAGTGGTAGACAAGGCCTGTCTGCCGTCAATAAACAAGAATCACTCCCCTCCCTGAACGTTTCCCTGGATTCAATCACAGCAAACTCCCCTGTGCACAGGAACTTAGCCTCATTGCGTTGGAGGTATTGCGTGGAAACCTGGCTCCGGCAGCAAAGACTCAGTAAAATTGGATTTGGGATGCCTTTGGAAGGCAACAGGTTAAAACTCAGTGTTGCACATTGGCCCTTGTAAAGCACTTGAAGACGGGCTCCTCAGTGAAAGGCACTTTAGTAAAAGTGCCATTTTGTTCTTGTCAGCGATGCTTCGAAACATTAACAGCAAGAGCTGATGTTGTTTCTCTGGTTTTCAATGGAGAGAACGCAGAGGAGGAATGGAATCCTCTTTGTGTTCAGAGTTGCTGATGATAATCAGCGCAGCACTGACAGAGGCTGAACCCTTGTCAGCGTGAAGCACTGCAGGGCATTACTCGATAGCACAAGGCCTGCCTTCCCACAACCCACATAACTGCTGATGGAGCCACAAGGCTGTTGATGTTTCCTATCTGGAGCTTCAACCACAGACACCGACAGCAAAGCGTTTGTTCCAATTACACCAAACCCAGCTGATACATCAACCCGACATGAAAGGCACTGTATAAGTGCAATTTGTTGTTGTTGTTGGTGGTGGTGGTTGTACCTGTGAGGTACGGTGCTTAAAGTGCTCCGAGATGCCGTCCGGTGTGAAGGGTGCTATTATAAATGCAAGTTGTCATTGCTTTCCAGACAGTGCGTTTCAGGGACTGTGTCGAGAAAGCATTGGGCATCATGGGGAAGTCAGGTTGCAGTTCCCCCTAGACTATTGCTGTGGGAGAGCTGGATTAACACAGTGCCCATGCCAATTTAGCACTCTTGATTCACGTAACACGATCGTCCCATTGTAATGTTACTGCATTGTATTCTCTCAAAGAGAAGCTGAATGTCTTAAGAGGAGGTTGACTGGCCATGAGTATTACAGAGCCAAGAACTGTAACCCCATGAAAACCAGGCA
This sequence comes from Callorhinchus milii, assembly GCF_018977255.1. Taxonomy (NCBI): domain Eukaryota; kingdom Metazoa; phylum Chordata; class Chondrichthyes; order Chimaeriformes; family Callorhinchidae; genus Callorhinchus; species Callorhinchus milii. Next base: position 22,105,362 of record NW_024704746.1, read on the forward strand.
TTATCTCACAGCCTAGGCTCATGGCCAAGAAGATATCATCTTCCACAATCCTTTCCCTCAGCTTAACTGCTGAAAGATGTTGTTTGAAGAGATGTTGACAAGACATAGAGTATGGACTCATTGCTCAAAATATTGTTGGCCAACTATCAATAGTCACCACCACAATATTAACCAACCGGGAGTTGTTTTGTGAACAAGTATTTTAGTGTTTCTTTTAAGAAAATTTTCAGGCTCTTTACATAAATTTGCCTGTGTACCCAGCAGTAAGTAGGAATCTGCCTGTTAGTTTTCCAGGGGTAATAATCCCTCCCCCCAAAAATGTGGTCACTCAATCCACGACTGTTTTGGGGCATTGCTGTGCGGAATTGGTTGCCGCGTTTCGCCCATAAAATACACAGTCAATCCACTTTACAATGTATTCTATGAAGCGCTTTGAGACGTCCCAACGACATGATAAGACGCTATATCAAATGCAAGGATTATTATCATTGATAAATTCAGATGTGACTTCCGTTAAGAGCTATATTCAACTTTCAAGCAGAATTGAAGATTTATGTAAAAAGATGCTCACACTGAAATGCTAAGGAAAGTGTTCTTAAGTCTAGGCCCAGGTGGAGTTTCTCCCTCCTCATCACTTGCCAGCGGCTGCTGCTGGAAAGTATGTTTTTGTGTATGAAACACACAAATGCAAATGTGAAAATGAAACTCTTCTGGCATATTTCCCACTCAACGGAATGCCCTATTGATGATCACTATCTTCCAGTCAGCTCCCGGCACCTGTTAAGCATCATCCAACACAAGTTAGTACCTTCGGGAGGAGGGAAAGGAATGATGTTTGAGAAATCACAAACCAAGCGCATCGGGAACAAGTTCATTGCCTGTGTTAATATCACAAAACAGATGGATGAGAAAGGGACTTTTTATGAAACCTGAATCGGGGCTCAATTCTCATTGCCAGTTCTATGTTTCTATAAAAATCCCCACGAGCTGATAGCCCATATAGCACAGTCCTCTCTCCGACAGCCCAAGCACCATATATTCTGCGATGATTTTTGCTTGACGTTTGCTGGGACTTGCCGGGCTGTGAGTTCTGCTCTGAAAAGGTTGTACAATTCTGCTCGACGGCTAGCTATTCCACTCGGCTCAACTTGGCCCTGGGCACTCCGAGCAGTCAGTTGAAGGCCTGAGAAACACAAGTGCCACAATATTCCGTATAATCCTCTCTTATAGCTGGTGCTGAATCCACAAAGCCAGGCCTCAGTTGAAAGGATTGCTCTCAGATAATGACAGCCTATGGGGTGGAAGTAGGATTGACACTTCCCATTTAGCGACAGACATTGTGTTCTAGAATCCCCTGTTGCAGACAGACAGTTCCCTATTGTGCAGCGTGCTCTCTCTTGCTGGCAGCGTGGCAGTGCCAATCCGGCTTTTCTTTCCCATTCTAGCTCTTCATTATTATCTGTTATCACATGCCAAATGCTGATGCACGTACTCCCATTGTGCTTGCTCAGCGTGTTGCATTGTTCCGGCTACACCAACGCCAACATCAACAGCCGAACGTCTCGTCTCGTATATATGTACCAGTGTCCAGGAAAGAAAGCTAACGTCCCTCTCAAGTCTCATTTATTCAAGGTTGAAACATGTGGCAATTCATAACAGCGTGAACCTGTAATGAAATGTGTGGACATCTCATGTGCCTATTTCACCTGGAATATTAGATGATGAAAGCCCTTGGTTATGCCATCGGCTCCTCCTGCCCTTCCATATCTATGCATACAATTTCGGAAGAGTCGGAAACGAAGGGGCAAGATCTATAGGCGGAAATGCACAGATGGGAGAAGTGGGAGGGCAGACAGTTCATGAGGTTTACACAATTACAGTTCACCTTAGTTCTGCTACCAAATTTGTACTGAGTATCAACATTAAACCATTGTAGGTTTCATTTATGTCCAGACCGAATGTAACCATTAATCAGCACAAACCGATGCATCTTGAAGGAAGAACTCCAGCCAGGGTCAAGACCAGTGTCATTCCCGCAAAAGACTATAATTCTATAACTGTGGCACAAGATGTCATTTGAGTCCTGCAGCAGACATGTCTACCACCCCTTGCACACAAGGCTTCTAAGTCAAGTTGTTAGCAAAGCTATCAAGCGCAGAAATGTAAACCCATTTGGGAAACTGCAGGATGCAGGGCTGAGAAGAGGAATTGGACAACTTGAATTGAATTGATTCTAAGTCTGCGCAGCAGAGCCCGAGTCTCCCAGTTCAGAAAAAATATCCTAACTACCCCTTTAAATTTTGTTGTTGCTGCAGTCCTAAGCGATCGCCTTGTCAACGTTGTAACCTGACAGCAAAGGCGTATCATTTTTCATTGGAAATTGCAGTCTGAGGTCTGCGTTGTGCTGCGCACGCCTGAACTCTGACCTTGTCCTGACAAACTCAGCTGCAAACTCTCCCGCTGTGATGACAGAGCCATCACACACACACACACACACACACATACAGAATAACACACGCACACACGTGCAACAATGGCTGTGTCATTACCGAGAAGAATTTGGAACGATGAAAAATTAAACCGGAGGTGTAATTGTTGTTTCCACTTCCAGAGTTAACCTCTTGCATAGGCACACGCACGCACAACACGTACACACGCCACACACACACACCACACAACACACACAAATAAAAAAACCCAAGCTGAATACTGTACGGTACGATGAAAAAATGTGACACAGCAACCTGATTGCTGCCTTGCTGAGAGCAAGTGGGAAGCAGGTACAGCCTGGAACACAGGCAAATCCATCTACAAATAAATAAATTGATAAATAAACATCTAACAATTACACACTGCACTAAATTGATCTTACGGACATACAGGGATAAGCTCCCTGTGACGTGCTTTGAGACGTCTCGAAGACGTGTTAAGGCGCTATATCAAATGCAAGGATTATTATTATTATTATCTGTCAAAATCCCTGTGTCTTTTTCAAGTGGATATCCTACACATTCTTTCATCTAGATATGGCCTTAGTTTTTTTTCAAACATGATTTTGGAGGGAGTAAGTGTTACAGTTCACAGTGTCAGAGATGCCTCTGCTTTGGTGAGCCTTTCAACCAAGCATTTTCCTGCTGCTCCTGGGAGCATTTGTTTCTCTTCCAACAAAATAAATCAGCAAATCTGTCAGTTAAGATATATAGAATAATGACTAGGAAACAGTAATTACCTAGAGAATACCTGCCTGAGACTAATTAAGCGGCAGTATAAGTTTCTATACAAAAGAGTAAAGTGTGACTTGTTTGTAACTCTCTTCGGAACACTTAAGATGAAAAGACAGCCTGGAAAGCACTCCTGGAGCTCTTCTGTGTACAGAATATATCATATGAAATTGGTGGGGGTCAGTCCTGTTTTGTTTCCTGATGGCGAGTGTAATGGTAGACACCAGGCTGTGATGTTACACTAAATCGATGCCCGAGACAGTCTTGAGTAAAGGATTGTCTATCATCAAGCCCCCAGATAGTTCAGTTGATAACTTCACTGCCAAATAAGCATCGGAGGATTATTCTGTGTTGGGAGTAACCTTAGAGTTACGGCACTCTCTCAACTGGCTCGAAACCCCGAAGATCTAAACTCTTGGACAAAACTTAGTCCATTAGATCACCTCAACAACAACAACTTGCATTTATATAGCGCCCCCCCCTCCCCAAATAAAATTGGCCATTCATCTCCTTATGGGACATTACTGTGCAAAAATTGGTCTGTTGCATTTGCCTGTAAAAAACACACACACACACACACACACGCACAGAAAAGAGCAGGAGATAAAGAGGAGAAAATAAGTTCTTAAAAAAAACTCACATAAGTCCTCATGTGTTTTGAGGCAAGGTGCTGACAAATGTGCTCACAGTAATAGAGACAGGACGAGGCTGATCAATTCACCACCAGGCATCGTGGTGGCAAGTCAATTGAGTTTTCAGACGAGGCTGAGATTTTCTTGGCTGTTTCAGCGTCTCTCCTGGAACTCCTCCAGAACAGAGACAAAGACTCTTTAAAATGCCATTTTTATGCATTCATTTTGCAGTTATTATTCCAAAGGTGTTCTGTAGTGATTTGTAAACAAAGGGGGCTGCAACTAAGGAGATCTCGGGCTAATCTCTGTGGGCGCTGATTTGGAAGCAGTTAGTTGGCGTTCATTTAGAACATTAACTATTTGGTGTGTGGAGGCTTTTTGCTCTTACTTTTCCTTCTTTACGGCTCCCATGATCTTACCCGCCAGGCTGTCGGTGGGCATAAGGCGTTTCATTGTTCACAGTAATAGCCCTCGCATTTCATGCAGCGATTTTCACAACGGGAGGACGTCTCTTAAGCACTTCACAGGACTTTAGTGTGAGGTTTGGTGACCATGTTCTTTGCTCGACGAGTTATGTACTTTACTGTATTAATGCCTTCCTAAAAGTGCAAGAGCTTCCCGATGTAATGAAAATACGAGTTTGCATAGGAGAACAATTCTAGTCTCCGCAGCGTTTCTGTTTGAGAGAAGACTTGGAGGGGAGGAAGGCCTTCAAACATTCCTAGAATTGGTACAGCTCTAAAACTGTCAGCGCTTCTCAAAAGTGTTGTATATTGCACCTGAATCTGAGGGATGCAGATGAAATATTCTCTCCCGTATCCCCTCCCCCACCCCCTACACACACGCAATCACTGTCAAGACAGTAGAGATCGTGATTTTGACTGGGTTCAGCTCTTCCTGAGAAGATTGGTAACCGTTTAAAATTAATGTGTACATGTGTGTGTGTGCGCGCGTGCGCGCGTGTGTGTGGCGTGGTAAGGAATTTCCAAAAGATTTGAGACAATAAATATTTGAGAACTGATTAATTTGGGAGGAAATATCCATGCCCAGTCCAGTCCAGCCCAGTTCATGGAAATCTATTCTATCCGCTTAAGCAAGGCCACTTCTGCATCAGGGAAGATTGTCACAATGAGAAGAATAGGGACTGACAGAGGCAGCTTTGTGTGAAACGTGAGCTCAATTTCACTGGGGACTGGGTTAGAACTTGTAACGCGAATCGGTGGTGACACATCAGGAAATTGTGTGGTGTGGGGTGGGGGTGGCGGGAGAGATGGGGTGCTGGGGGGGAGGAGGGAGGAGAGGAGATTATAAATTAACTACAATATGTTAGCGGGTGCAGTAACTGCATGGAGTGCTTCAGTTTAGAGTGATAATTGGCGAATCCTCGTCAACACTCGCTCCCAGGTAGACTGATGTGATGTTTTACACTCCTGGTCTTTGTTCCACCCCAACCCAGCGCACAGCACACGCTCAGTGCCACTTTATTACTTGACAACCTAACATATCCCCCAGTTCCAAGCCGACTCTCCTTTGATGCAAACGCAAGGTGTTGACTGTGAAAGAGTGTGCGTGTATTCTTACAACTAAACCATTTGTCTTATTGCACCAAACAGCAACGGAGCAGTGACTCTGATGTAGCTGCTCATTTTTCCATCTGTTCGGAGACCGTTAATTACATTGATTGTAGAGTGATGAATTGTTTAAGAACCTGCCAGGACTCAGGATGTCAATGCACTGCAGTGATCAGCTGCTCATTACACCTTATTTATAGCTGTATCTGCCATTAACATCCAATAAAAGAGATGTGCATGGATTCTGCTGTCTTAAAGGTACAGCTGAATAATGGACTCCCTTGACCTTTATGTGAAAGGATGTCCCTGGCATGAAGTCAGGGCACTAAAAATCCTACAGTAATGCTGTTATTCTAGGCCAGATCTTGTAGTATGCAGCAACATTCATTGTGAAGAATAAGATCACCTCCAAATGATCACTTTCTTTGGGTCAGTCAGAATGTTGTGGGTTCAAGGTCCACGTTGGGACTTTGAGTTCACAGTCTATGCTGACACTCCAACGTAGTGAGGGGGGGGTGGGGGGGGTGCGGAGTGCTGGATAATTATAGGTGCACAAATCATGTTAACATTTGGGTTCAATTATAATAATAATCCTTGCATTTGATATAGCGCCTTATCACATCTTTGAGACGTCTCAAAGCGCTTCACAAGAATATACTGTAAAGTGAATTGACTGTATATTTTGTGGGTGAAACGCAGCAGCCAATTGCACACAGCAGCGTCCCCACAAACAGTTGTGGATTGAGTGACCACATTATTATTATTAATTTGAAGGGTTTATTATCCCCAGAAAAGCGATCCACCAATCAACTAACAACTGGGTTCCTACTTACCGATAGGTAAACAGAGGCGTGTGGAGTAAGGAAACTTGCCTAATGTTTTGCCCTGCCTGGGAATCAAACCTGGTCCTCTGGCTTGTGAGGTGAGGGCTCTAATCACTGAGCTACAGGACTCCACAATGTGTCAGAGTTCACAATTCATGCTTCTTCTTGGCAGCGAGTGCCACGTGAAACAAGTTAACGTCTGAATGGGGTGGCTTAACCTGGCGACTCTGGACTGGAGACAGCTCAGTTCAGCTGGATCGTTTGTGCCATGCTATTAACAACTGGCATCTCTCATCACCGTATCACCTTACATGCAACATGTCAAGACAGCAATTATTTTGTGGGTTCAGCCTTATTTCCGAGCGGCAGAGCAGTGATTGTTTAGTTCAGCTGGTATGGTGTGGAACATTTTTTTTCCCAAACAGCATTATTCTGTGGCTGAAGTCAGTGACGATAAGGTGCTGTTAGGGCTATGACACATACTGACAGGACATCGAGCTGTGGCCAATATTTTGCAAACAATGTTTGTTTCCAGCATCTGCTGGGCTTGGGGCTCAGTTGCAATCCTCACTTGTGTGTTAGCTCGCACTGCCCAGAGGGGTTACTTTGGCTATTGTTTTCGTACATTTTCCAGTAGGGGACCACTTGATACCAATCTTACTGCCAACAGGGATTCTTGCCACACAGCTCCTGTTAACCCTACAAGCCGAAGCCCTAACAGGTAGGGTGGTCCTAGCTGGACAAGCCATTGAAAATGCCAGACAGCATTTTCAATGGCAAGCTATGCAGTTTTAGCTGGTTTAACTCCAGCAGTTACCCCAACCTTGGCTCTTGCCAACAAGCACTGAATACTTTTGCGGAACTGGGGCAAGTAGGGTGCGTCCCTCCACAGAGGGAGTGCACATTTCACTCTAGACGCAAGGAAACTTCCATGTGTAAGTTGCATAGATATGTGGAACTCTTAAGTGTTGCTGGGTTTCTGTATATGCCAAAATAAAAGCAATTTGAGGCAGGATATGTGTAGCTGATATTTTCCCACCACTCCCCAGATCAGATTCTGTGCTGATTAGTTTTGAAGTGAGGGTTAGCAATAAGCAATTGTCCCCAGGGCTAGCACAAGAAAGGGGGAGCGTTGTAAAGGGCATGTTGCGGTTGCGGAGCAACAAGCAACAACAACAACAAATTACATTTACACAGTGCCTCTCCAGCCAGAAGGTCGTCCCAAGGCGTTGGACAGTCAGGGATCCACACCCGAGCTGAGGGTTGGGATCAGGAGGGGTGGATGGAGGGTAGGAGTAAGAGGGTGACTGAAGGCACTGTTGAAGACGAGGGTCTTGAGACGGGTCTCAATGCAGCCAATGAAAGGAGGAATTGAGAGGTTTCGAGGAAGTAAATGTCTCCTTAAAATCAACTGTTCCGCTTTAGCTCTGCTGCATAAATTCAACCTCCATCCTCCAGATTTTAATGTAACATGTTAACGCTTCTGGATATCAGCTTTGCGAATCTATGCTGAAGGGACTCATCACAGTTTAAAAGATTTAAACTGTCTGTGTGTTGGGAACTGATTGAGTTGCATGAAGTTGGCTTTGGTGTAGATGTGAGTTTGATGATATGGAAGCAGGTAGTGCAGCTGATCTATCAAGGGTGTACTTTATGCATGCAGACAAGCTCCCTTTATCTTACTGTAATAAGTATTGCTGTAAGGCAAAACCAAGTCTAGCTCTCAAACAAGGCAGCAGAGAAGAAAGTCTCCTTTCTGTAATAGCTGTTGAGGTTGCTGATTGAAGGTATCTCCCCAGGCTTTGTCAATCTGGTACAATATAAAAATAATCCTTGCATTTGGTATCGAACAGACTATTTACTAAATGCACCAGATGCATCTTTTGATGGAATATCAGCCATTGTTTTTATCATATATCACACTATGCCCTATAACAATAATAATCATTGCATTTGATATACAATACAATATAAAATTACATTTGTATAGCGCCTTTAAGATCCTTATCGTGTATTTGAGACGTCTCAAAGCGCTTCACAGATATATTGAAAGTGTAGTGACTGTATATTTTGTGGGCGAAAAGAAATAATCCTCCAAAAAGAAATAATAACAATAACAATATGGTCAGTCAGTCCATACAGTGTCCTGTATGTAAAGGGTAGTGGAAATCTGCAACTCTTTCCCCCAAAAGACTGTGGATGCTGAATCCATTGAAATTTTCAAGACCAAAATTGATAGATTTTTGTTAGGTCAGGGTGTCAGGGGATATGGAGCAAATCCAAGTAAACTGAGTTGAGGTACATTCTGATAGGATGGATTACTCCTGTTCCTATGTTTTCTGTGAACACCATGCAATTATCAGTTTGAATAGCTTCACAATCTTGGTCCAATAAGGATTATAATAGGAGACTATCCTCCTACCAGTTTTGAATAGTCCTGTGAGATTATGTTTAAATGCACTCCCTTGATTTACTTCCTAATGAAAAGGGAGGGCAGTAAACCATTCGATGCACCAAGTGCTAAAATAGGGTCTGGGAAGGCTACTTTTAATATCAAAGCTTATAAAGTGAAGAAAATCAATATTCTCACTTAGATTTACATTGGCTCTGTGCAACTGTTTGATGATGAATTTTTAATTAAAATTGTTGGACTCCTTGCAGCGATCATTACTCCACTGAAACCAGTGTACGGAGTTAAAGTGTCTTTGATGGAACAGACGCCCAAATGTTATTTTATACCCAATTTTTCAAAGAGGTTGTTTCCTTAGCACTCTCCAGCAAACTGGGCATTCTGTGATCTGATGGTAATTGTATTCCTTGTTATAATCTCTAACCTGATTTGTCACTAGATGTCTGTAGCACTCTCTCACGTCTGAGTCAGAAGGTTGTGGGATCAAGGTCTTTGAGCTCACAGTCTATGCTGACACTCCAACGTAGTGGTGGGGGGGAGTGCTGGATAACCGTAGGTGTAAAAATCATGTTAACATTTGGGTTTAATTCTAATAATAATCCTTGCATTTGATACAGCGCCTTATCACGTCTTCGAGACGTCTCCAGGCGCTTCACAAGAATATACTGTAAAGTGAATTGACTGTATATTTTGTGGGCGAAACCCGGCAGCCAATTGAGCACCGCAGCGTCCCACACACAGTCGCGGATCGAGAAACAAAATAAAAACAACTTCCAAATAACGGCTGGGTTTTATTGCAAATTTATCTTAAATTCAATTCTTCCCTGGTGGAGATGTATTGCTTCCACCAACCTCTGACACTCCATTTGCTGATCCTGTGCAAAATTGCCTTAACCAACAACAAGGGCTCAAATTCAGGAATTTTATCATAACCTGTTGGATCACTTGAATAGAACGACCCCTGATATATTAATGACTGAAATAGAATCCATAATAGCTTTTAAGCGAGAATTAAAAAAGTATTTCATGAAATGACGTTGGACAGCAACAAGGAAGTGGGACTGAATGGGAAGCTCAGATTGCTGACCAAGACATTGACGGAGCTACATAGTGATGTGTTTCTACTTCTATACTGTACCAAAGAAGCTCAAGTGTTTGTTGAAGCATTTTTTTTGGTAGACGGATCACCGACAAGAATCCCGGCCTGTTTTCTAACCTCATGCCATTGCCTTGCAGATCTGGCGGCTGTTGATATTGATCAGTATGACAGCCACACCATTGCTGAAGCACTGAAGCATTACTTACAAGAGTTGCCTTCACCTGTGATTCCACCAGTTATATACAGTGAGCTGGTCTACACTGCCCAAGGTAAAAACACAGCGAGGACGACTGGCGTTGAGCTTGTTACATTGGGACACAATTGCACTGTGTCCCCCCCGAGTCTCAAAGTGATTTCTGCAATGCTCTGACCTGCATTACTGTGACCAATTTATGATGTTATCTCGTTAGTTGCACCACCTTTGCAGCAACTTTGTAAGCTTTTCGCAACTGTGGACTGGAAGACTGAGCCCATATGACAAATACTGACTTAGAATACTTTGATGTTTTACAGTGTTTCATTTCTGATCGTTTGACTTCTTTGCACATAAGTTTGTTCCATCTTGCAACCGAATCTGACAAAGTCAGAGCTCAGGCAATTGTGAATCTCACATAGATTTCAGTCACGTGGGCGGTGCTCCTGGGTTCCACTAAACTGAGCAGCTATTCAGTTATTTTTACTAATTATTTATTTATTTATTTAATTGATTGATTGATTAATTGATTAATTAATTATTAATTGGAAGGATAAGACCACAAGTCGGTCCCCCCTAATTCGCCAGCACAACCTCAATTCACCACCACTGTATCCACACAAACATGGTGTTGCTGTTGAATCGAATCTAAACGCATTTTGAAGCTCTTTGCTTGTTACTCGTGTGGCGTGTGTCGGCCTGGCCCAGTTGGTAGCGCTCTCGCCTCTCGAGTCACAGGATTGGGGGCTCAAGCCCCACGTCAGGTCTTGGAACTAATATAGTCTAAGCTGACATTCCAATGCAGTGCTGGGGATGTGGTGTGCAACATTGTTGGAAGTGCCGTTCTTGAGGTGAGATGTTAAACCGAGGTCCTGTCTTGCCTGTTCAGTTGGACGTTAAAGATCCCATGGGACTACTCCTGGTTAGCAATCCCCCAGATAAACTGGTCATTGACTTCATGGCTGTTTGATGTGCGCAAATTGGCTGAGACTTTTACCTATGAATACACAGTCATGACAATCTAGCCTATATCCTGTGAAGCGCTGTGAGCCAGGATCAGGTGCTGTATCAAATGCAAGGATTGTTATTATTATTATCAGAATGTTAAAACAACTGAAGTGTGTGCGCGATGCTCACCCTATGAGGGTGGCAGTACTGACAGAGATACACGGCTCGCCTCTGTGATTTAGCTTGAAGGAATGGTTGGTTGGGAGCATATCAAAATGAGGGACTGTCGACAGGTATGATGAGGGTTGGGATGAGGTTAAGCACAAGCAGTCTGTGCGGCCCACACAATAGAGCTACTGTAACATCAGTTTTTATTTTGTTTTTATCGCCAGACGCCATCCGGCGTGAAGTGCGCTATATGAAATGCAAGTTGTTGTCGTCGTTGTAGGAGACTTGCTGTAACTGCTCACTGTGTCTTCAGACACAACATTCTTATTAAAAAATCAAACCCGGCGTCTCGAAACCCATGCTAAGAATAATTTATTGTTACTTTTTTAAAAAATAAATTACTGGGTAAGTGATTTACTTATCCCTCCGATCCAATATTCAAGGTACTGATGGATCGCTGTAATACAGTGATTATTTTTCCAATCTCGGACCCTGGTCTGGTCATCTAAACGCTGACACGTGGTAAATGTGTCATTTTCACCCTAATAAAATATTACTGAACTAAGATATCAATCAGCTGTGAGAGATATTAGACCGTGTGTATATAGCCAGTGTTCAGGTTAAGCAGGACAACATTTTGGATATTGCTCCAGAGGAAAAAAGGTGGTGGCGAGGAGAGTAGTGGCTTCACAACGTTCCAAAAACATCAACTGCTTTTATTCCGCAGACAGTTTATTTATGTATTAGAATAAAATAATCCTTACATTTGACATAGCAACTCTCGCATCGAGATCACGTCTCAAAAGGCTTCATAGGATTTACAGCATAGAGTAGTGACTCTGCGTTTTATAGGTGCCTGAAATGAGGAGCCACAAGCACACGTTTCAAAGAAAAAGGAGAAAATAATCTTCCCAACAGGAGCATAAATATTATTTACAAATCCTGACTGGTTTTAAAGGCCTTTTTTTTTCCATCAGCAATTTCACCCCCATCTGTAGTCAGAGGTAAAAACACAGTGACGTTTAGGGCTATTATGGGACACTTGAGGTTCCTTCTGTAACCCTAAGGGCAAAGAAATTACCAATTATATTTCAAATGTTGCACTTAAGATTTGTTCGATTGCACCCCTAGGCTAAGCTCAATAAAAAAAAAGTATGTTTTCGAGCAGAGAAGCTGGGATAGAAACCGTTCATAAAGTCATCGAGCAAGCCTTTGCTGTGTCGTGTCAGAGACAATATTCTTTATTACATTCCAGGCTAATGCTGGTGAAAGGTGTGGCAGACTTTCTGCTAACCGTAGTGACTGTGACGCTCCCAATAAAGAGATGTTCCCGTTGTGATGTTTGCCTGCAAGTACGTAGTCACGTGGAGTCCTGTAGCTCAGTGGTGAGAGCACTCGTCTCGCAAATGAGAGGTCTTGGTTTCGATTCCCGGGCGCTGGGCGAAACGTTGGGCAAGTTTCCTTACTCCACATACCTCTGTTTAGGAACACATTTGCCAGTCGATTGGTGGGGGTAATCGCTTTTCTGTGGGTAATAATCCCTTCAAAACATTTTTAAAAAATAATAATAATAATTTGGTCACTCACTCCACGACTGTTTGTGGGACGCTGGTGCCCATTTCACCCACAAAATATACAGTCAATTTACTTTACAATATATTCTGAGAAGCGCTTTGAGACGTCTCGAAGACGTGATAAGGCACTATATCAAATGCAAGGATTATTATTATTATTATCACATCCTGCCAAGCACTTGGACACGTTTTGATGGTTTGATAAGATGCTAAATCAAATGCAAGGTTTATTATTAATATTCTTATTATTATAAGGGCACATTATCAAAGCAGGAACCAGACAATTTTGCCCACTGTCTCTCATGAATAGCATCCAACAATACTTTTCTTGCTCTGTTGCAGCGATCAGCAGTTAATAATAATAATAAATAATAATAATCCTTGCATTTGATGTAGCGTGTTATCACGTCTACGAGACGCCTCAAAGAGCTTCACAGAATATACTGTAAAGTGAATTGACTGTATGTTTTGTGGGCAAACCAGTTTACCCAATTAACTGGGAAGAATGAGCATTGCAGGAAGTGCAAGAGTGCTGAGGGTGATTGTTGTTCAATCATTTCCTCTCAGCCATTTCCCCACCTTTGAAAAAAATCCAAAGGTGGGCAAATGGTTTCGAGACATCAAAAGAATTGGGATGAAATCTTTAGGGCTTTTCTTCACTCAGCTGAAAGATTATATTGAACTTTTCAAAAGACATGTCCTCAGGGCAGTTCTGCCTTTGTTGGTAAACCCACGCTCCATAATCCTTTTTTTATCAATGCACACATATGAGACTGGGAACTCACGTTACACAGTCTGATTTAACAGCTCCATATTTATTAAATAATTAATGCAAGTCAATGTGGTTCAATTTCCCCAGAAAGTTTTAGACGGGCCTTTTTTTTCCAAATCGTTCATCTGTTTACTTTCCCTTTATGTCTGGGATCTTTCGATCATGGCTTAGGTGTGAAGACGGGATTAAATGATTGGTAGCATAGGTCGTGCGAAGCTCCAAGGTCTGAGCTGCTCTTCTGATATAATATGATTTAGACCGGGGTATGCCTTTTTAAGACGCAGGATTTTAGCTTTTCGGTTGGATCATATGTTGTTGCTCCAGTAAGTTTGTCGCAGTTTATTTGCAACAAGACAACTTTATAATAAGCAGTGTTGTGTAAAAGTCGGGGTGACCTTAATCGTGATGCGATTGCAGTGAGGTTGGGCTCCAGTTTCCTACCCGCACACTGTCTCAGTCGGTATTCAGTGTGGCACTGAGTCATGCAAGGCAGGGCGGTTCCAGTTTAGGATCTGGGGGTGTGAATGGGTTGCACCTCAAAGGAACAACAAAGCTTAGCGCCTCTCCTTGTCTCGTGCCCAGATACATAGAACAATACGGTGTGGGAAAAGGTCGTTCAGCCCAACTAGCCCAAGTGGATGCTTATATTCCACACCCTTCCCGTTCTCCTCTCCTTCACCAAACTATTCCCTTCTCCCTCATCCGTATATCCAACTTGCTCATGCGACCGAGCCTTTAATTTTAACTTGTACTCATCCCCCTCCAAAGAATATTTTCACGCACCGCTCATGCAGGTCAAGCCATCAAGAGTACCACTATCTGTACCCACTGTAAGCTTAGTACGAGCAGTAATATAGACTGACTGTAAACAGAGTTATTTGTGGCAGCTAAGATTACAACTGGGTCTGATTACACTATATAAATGCAGACTGTCCAGTGGGGCTGGCGTGAATGACGAGTAATATTTATCCAGTGAGCAGACCTAACTCACTTGACACTTGAGCAGCAGAGATGCTGGTGCATTGGAGGCAATAAGGTGGATGAGTTGTGTAAATATTGTCTCACGCTGGATCCCGCGGAGTATACTATTTACACACGGAAAAGTACTGAGAAGAGTTGACATTGGGTATCCACACGTGTCTTGGCCTTGCATCAGATTTATTTCAGCCAAAAGGACCATTAGTTAAGCGCATGTAAATGGCGGTGTTCATTCTACATGTTGTTTCCATGTTTGACATTTGTGATAGTACCTTATCGCATTGTCAAAATACCTCAAAGAGCTTCGTAGCATGTCCTGTAAGGTGTACTCTGCATTTAGAGGCGAAGGCAGCATCCAATTTAGACACATATTGTTTGGACCCATTGTGGCCCTGCTTTTAATCCCTTATGTGCCAACCCCATGTCCTTTTGGAACTCTTTGGGTGCTATTGCTCCCAGAAAATCTCGATGTTTCCTGCAGGGGTCTCATTTACGGCTGGAGATAGGCAAAGCTCCTCTTTTTTTGTCCATGAATAACAAACCATCTCTGTGTGGTTCCATTCTAGACAGGTATCGAATTTTATAAAATAGAAATTGAATACCCTGCTCTGTCTATTGGGAGACAGGAATAATTCAACAAACGGGCTGGTGCTAATTGGTGCAGGATCTTTACAAAGAAATAAACCATCAGAGGAGAGGAAACCTCTGATAATAAGCACATCAATAGATCTATCTGCTGCTTGGAACAAAGACGCAATGTAAGCATAAAGCCAAGGAATTTCTCACTGGTCACACAAGGAAACAAACTGATTTTGCGATCAAAGCACCAAGACATTTTGACTTGTCACCAATATTTATCCTTCGCTTTTTACAGTTGTTTAAGTCAAAAGGCTATCAATATAATTCAGGATCGGCTTACCGGAGAGTTTATTTGCATTTCTGGAAAGTAATAATATCTTTATTTATATATAAATATCCGTTTCAACCGCAATAAGTAACAGACCCTGAAATCACAATATTGAAAGTGTAAAGACTATGGAAAAGCCTGTAATGGGTCAATTACCCTTCGTAAGAACAGAGCCTGAATGAATTTGCTTAAGACATTCGGAGCAACAAATTCCTCCCAAAGCAGTTAATAATAATAACCCTTGCATTTGATATAGCGCCCTATCACATCTTCGAGATGTCTTAAAGCCCTTCACAGAATATAGTGTAAAGTGAATTGACTAAAGAGTTAAAGAGATAACACAAGGCTTTAAAAGTGGGGTAGGAAGGAACAACAACAACAGAATTGTAAAGCGCATTTCACGTCAGGAGGAAGGGACTCTGGGATGCAGTTCCAAAGTAAGACGGGGGAGCAGAGTCAGATGAACCATCGAACATTGATGGTGGATGTGAATTGTATAGGGGATATGATGTAAGCTGGTGTTTGAGGAGCAGGAGTGACCAGGTCAGTAGGTCAAAATCATTTCTCCCTTACCAAAAATAAGCTTTGGTGGATAACTGAAACATCTTTGTGAAAGCGTGCTAATAATTCATACTTTAAAACGGGGCGACATTGCTCAGAAGAAATACGAGCATTGAAACCAGCTGGCCTCAGATTGGCCCTCTGGAGAGATTTAACCTCCCGAAGGATCGGGTCGTTGGGACAAGCAGCTGGGAAGAGTTGAAAGTTCATTGCAAGTTCCCACTGTGGGGGAACCCAGCATTGTAATCACTGCAAGCACAGCAGCGGGGGAGCGAGCGAATGTCCCAGACAGAGACAGCCCCATGTTGGATCAAGGGCAAGCTTTCGACC
Source organism: Callorhinchus milii (assembly GCF_018977255.1). Taxonomy (NCBI): domain Eukaryota; kingdom Metazoa; phylum Chordata; class Chondrichthyes; order Chimaeriformes; family Callorhinchidae; genus Callorhinchus; species Callorhinchus milii. The sequence continues at coordinate 22,121,550 of NW_024704746.1, forward strand.
CCTTAATTAGGCTGGACTTGCTGGGGTAGGCCTTCTGCCATTCATCATCCATGAGCGTCCATCCCAATGACCTGTGAACTTTCACTGTTTGCTTTCTTATAAATCCTGTAACAAGATATAGATCCATCACTGGGTCTTGTCAGGGGCAGTGACCATAAAAATGTTCTATGGACCAATATGTGGCCCACATCTAAAAACACACAGGTCAGGTACTTTGGTGTCCTCTTTAGCAATGCCTATGGCTACCTTTTCCATACTGTTTATAGGATTTCCAGAACGTTCCGGTTTGCATTTGTCTTTAGAAATGTATAAGTGTAGAATTCTGCACACATTTATTTTGGAGTTAGGTTTAGAAAGTGGGATTTTGAATGAAAAACATGGTGCACACCTGCCCCTCAATCCCTATTATTGGCTCTAAAGCGCTCCAAGATGGCCTATGGCGTGAAGGGTGCTATATAATTACAAGTTGTTGTTGTTGTAGTTGCATTTGCTGCAGGAAAACCTATTGCTGTTTCCTCTTCCCCTTCCTCCCACCCCACCAACTCGAACGCAAGTGCATCTCACCCCTTCTCTACGCGTTTTCATTGCCCCTTTCACCCAAGATCACAAGAGATTTAGATGAAGAAGATCCTATCACCTCATTATAACATCAAGCTGTTTCCTCAATGAGTCTAGTGTCCTTGTCTCAACCACATTGGTACTAAACTGTCCAAACTGTTGGTTAATCATATGTTTCCTTACAGATTTCTCACTATTCCATTTGCTTCCTTACACGGCAATTGTTCCAGAGCACTTTAATTGTACTTTTAATGAACAGGATGCAATGTGACGGGAACAAGAGTAGCGATAATCCTTCGAGCCTGACCAGAAATTTACAATCTGAGTTAACGAGGGACAAACAGTGATTACTTTGGTTTGTGTTTCTCAAGCTCTGTAATTACTTTGTGTGAAGATTAGGTGTCCCGTTTGGCTTCAGAGCATTATTTTTCAATCTACGCTGGAAAGTGCGCACGTTTCTTATGTGTTTATATTATAAAAAATCACTTGAAATTCATCCTGACCTGAGGCCTTGGCTGCTCAAATGATCGAAAAGATCACTGTCTCTCTGGGGATAATCTGGGAAGAGCATTTTCATCAAAGGTGGATTGGGTTTCCCCCTGTGAGGGATTATGATCAGAGGAATATAGGCACTGACTGCAATTTCTTAACTTCCTCATTTATTTCAAAGGGATCTGTCTGTCTGTGGCAGCACATCCCGGTCTCTCTGAGAGTGGGAACACTGTCCCATCACAATGTGATGTTCCCCCTTGTGTATCTTTGCCTCGTGCAAGCACTTGCCGTGGAACTGCCCATCGCAGTGTGAGGCAAACAAACGGTGAGGGAGGTGCAGAATCCGAGGTTAGGATATTTCTAACACTTTTCTAATTTTGTAGAGGACCACCAATGGTTCAAACCCGTCACTGATATCCACAAAATATACAGTCAATTCACTTTACAGCATATTCTGTGAAGCGCTTTGAGACGTCTCGAAGACGTGATGAGGCGCTATATCAAATGCAAGGATTATTTATTATTATGAACCAGTTTCAGGAATCTCAATCCTCTTCCTACCCTCTCCTTGTGAAGAGGCCTGTTTTCTGGTCTCTTTTGTTGTCTCGGATCCTGCAACCCTTTTAAGGTGCTTTTTTTCTTAGACTTTGCTCCTTCTACTCTCCATTTAATAACATTGATCCCTCAATTCACAGCTGTTTGTGGGATGTTGCTGTGCGTACATTGACTGGCACATTGGCCTACAAATATATATATGTGTGTGTCAATGACAATTTGCAATAACTTCTGTGAAGCGCTTTGAGGCATCCTCTTGATATGAAAGACCGCTGTTTCGAAAGCAAGGATTAATATTTGTTCCACGTACAGCTCTCAGACTACTGTATAAATAGTGGAGCTCAGCCGAAATTGGTTGACTCCAAATGTGAATTCAGATTTTGTAATGATGCGATTGATTTTTTTTTAATAGGCGACATCAGTAGTTTTCACACCTGTCACTGCAGTTCCATGGATGGTTCGGAACAGATCTGAGCTGGCCCCAGTTCAGATCCCTTTTGGATTCAGACACTGTCCTTCACCTCACGTCTGATAAAATAGAATCATATGTGTAGGCTTTTCAATGCCCTTCCGTGAAAAAGGGATTTATATTTCCACAGGGGAGGCTGGCTGGATGACTCATGAGCAATCAAGCTGCAAATGAGATACAGTCAGCCTCGCTAACAGAAATAATAATAAAAGAAATCAATGCCAGTTGAATGCATCGAGGCTTTTGTCGGTCAGCCTCTCTCGTGCTTTTTGAGCATCGACTATATATCGATGGCTGAAATAGAATAGTGGGAAGAAAGCATTATGTGAGCTGTTGTGATAACAAGGAAGGGTAGAAATTCCATTCCGTGCTGCACCGCTGCCGAAGACTAGTATGGGAAATCCTGCTAACGGCCGACGGCCTCTGACAATACAGCAATCCTCCAGCATGGAATTAATGTTAGCCTTAGAAAAATCCCAAACATGGGGCTTGAAACCACAACCTTCTGATTCAGAGGCAAGAGTGCTACCAACTAAGCCAGGCTGCCACATGTGATGTATGTGGAGAGTTTACCAAAGTCCTGATTTGAATCAGTTATTTCTAAATTGAATTCTGGCATAAGCTGAGAGATCAAAGCTGATGAGCATGATATATGATGAATGATTTGAGCAAAACAGCCTCTGTAACCACAGAAGAACATGTTGACCTATCAGTTACCCCAGGAGCATCTAGTACAGAACATGGAAAATAGACCAAAGCATAACTGGCAATGACAGTTGTTTCGTCATCTCTGCTGAGTACGTTTGTATAGTTCAGCTGTGATGATCCCCAAATAAGCAGGAATGAGGTTTGAGAGATTGAGCAGAGCAAATTATGATAATAATCCTTGCATTTTATATATGGCCTTATCACGTCTTCGAGTGAATTGACTGTATATTTTGTGGGCAGCCAATTGCACACAGCAGTGTCACACAAACAGTTGTGGATTGAGTGACCAAATAATTATTTTTTACTTTTTTTATTTTTTGAAGGGATTATTACCCCCGGAAAAGCGATCCGCCAATCGACTAATAACCGGGTTCCCACTTACTACTAGGTAAACAGAGGCGAGTGGAGTAAGGAAACCTGCCCAATGTTTCGCCCTTCCTGGGAATCGATCCCAGGTCCTCTCACTTGCGAGGCGAGTGCTCTAACCCCTGAGCTACAGGACTCCGTAAGATCAAAGACTCTGAGTCTTCAGCGCAACATGTGAACTTTTCTATTTGCAATGGGTAATATACGACTCAGCGCACAGGATAAAATGGAAGCAGCGTTGATTCAATTGCACAAATGACCAGCGGAGGTCTAGAGCGCTTCCTGGAGTGGGAAATGAGGCACAAGATGCAGATCCACGTGAAGCATACTTACTTTATTGTCCACCCACCTTATCCATGAGTGCTCGCGTGGCTAATGAAGGTTAACCGATTGCAGATACACGCATAGACATGACCAGGAAAATGGGGAGACCTGGCAAAGTCTTAAAGAGTGGGTAAAATCCGGGGCATTGTCGGACTGCTGTAAACTCATCCAAAAGAATAATCGCTGCATTTGACGTAGCACCTCATCACCTTATCAAAATGGTTGAGAGCGCTTCACAGTACTGCACGTACTGTGTGTTTGTAGGTGATCGTGGCAACCATTTTGCACACAGCAACAGATGACTAAAGGGTCTGACTCCACCAGGACAGCCCCCATGATGGTTCCCTTGGAGTGTAGCCTCCAGATTTCCTGGAGCCATCTATAATAACTCTAATTGGCTTCTTTGCCCCCTCGTGGACTAATGTACTACACCGTTGTCTGAGTGCCCTGCCTTATAGCCACGCTTACACTCACACTTCATCCCCTTGCATTCCAGCGTAGGCGACTGGGATAAACAATAACAATCTCAAAACATTTTTTTCAGACAATTACCACTTGTATCTTTCCAAACTTCACATTGTTGCTGTCGGGAATATACTTTCAGTGGCGTCTGTTGTCATTTCCGTTCCTGTTCCCTCCCCCTCACACATTCCGGACTTTGCATTGAGTGGGTGTGCATCGGTGTGGTTTGTGCACGCAGGTGGATTACAGTAACCAGTTGTTAGAAGCTACGCGAGGCTGCCTAGTGGCAATTGTCCCTCTGCTGAAACCCTTCTAACCTGCCCGCTCCCTTCACTCAGTAGACACCGGCCTACTTCGTGTGCCCCCTGCCCTATCATCAATGCGCAAACTCCCAGCCATTGTACCTCTGCTCACTGGAACTCCATCCCAGAGTCCCTACGACTTGCCTCTCTGAATTGTCCCCTCTCCCCCTACTTTCAAAAACTGCCTCGAGACTCACCTCTTTGACTATGCTTTCGGCCGTTGCCGCCTTCTCTCTGAATGGTCATTTCTGTGCAATAACTATCAAACGTTCTCTTTGGTAATCTATCCATAGCACAATTCCCCATCCCATTTACCTCTTCCCACCACCCCCCCCACCCAAAAATGGTGACACATCATGGTGCAGCTTTGGTGTGTGGTGATGAACAACAACATCAACAACGAATTGCATTTATCTAGTGCCAACAGCTTCCAAGTTGGGTTAACTTTTAAAGGTTGAACTGGTCTCCTTCTGTTTGACTCAGAGATCCAGAACCATGACGAGTGCGTCCAGCAAATTAAGAGGATCGTGGAGTCTCCCAGTATGCCACAGCAACATTGCCTTATCCTCCAGTGTCTCGTCAGGCACTTCTGCAAGGTCTGTCAGACTGGAAGCAACACCCAGCTCACACCCAGGCTCCTGGGAGAAATCTTCAGCGACATCTTGTTCAGGCCTTCACTATTGAGGTAAGTGAACTGGCTTCGGAGACGAGCAGTGGTCCGAGAGAATGGTTGACCCTGGGCAATAGGATCTCGGTCCCACGCTCTCGGAGAAGCTCTCTCCACTTTATGGAGCAAGGGCGGGTAATTGGAGTTGAGGTACAGATCAGCCATGATTTTATAGAATGGCGGAACAGGCTCGAGGGCCTGAATGGCCTCCTCCTGTTCCTGTGTTTCTATTCCACCGCTCAGCTATCCAACCGAAAAGGAAAGTTAAAGGGAGCAGCCCTAGAAGGTTTGGGTTTTGTTCAAATCATTCTCCCAAGTTCTAAAGCTTCCCTGGCTGAGGAGAAGAGTTGCCCAGGTCTGGTCAGTGGTTCCAGAGAATGTACCAAGTACGCAGGCTTCGCACGAGTCTGAAGATAATCTAAAGCCTAACCTGAGTGTAAGAGAATCATCGAATCTGAGAATATTTCAACGCAGATCAATGTCGTTTGAATCACACACTCTCTAATCCTGTGAGCCTGCGCTCCCCCCCTCCCCCCAAGGCCAATCCGGCCTTTTTATGAATTAGATTCCGATGAACTCAATGACCAGTTCCTCTCCCACTATCTCCCTGCTACCTCCCTTCCCACCCAAACCCACCCACCCCCCCGGGTTAATTTGCTGGAATGTTTGTCCTGGCTGAAGTCACAGCACCCTCAATGTTCCTTTATAGGAATAAAAGTAAGGAATAGAAATAGCAGGACGGACAGAGATTTAAACAGCTGGCTCCCCTTCACACCCAACCGACATACACTGGGCTTTTGCAGTTGATGTAGATTCTGAGCTCCTCATACAAGCACGGGCTGTTGGTTTTACACTCGGTCAATAATTGGTTGCTATGAGCGAGCATCTGGTTACCTGATGCTCATTGTATGTTCCACCACCAGCCTTTGCTCGCTCCCAAGGTGAAATATTCAAATGAACCACTTGACATAGTTAAGACAAGAAAAAGCACAGCTGCTGGCAATGAAAGGCGCTTGCTTGGACATTGTACATTGTTCTTGTTGTTGCCTCAGGCAGCGGCCACTGTAACAATAATAATATTAATAATAATCCTTGCATTTGATATCACGCCTTATCACGCCTTCGAGACATCTCAAACCGCTTCACGGAATAAAGTGAATGGACTGTATGTTTTGTGGGCGAAACACAGCAGCCAATTGCGCACAGCAGTGTCCCCACAGACAGTTGTGGATTGAGTGACCGAAAACCACCTAACCTCCTCAGCTCCCCTATCCCCTCACCCCAGCATCGATTACCAGTTGAGCCATGTGAACCTCTCTGAGACATTCTTGTGACGCAATAGGCGCCATATAAGTATAAATTGCATTGGGTGTCCATCCTCTTATCTAAACAGCAGATGTCCATTTTTTTCTTGATGACAAAATGAAGACAGAAGAAACATAGAATCATGGAATATTACAGCACAGAAGGAGGCCATTCGGCCCATCGTGTCCGTGCCGGCTCTTGGGAAGGGCTACCCGATCAATCCCAGTCCCCTGCTCTTTCCCCCATATTCTTGAAACGAAACCCAGCTTGCTCCATGTTCTCTCTGGAGCTCTGGAGATGGAAATTAAGGTCAACGTGCCCTCGGGAATCGGCCAGCTTGCATACAGCAGTACAGTTCAGCTGAAATCACTAACAATCTGGTGTCAGTCTGCAGGACGTGCTTTACAACATCAGTCCACAAGCAAATGCCAATGTATGTTTTAGGAGGATGTTTTAATCCTTTCATCAACACACATGTTAACAGTGCCTTTTGGCTGGATTAGAGTAAAGCCTGTTCCCTCCCTCGCTCCCTCCGTCCAAAAAATAAATAGACATATATTCTGACTAAGTTGGAGTTGAGAGCAGCCACGACAAACATTTCAATGAATTACATTTCAATCATTCCTATGGTTCCTTTAACAGAGAAGAAACTTCTCAAAGAGCGTTACAGAATGAGTGAATGTTATCCTTTGCTCATAGGATTCTTAGATTCCTCAGATTCTTAGATTCCATCTGTCTTAGTGACTGAAGGTGACAGACACCGCTATTTAACAGATAGTGGGCAGATAGTGTCTCCCATTATCCTGGCTCATTTGTCCTTCCTGCTCATCTCCAAATTCACCCCCAAAGATTCAAGTTAATTTGCTCTCCTCTGGAACTCAAGCGCAACACCTATGGATTTGGCCCAACCAAATAACCTCTCCACCTTCAAGGCCATTCTCTCCTGTGCCTCGCAATATGCAGAATTGTGACATAGCCAAAGAGGAAAACAACTGGATCTATCTCTCTCCAAGCACCATTTTGTAAAATGTTCTACCTCCCAACCTACTTAGGTTATGATGGACTCTGGTCTTTTCAACTGAAGCAGTTTGGGCGTAAATGCGTTCTCAACTTAAATCAGGCTGAAGAGATTTGCCAGAGGGAAATATTTGGGGTGTATTATGGTGGAGCTCAGTAGGAGTTCAGCCTGGATGGGTGAAGGTTTGTTCTCTGTACGTGCCAGCTATAAGGATCCTAAGTGAAATGGTTTAGTAGGAAGCATTATCCATTTTTAATGGCCACAAGTTGACAGCATAAAACTGGCCACAGTTCAGTAGTAATGACACTAAATTGACAACTGGTCCCAAAGGGCCTGAGGTTGACTGCCGTGGGAAATGGAATGATTGGTTTTGTGTGCCCTGGTGGTGGAGGAGGTGATAGGATCAAGGATCACTGTTAAAGCCACATAGAGTGAGCTTTGTCCTGTGTCCGACCGTATCTGACATGGGAGTGCCATTTAGTGGAAGAAGAGTTCGATTCTCCAGCATTGACGTCTTACAAATCGATGACCTTGGACCTCAAAGTATCTCTAAAGCGTCTTGCAGTGTTAGCAAATCAGAAGGTGGGGAAGGCTTCCTGTAAGTCATACGTTGGAAAGTTCCACACTGTGCAGCAGTCACTCTAAATGTCAGTCAATGGGTGCTCTTCTGAGGTCACTCCTAAAGGCATGTTGTTTGCACTGCTAGAGGCAGATAGCAGATACTTTAGTCAGTATTGACCATGCTGTATCTGTATTGGGAAATGCCCTGTGCTGACATCACGCACCAGAAATAGGACAGCCTCTATTCCCATTGTCGTTCCAGTAAACCCAGTGAAGCGAATTATGTTTGAGATGCTCCCAACGAGAGAGCGTTTGAGTTGCTCCTTCAAGGGAGTTTAAGAGGAACATTGCTTCAAGGTCTAAAAAGGAGTTTAGGAGGAAGCTGTTCGTGCAGAGTTGGGGGTGAGAATGCGGAACTCGCTGCCAGAAGCTGTGGTTAAAACAAAAAGCATCAAAGTATCTAAGAGGAGACTCAATACATACATGTGAAAGAATGTAATAAAGGGAATAGGGGAGGGAAGTAGGAGGCTGGTGCGGAGTATAGACTAGTTTGGGAAAAGGCCTGTTTCTATGCTGTAGCATTCTACATTATTGCCACCCCCAGAGTAATAGTGAGCTAATACCCCGATGTATCTTCTTGTACTATTTGCACATTTGGAGTAACTCGTCCCAGCAATAATCCCTCCCACATTGGCACATTTAGATTCAGTGGAGAAAGGTCTGGATGACACTGAGCTACTGCGTTCCATCCATTGTACAGAAACCCACCATTAATACGGTGTCTGTGTGCTGCTCTGTCAGGCGGCACATTCTGATTGCTCTTTCTGTACACCAGGTTCACGTCACAGCTAAACTTGCCAGCCTTTTCCCTTGCCATCCTCTGTAACCCATGCTCACACTTTAATGCATGCTCTTACCCGGCAATTGAAGGCCAGGAATACCAGTAAATTCTCTCTAAAACGCACTCTTTTTGGGAGCCACTCAAACATAATTGGATCGAGGAGCAAGATGCACGGAAAACATTACGTGGATTTTTAGTGTTAATGAAAGTAAAGTTAGCCTTTAGTCACGAGGGCACCGGGAAATACTTTGTGATGGTTACTCTTCTGAATATTGCTGCGTTGAAAGGTTTCCTCCATAAACGTTTTGCTACCACTGGAATTTTTCGATGGGTATTTATTTGCGGTGGTCTTGGGGGTTGGGGGGAGCTCAGGATTGTAGAATGACTCTTAACACTTAATGGCTTGGTGGTGGAGTGTATGAAATGTTTCTATTGTATTCCTCTTGTGCCCCCATTGCCTTTGGCATCTTTTGCAAAGCGTGAACAAGGTTTCGGTTTGTGTTATAAACCAAACAAAAGATGAAATGCAATAACCTGCAACCGTTTCTATAACAATAATAATCCTTTCGTTTGATAAAGCGCCTTAACACGTCTTCGAGACATCTCAAAGCGCTTCACAGCATATACTGTCAAGTGAATTGACTGTGTGTTTCTATTCCCAAATGCACCATGTTCCACAATCAATTAAACGGGCAAAGAGGGGTGGGTGGTGGGGGGATGGGGTTACTGTAACCGTGTTGCCAGTTCCGGAGGTGAATAAAGGCTCCACATTCCTGACCACTTACGATCTTCAGTGGAATGCAATGCCGGGTATGGCACACCACAGACAGAGAGCTGTACACATTAATGAAATGTACTCGCCGGACAGTTTTGAGTTGGAGTGAAATTCTAGGCTTTGTTAGCAGATCTGAAACAAGGCAAGGGAAAGCTGTGGGAAGAACGGATTTATTTGCATTCTTATCCATGAATTGCAGCATTTCTACTTGTAGCTCTGCATGGCTATTTATTAAACACTTCACTGCTTAGTAAATGGAAGTCAGAAGCTAGAATGTGCAGAATGCCTCCTTGTCAGGCCAAGTGTTGTAAATTGTGCTTGAACCAGACATTCTGCTGGGGCGAATGTATACAGGACTGATAAATGCTGGTTATATTTGCTTCCAGTGCTGATGTGAATCCAGAGCACCACATCAAGATCATTGAGGCACTTATCATGACTGGAGGCTTGGCTGAAATGCAAACTGCACCAGGTAGGAATCCAATGTTAACTCTTTGCATCGATGGATTTCTCTGGCAGATTCAATTTTATATTTTATATGCATATATTGCAATCTGGTGCTTTCAGGCTAGCTGTAGGTGGTCTTTGGTGTAGATTGTCTCTGTCGGGATTTTCCAACTGGTTCCAATTTGGATGGAAAAGGTTGGTTTGAATGTACCAATCATCTCTGGATGTCAACCCGAGTGTGTATGGAGTGAGGTGGCACGAAGTGTGGGCTGCGTTGTGGTTAGAGGACTGATGCCCTCAAATAAACCGCGTTGGGCAATTTGTGTCCTTGATTAAATGTAATGTCCTACCCAAGTGGCACCCCATGGTTTGCTTTGACAGAATTTATGTAATTGAATCATGATCTTCGGCAAACTTTTTTTCGAGGGGGTTGTTGGTGGAAGTGGAAGGCAGGGAGTTTGGGGTGGGGGGGGTGGCTTGTCTATGAACCTTTCACATGAAGACTGGTACTCTTTAAGAGGTTAACCCATGATTCTTTGATATGATTGATCTGGAGACCGTCAAAGTAGGCTTATATCACCGGTAGTTTCTTACGTTAAGCTTTGATACTTGGCCCAACCTTTCACTGGTGCGTTTTCACTATGAATTGCTCTGTAAGTGTAACTCACTGCTTCCGATCAAGGTGCCTGGTAGGATTTTTCTGTTGTAATTATCAGTGATACAGGAGTGAGTGTGTTTCCCAGGTGAGCGAGACTGTCCTCAAAATACAGGGGTGATCAACGCACCAGCGAGTTACACAAGCCTATCTTAATAATAATAATAATAATCCTTGCATTTGATATAGCACTTTTCACGTCGGGAGGACGTCCCAAAGCACTTCACAGAACACACTGTAAAGTGAATTGACTGTATATTTGTGGGCAAATGCGGCAGCCAATTGCGCACAGCAATGTCCCACAAACAGTTGTAGATTGAAAATTACCAATTTATTATTGTTTTTGGTTTTGGAGGGATTATTAGGTGTGTGGAGTAAGGAAACTTGCCCGAGGTTTCGCCCTCTGCCTGGAATTGAACTCAGGTCTCTCACTTGCAAAGCGAGTGCTCTAACCACTGAGCTACAGGAGTTCAGAACTCTTGTGTGTGAATGAATGGCAGTCCCAGTTTGACTGGTACCCGATTAAAAAAAAAAAATGGTTTGGTCCTTTGGGGATTAAAACCATTTAGTTGATCAACGGTGCAAGATTGTTCGCAAATTTAAGAGGATGAACTTAGTCGGGGCCAATTCGGGATGGCACAATAATCAGAGGTCAACAAGGTTCGTTCTCGCTCCGCTGATGGCTGAGCTGGTGAAGCCAAGACTCGGTGCCAAACTGAGTCATGGCGGCCAGGAATGGTCTGTGATGATTCCCGGTCTGTGGTGAGTTCACAGCTACTCAGCCAAGGCAGTGTGATGAGGCATTGGAATGAGGCCTGAGTGTAATTTGCAACCAGTGTTTTGGGTTTCACGGTTGCATTCCCTGTCAAGAGAGCACAGTTGCTGGACAGCGAGGTTGAGGGTGAATCCCACTCCTCTTTCCAGTGACCCCAGTGTTCATCCCCTCCCCTCCACTGCTCCATTGCCATTCGTTATCCCATAGATTTCTAGTTGGGTGGGCAATCCTTGATTCTGTCAGATGACTGGCACTCGGAGAGGAGACGGCTACTGCATGAAATAACCCGGCACCAGGGCAGCCCGAGACCAGGAGACGACGGCTTGCAGGTACATACTCTCAGAGAGGAGACATTGCTCAACAAGAAACAAAAACAACAACTTGCATTTGTATAGCGCCTTTCACGGCGGGGAGCGTCTCGGAGCGCTTCGCGGTGGCGGAGTCTGCTCGCGAGCAAGGCTGGCCCGGAAAACCCGGCAACAAATGCATCAAGTTGAAATCTGCACCTTTGCCCTGACTTACCAGCCAGCGATGCCGAAAAATGCACAAAAACAAGCACAGGTTGTGAGCAAACTGAACGAAGCCTTGGGTCGTTTTTCTTTATGAGTTTTGCAGTGGTTGCCAGCAAATCAAAACCGCCCCACTTTCAGGGTTGCCTATAATCTTTCCTCAGAACGAGCGCATTTTCTGAATTCCAGTGGTGGCTACTTCTAATGCTCTATTTGGATTTTGTTCTGTTCTGCGGAATGACTAAGCAACTATTTGGCCTAAAATACAGTGACGGGATTGTTAGCATGTAGTTAAAGCATTCTGGACTTCATTGCAAGACAACCACGCTACTTTTTTTACACACACACACACACGCGCGCGCACGCACACACAGCATTTCACTGTGTGCCGTCGAGATTAGAGGAGTTTTTTTTAAATTGAAAACAAAGAGGCGACTGTTTTATTTTTGCAACAGTTTGAGTTTCTTACATAACAGAATGTAAACCATGTTACGTTGTCGTATCCTTTTGTGGCCGGGGAGGCGTTAGTTACTAACGTAACTTAGATGAGATCCTCAAAATGCTCACAGTCGCTGCACTTGATTGTGTATTTTGTGTAGTGCTTTCGTGACGTCCTCGACTATGAATGCAGCTGATCGGCTGAAAATATAATACATTGTCTGAATATGTTTAGTTGCAAGACGGTATATAGTTTGGGACCTGACATGTCAAACGACTGCCAGGTTGGTGGAAGTAGATGGACCTTAGTCTTCTTTTGCCCGGCAAGTTCTTATGTTCTTGTGCAAGAGAAATTCAGCACCCGGAGTTCCGAGCGAAAACTCCCAAGCGCTCTGGGACTCTACCCTGCGTGAGGGGCGTTATATAAATACAACTTGTTGTTGTTCTGACGACGGTGGGTGGAAGAGGTCGAAATCATCACAAATGCCTTTAGGAACTCCACCGACTTATCAACATTTTTAAAAAATCCTTACATTTGGTAAAGCGCCTTTCTTGACAGGAGGACATCCCGAATCGCTTCACGGAATATACTGTAGAGTTGAGTGACTGTTTTTGTGGGTGGATGTGGCAGCCAATTTGAGCACAGCAATGTCCCACAAGCAGCAATGAAGCGAGTGACCAATTTTGTTTGGGGGATTGTTAGGTCAGGACACCAGGAGAGAGAAGTTCATTTCTCTTTTCAAATAGCACCATGAGATCTTTAATGTCCGCCTGACACAAGCGAACGAGGCATCGGTTGAACGTCTCATCTGAAGCAGGCACTGCCTAATTAAAACTGTCTAATTTTGTGCATTGATGCCCTGCACAAACTTAGACAGTGTTATTTCACTGTTGTTATTTACAAGACTGATTTCAGAGGTAGATTTCAGTGACAGTTGTTGGACGTCCAGCGTGCTCTCTCCTTCGACTCAATTCCCCCTCCTCCGCTCCGAATTAGCCGCGGTAATTGTAGATGAAAACGCCTGTGATACTGCAGTTTGACGCTCCACGGTCGTTGCATAAAGAATTGGCGATGGAGCTCATAGCTCCTGCCAGGCAGGGTCACTGATGCATTTGCTACAGGGTGAGGGCAAGCCCAGGCAGTCAGGCAGCCCCTATCCTATGTCAGCTGCAATTTGGGATGACACTGCAGATGCTGGATGTGATTTATGAGGCTGTGCTCCGAGGTGACTGGAGGAAATTGAATCTTTACCCACTTTGTGCGTGGCTCAGGTGAAGAGAAATTGGAAAAATGTATCTTAAGGGCACTGTATTGAACTGGCTCGGTTTGGGCCGAGCTTATCAAAGGGCCTTTATCCGATCCAAGATCATTCTCAAATGTCTTGGGACATTCAGTTTGTCATTGGTGTATTGGATGACAAATACAAGTGTGAAGGGCCAGACATTAAGCCTCCCCGGAGAGCGAAGAGGAGCACAAAGCCAACACTGAGCTTGAACAATTAGGGCACCTCCTTGGATTTCCTGCTTATCGGAGGGTCAGCTTACTGCTGAGGGAGGTTAACATTCATCTCAATCTTAATTCTTCTGATTTCAGCAGGAAAAGCATTTTTTTTTTTAGCTGAACGCGCGTCTCACTCAGCTTCGTTCAACTCTCAGTGGGTTTACGTTGTCGCGTTTAAACCTGAGGAGGTGACTATATTTTAGTAGCATCAAAATACCTATTGATCTACGGAGAGTTAATGCTCATAAAGCTTGGTATTCCACTGTACTCCTTTTCACTCCTCTCCCCACTCCTCTCCTCTTTCCTTTTAAATACGATTGACAAAGTAAAGCCTGAACATCACATTAGGGATGATCCAAGGCTGTCATAGGACATAGCTTCAGAGCTGCAAAGACCAATTTCAGAGCCAGGGAGGAAGTTTTACTTTATCCAGAAGGCAAATGATGACTGGAACAGGTTATCAGGAAGGGTACCTGAAGCCAGGGCACTTGGAACATGAGGTTTGAACCACAATCGTCCGATTCAGAAGCAAGAGCCAGGCTGACACCTGGATAATACATACATACATACATAAATAAATACATGCAGGCAGGCAGGCATACATACTCCTTGCATTTGATATAGCGCCTTATCACGTCTTCAAGGCGTATCAAAGTGCTTCACAGAATACACTGTGATGTGTAATAACTGTATGTTGTAGGCGAAACGCGGCAGCCAATTGTGCACAGGATCTTTTTACTTTACTTTTTACTCCCCTCGTGAGATGTTGGGGAGTGAAGCCGAGGACAACTTTGCCTCGAATCACCAGCTCTGCCTCAATTAGCCTGTGATGCGCAATCGCAGGCTGAAATAGTCAGCCTCACCTTCTCTACAGCCCAACTGTGGTGTATCAACAGTCACTAGCCCCTGTTTATCTGATCTGCTTTCACACAGTAACTCCCTGGATTGCACCTCATTTTTCTTGCTGTCTAAAAGACAGTTCGGATCTAGGACACCTTACCGGTGCCATTGCACCCCCCCACCCCACTCCCCCCGCCCCCTCCCCCTCTGCACTCTCTCCCCCAGTCTGCCCTTTTTAACTGTACTGCTGGGATGCAGGTTATGAGTTTGCACTTTGCACATGTTGGAAACTGTCTGTTGACAGCTCCCAGTACTGACAGTCCTGCGATCTGTAATGAATCCTCGTGGCAGCTTTTGTTAGCCTGCTCTTCAGATAGCAAAACCAAAGCCTTAAAAAACCCTTTCCAGCTAATCCCTTGTGCAAGCATCCACTGAAAGAAAAGTGCTTTGATAAGACCACAGTGACACAGAGGGACAGGCTTCCTGTCATAGGCCTTTGGTGCCACTTGTCAATTGAAATGCTAAACACCCACTATAAAGGACTCGAAGGAAAGATGATAAAATTAAGGACAGGCAAATTAAAAAGGGCTATAAATACCGCAGGGACATGACGTCAGCTCATCTGCATGACCCGCAATTTCAAACAAAAATTGCTTTCGAAGCAGGAGCAAGCAGAGAAGGAGAAGGAAATCAATACAATTTTTAGTCAATGAAAACGTTGGCAAAAGAATATCATCAAAGCGACCGTTTGTGGGACACTGCTGTGTGCAATTGGCTGCCACATTTCCCCCTCTCCCCAAAATTACGTCGATTCCCTTTACAGTATATTCTGTGAAACAATTTGAGACATCTTAATGACGTGATAAGGGCGCTATATCAAATGCAAGGGTTATTAATATTTTTATCAAAACCAGGCTTTATCCTACGTGATTCAGAGCAAATGCTAATGGGGGAAAGGAGGGGAGGGCATCCAATTGAACATGGCCCACCCAAGCCAATGTTACAGTGCCTTTATTTCTCCTCTTTACACAGTAACTGACGCCAAGTCCAAAGCTTTTTTTTTTCCTTTGCATGCTCTCCTGCACCCTGATTTCAATGTGAAGTTGCAGGAGTTGAGTTAATGAAACTTGGTGTGAGCTTCATGCTGTGTCACAGGTTAATGGAAGTGGCACAGCCAGTGCGCAAGTGAAGGAGAGGCGAGTCAGGCTTTTCTGACGTGATATCTTTCAGTCCGACTCGTACTCTCGTTGGCGAAAGTCAGCGACAGAATCACAATTAAACATCCACGTGCTGTGGTGGTGTCAGCCCGGCCGACATTCAGAGTCTTTTTAGTGTGGGTTTGTGTTGAAGGAGTGTGCGGAGTTATGGTGAGTCTCGACTATACCACATATCGGTTCATGTGTAGGCACCTTGCCAAGGAGACTTCACTCAGCAGTTTCCAGTGGCAGCCAAATTGGAGAGCTCTTTGAAAGATGCCCCATAAACAACCGCAAAAGCGATGGACCAATTTTATCTGGGTTTATTGCTGGCCGGGAAACACGCCTGAGAAGCTCCCATCTTTTTTCGAATAGTGCCATGGGATCTTTAATACAGGAGGTGGTTGACGTGGATGCTGAACATTGAACAGATTTAGTGTTTATTTCCACTAGGGATGAGGATTATTTTTTTCTTTCTGCAGCACTTGGCAGTGAGTACAGCGAGCAGTATCTTTGTAAGATGAAATCTCCTTGTACGAGTACAAGACAGACCGATTGTTAATGACTTATTGTAAAGGCAGCCTTTGTGGAATCATGAAAGGAATAGTATTTCTTGTTCTGATTCTGGGCAGGACCCTGACTGTCACTGTGCCAGGTATCTGTTCAAACAGGGAGCTTTGGGCCTCTGGCATGAATCGAAAGTTACCAAAAGAGTTCACGTTCACGACTGCTGCTCTTGCTGCTCACAATACGTTTGAGGGAGAGGCTGTGCAGACTTCCCAGTAAACAACAGGGAAAAAGCCTTTCTTTCCCTTTATGAGCAAGGAGAGCTTTCGTCCCGAGAGGTCGTGTTTCAGACTTGCTTCCCCAGCTTTGCCAGTGCCAGGCTGGAGGGAATCATAGAGGGGAGTCAGACAACTTCAGGATAGGATGGAAGACAATTGGTACCAGAGAAAGAAAGCAAAGATGGAAAAAGAGGTAATAAAAAAAGTCAAGTTGGATGCTGTCCCTTGACTGATAGAGGCACCTTTGAGCACACTAGGTGGCCCAGAGGTATGATACAGCTCCTGCCTGCAGACCTACATGATAGGGATACAGTAGAAAACCAACTACGCCAGACAGCATTGTGATAAATCAGTTCCATCGATTGATTCCATTGCAACCATCACAGGTGGGCCTTGCTGTGCTGCTCTGAGCTACAGCTAGATTCCTCCCCGGCAGATTTATGCACTGCATCGTTCTTCAAACACTAACATCCACGAACAAATTTAGTTTAGTGTGGAGTTTATTTAGCATGGATTCCTCCAATGTAAACCAACCGCGTGTTGCATGACTCACTAGATAAGTCGGCGGAAGGAAAAAACCCAATAAAAACTCCAGTTTGCCTTCATTTTTTATGTCAGTTGGTTAAGTCACGTGACATTGATTTTCCATGGAAGTTTAGTTATTAAAAATTCTGAAATAATTAAGGAGAAGATGCGCTTTTTGGAGAATAATGTCAACCCTCTTGGGTTAGTTTGAAATACTATGCCTGAAATTTCACCTAGTCTCAGCCTGTGGCACTATTTTTGCCTCAAAATGTAATAGGTGCGCAAAGTTCTAAGCTTCACTCTTCACATGAAAGCAAGTTGTATGTATCACCTCAACGGTTTGTTCCTTTAAAAGAAAATAAGAGTTAATGGAAAACTCTGATATTACAGCACAATGTTTGGATAATCTGGAGCTACATTGGTTTCTTTATTGAAGTCTCTGTTTGATGTATTGCTAATCTATGATCATTCCCCCCCACCCCACCCCCAATAGTGTATTTTGGGGAATTTAGGCACTCAGCAGCGTAAGGGATATCAGTCTGAGGAAATTGAATTTTTTTTACTATTTCTACACCCAAATCAGTTGTCATCATCAAGCAGTCCCTAACCTTAGATCAGCATGAATTCCAATGCACACCAATGCTCCCACTGCTCTGCCTCAACAATTCAAATTGCACATCTGAATTATTTTATATTTGGTCACCCGGGTGTCTGACACACGCGGAAACCCAGCGCCGTGCTTGAGAGTATCCAAACCAAGCTGAGATTTCCATGCATCCCACCTACACATGGAAATGCCAGAGATAGATTGTTGGAAAGGAATGCACACTCTCTCTCCCTGGATTGAGGTGTCCTGCTTACCTAATTCTGGAAAGTATAAGGCGCAGGTTGGCAAGAGACAACACTAGGGGACCCCAGAAAGTTGGTGTAACTGCTGGAGTCTGACCAGCTAAAACCACGTTGTTTGCCATTGATATACCTCCTCCAAATAGCATCCCCTCCATGCTGTTACTGCTTTTGCATTAACCATCATCGTTATGACCTCTGCGAATGAGATTACCAATTAGTTCCATCTCATTTCACACAGGTTCTTTACAGCCAAAGAGAGAGAAAGAGAGAGAGACTTTCGTCCCTCAGTCTGGACTGGGTTCAAACCTGATTCAAACCAGCGGTAAAAAAAACTTTTCTTTAAATTGCAAACCATTGACTAATTATAAAACGCTCCCTCATTCTGGAATATCATGATATATACAGGAAGCCAGGAATCCAAGCGTCTAATTTAGCTGCAACCGCACAACAATTACAAATTCAGCCCCAGGGACCACAAATCACCATGCAAGGTAATTGCATGTATTTAGAATTCACATATAGAGTTAGACATTGTTCTGATGCTGGACTCATGAGGACCAGAGAAGAGAACTCCATCCCATGGCCCTCTTCGACCGTTCCTTCAGTCACCCTCCTACCCCTACTCTCACCGCCCTTCACCCCTCCTGACCCAACCACTAACTCGGGTGCAGATCCTTGGGACGTCCTCCTGACATGAAAGGTGCTGTACAAATGTAATTTGTTGTTGTTGTTGTCATCTGATGGCAGTCTGACCCCTGACTGGTAAGTGGCAGGACTCGAGCTTTCTCTAGCACCGGATTGGAAACCTAACAAAAGGCTTCTTACGAATCAGATCGCTCTGAAACTCTCCCATATGTCAATCTCCAACAATCCTCTCTCGTGTCGCCGGCCTTCAACCACTTACCCATTGGGGGAGCTCTCTACAAAAGATTTCTACCCAGGAATGAGAGCGGCTGAGCAGAAGGAACCCTTTAGGAGAGCAGAGCCTTAAACAGAGGAATTGCTCACACAGCACAATGCATGCACTTACAGTGTCAGGTACTAATGGTCCACACAATAGAAAAATTAACACAAGCGAAGCATGTATTAATATTACATAAATTAATAGACACGGTGGGGGTTGGATGGGGGAGGACTGGGGTTTTAAGGGGGTTACATTGCTTCTCCCACTCATTAGTCTGACCTAAATAAACTTTAAGGAGGATTATTAACTCCATTGTTAGTTGTCCAGGGTTTACTGTGGCTCCTGTCATGTGCCGGGCTCTCAAGCTTCTTGTTCAGAGTCTAAACGAAAGATTTGCTTCCTTAGTCTTACTTTGTACTTTGTTTTTAATTATTCCAGAGCATTATAGGGTCAAATTAATTAAGCCCCACCGCACAAACACACCCAAATAAGATGGGCGGGCATGAGTAATTTGGGCAAAGTTGGCAATTATGGTCTGGGAATCAGAGTGATGAACATATTTATCTCCTGAATTCCCCCCCCCCCCCCCCCACCACACACAAAAATATTCTTTTTGGATCTCTCTCCTTGTTGTGTATCATTCAAGGCCGGCTGGGAGTTAATTGTTTGGGAGCATTAGAGAGAAAGTGACACAACTATGTCTGGCGCAGAATTGGGTCAGGTTAAATGCAAAACCAAACACAAGGAAAAAAACCAACAAGATTCAAATGCAGAGTGAGGTTTGCCCCTGAGACGGGGATGAGCCCTTTGGTGAGCCTGTCTTAATCTGGAAACTCTATCCGAGCAAGCATGGATGCCATTGCTTGTAAACACAGGCTCGAAAAGTTCCAGATCAGCAGTCACTTTCCCCCTCCCTCCTCCCTCTGAGCAGCTATGTAACAAGCACTGCGTGCGTCTGCGTGTGTGTGTGTGTATGCTGAGCTGCCCCCACTTTCTCTTTAGTGTAAATAAGGTACACTATGTTAAATATTTGGGTGGTTCTCAAAGCGAACTTTGGATTTGCTCCAGGTTGAAGCACGGACACGAATACTGGAGAGAATCGGATCTGGCAAGGTCGGTTGTACATAGAAACCGTCAAGCTGGGGGCCTTGGGTGGGGGCGGGAATGCAGGGGGGTGGGGGAGAAATCTTTTGCCTTCAGGAGGTGGGAGCTTTGTGAGAAAATCTCCTGACGTAGCTCGATATTAAATGCAGGTTTTTTTTTCCTATCAAACTCACTTTTAGATCTGTTAGTGGCCACACTCTTACGTGTTTGGAGCCGCCAATAAGTTGAAAGAGCTTATTATTCAGAGGAGGACTAAGCGTACCCTTGAATAAAGTTGATCAGTGTCAACGGCCTGAAGGCTGACCTTCCTGTTGAGGTTGAGATAGTTGCCTGTGGCAATATTTGATCAGTCAAATGCTCCGCTATCTTGGTATGTTATCTGAGAAGTGCATTTACCAGGTGGTGAGATGGTGTAGCCCATCTGTGCTGTTGCTCCATTGTTTGGCTGTTGAAAGGAGCTGTTGTCAGCAGAGGCAGGAGCACACAATTAGCTGGGGGTGGGTGGGTGGGGGGGTGTGGGGTGATACCGTCAAGCTGTGGTAATGTGTTTGAACAGAAAGGTAACAGGCCAGGAGCAGCTGAGAGCTCATTGTAAATACAAGCCATCCTTCAAGAGATGAAGGCAGTGAATGACAGGAAAGCAGTTTGGCTCTTTCCTCAGTGTAGATGATGAATAAAAGTCAATAAAAGTCAAACTCGATTTGGTCCTCAACTCCGTCCGAGTGGCCAGACGGGGATTTTTTTTAGAATATTTTATTATGAAAAATTTGACAATGTCCTCCCACCATCTTCCCTCTTTTGTTCAAACAGCGCTAATCTCAGGAAGAAGGAGATACGTGATGAGATATTCACCCATTCACTTCCCAACCTCCTCCCCCACTACCCCACCCCACCCCCATCTCACCATTCCCCTCCCCCCTTTACCATTGAGAGCATTATATTCCAATCCTAAACACTTTGTGCAATCTCTAAATGTAAGGGACCTCCGAGGTCAAAGACATTGACAGTTTATACTCTTGCTGTCAGGGCGAGTTACCATCCAGTTAACGGCAGCATCCATAACCCACATTCCTGGCCACAGCCTCCGGTGCCGCTGTGGTTAAGCGCTCTGAGACGCCATCCGGCGTGAAGGGCGCTCAAGTTGTGTTTATCCCATAGACCGCTCGAAAACCGGTTCAAATAGACCAACTCGAGGCTGCTGTTGGAAAGATAATAACCCTTATAATCCTTACATTTGATATAGCGTATGGCACATTGGGAGGGCATCTTCGCAGCGCTACTGCCTGAGCCAGGCTGACAAACGATAAACAGTGCTAGAAACCAGTAATAAAAGCCAAAATCCATGAGAAGGCAATCGGTAGCTGAACATAGTCAGAAATGACAGGTTAATGTTTCTCGCAATGCTTCTTCACAAGGGCTTTGGGGAAAGGCCATATCATTGCGAAGATCTAATATTTCTGAAGCAATAAAGCCCAAATCGCTTTATTTGAGGTTCAGCGGATCTGACTGGCCCTGGGTCCGAGATTGATGGAAGAGAGGAACAGATTAATCCCCAAAGGAAGAGAGGAGCCATTTAATTCTGACTGCTCAAAGATGCTCCGCGAATAAAGTGGAATCTAGACCCAGGTGAAATTTCTCCCCGTGTTTTCTTGACAGACTGAACAATAAGCGCACATTATGCAGATGCTAAAAATGTTGCATTTAAGGACCTCACAGCATCAGCACCTCTACGTTGACCTACAAAGCACACAGTCACTGCACTCTACTCCGAAGCTCACCTGATGCGGAGAACACTGTGGTCAAATACATTATTATTTTTAGCACTTGATGTGTTTAATGTGCCAATTTGGGTTCATGACATTGCACAAACTGTATGAATCGTGTCCGAAATGACACAACCAAAATTGACACTAAAGGACTTGAATAGCCTTCAACAAAGTCAGAAATAGCCTTTATATAAAAAAGAGCGATTGTGGTTTCACAGGGAACATCCCTTTATGAGCGCTGCATTGTGGTTTTTTTTATTCAGCGCTCTGAGAGAACACTTGAAAAGCTTTTCCAGGATAATACTTTTGAAATTTTATTATATTGAACTCTGGCAATTTTTCTCCTAGAGTTTTGGCCATTGCTCTCCTCCACTGAAAACGCTGGACTTTTTTTTCCCTCTTTCTAACGTAGACTGGTTCCTGGAATAAGTGGCCGTTATTTATGTGTAAGCTTTGACAGTGAGTGTTGACAGGATATTTGACTGGGGGATGGAGAGATGGGTGGATGAAGAAAAGTCGTAACTAAGTCTGATGCTGTCCCCATTTCCAGACACACACGCACCCTCCTGCTCTTGATAGCAATCGGGCAGATTTTTCTGTCGCTCCCAACTCTTGTCCAATCGAGATCAGGTAACCACCACAAACTGGGATTTGAACCTACATCCCATATTGCCCTAATATTTGCAAAGCAATGCCTTTACCCATCCGGCCAGTTCATTAGAGGAGGCTCCTTACAAATTATTAACCGTTGGAGAATTGAATGCTTTTTAAACTTTCAAATGACACATCCACGGTTTGCTTTCTGAAAGCTGCAAAGTTTTATTTTCGGCAAATTTCAGCGAGATGGACTATTTGCAATGGGTTGAAAATGAACTTCATGAACCTCAGCCCTGGGCTTGCCTCAGTAGCATAGATATGAATGGGTGATATAAGGAGCTTCTCTCATCCGACCTCACTGTCATTCCGGTAACTAGAACCAATTGAACGGACACGCACATTCCACTATCTGCTGTTGGAGATGCCCTAATGTGAGGGGAAATGTAAACATGCCGAATCCCATCTCTACCAGAAATAACACCCAGTGCAGACTCTCTTGTTACCAATGATTGAATTGGGCGGCAGAGTGTAAATCGTGTTGTCTCTTGGTGCTTTGGTGGGCTCAGATGTCACAGCCAAACACCAAGGCCTGGCTGTAGCTATAACATCCTGTAATGCAGAATTACTACTTCTCCTAATAATAATAATCCTTACATTTGATATCGCGCCTTATCACATCTTCGAGACATCTCAAAGCGTTTCACAGAATATAATGTATAGGGTATTTTGTTATTATTGTATATTTTGTGGGCGAAACGCTGTAGCCAATTGCACACAGCAGAGTCCTACATGGATTGAGTGACCAAATTATTTAGGCAAAAGGGGAACCTTTAGTTGCCCGGCCGGCCGGCTAGCCAGGGACCAGCTGCAGGCCAGCTTTGATGAGGGCTGAAAGCTAATAACGCACAACAATCCCCGGCTGATACTCAACTTTCCCAGGGTTGGGCAGCTCCAGATCATTTCTCCAGCCCTTGTCCCCATTGAACTCAGTGGAGTGACTATCATGTGGTTCCAGAGTACATCACCAGAGTACATCGCCCAGTGCAGGAGCAGGTGGAAAGAGAGCCCGGGTTCCATGCCTCAAGTGACGATTTCCTCCTTACCGAAAAATTGCTCTGTTACAATTTTCTTTCTCCATTTCCGCGGGGAATACTTTGAATGAAAAGTACTCCCTTTAGAGTACTTTATTTCCCTTTTATATTCCCATTGCCCGGCACTGTTTTCAAATGACACCTCTCCGCACGTGTGTCTGGGGGTCGAAATAGCTGACCCATGAGGGAGATCGCATGCTTATGGTAATTAACAAAATGCTGTCTAATTTACAGCCTTGTTTCCATTTCTATATCTTAATTCACTTCTTCTCCAGCCTGCTGCGTAAGCAACGAGCGGTTGTGAATTCAGAGCTCAAAATATTTGCAATATCTCGTTGTGTGACGATGAGGCGTGATTCTTTTCTCAAAATTAAAATCAGAACAGGACGATAATTACCGCAAGGAACGAAAGGAGCTTCTTTCAATTACGTGGGTATTTTCAAGTATGGGAAGGGTCTCCCTCTTTAACATTTTAGCAATAAATTATTCATCTTGTTCACAGCGTGCTACAAGCTACAATAGGCACTGAGATTGCAGGTCGAATCTATGTATTAAGATTATGCTAAAATTAATGGGAAGTGTAGAAAAGGCAGAGAGGTGTACAGACTGAAGGACCGATTTTCCCCTTGAAGGACACAGTTCAAACAAACTTGAAAAGTACCCTGTTGTGCGGAGCAGAGGAGGAGAGCCTTTGAAGGCTGCTTCAACTGCTTATCAGTAATCCTGGCTGNTTTTTTATTAAACCAGCTCAGATAGAGTTGAATTTCGTCAACTGAACCTGTTTCTATAGAAACATAAAAATTGGTTGGCGATTTGTGCTTGGTTTTTGATTGATATATTAACCCATTGAAGACTTTGGTCAACATTTTCTTTCCTCTCCTCCTTCAGTTCCCTTCCCCTCCCCCTAGTCTCTTCTAAAGACATGGACTCTTACTAGAATATGCCTTGTACATGCACTGATCATCCATTGTGGCCACTTGTGAGTATAGCCTGGCCATACAAGTGTGCGGAGGGGTTGAGGCATCACAGACAAGCCCGAATCTTGTGCTTACTGGTAGCTCAGAGGCTGAAGGGTGTAAAATAGCACTTAGTCTTATCAGCTAGCGAGCCCTGATCCCTGCTGTGAGCTGAGTGAGCAACGGGAGCTACAGTGGCACCAGGAGAGGAGAAAGTGGAATGGCACGCTGGCATTCTCTGCTCCATATTGGCTGCACTAGACATGAACTTGCAGTCCAGTGGATTGATAGTTCATCAGGCTCTGTCCACGTTACTCTAGCCTTCAACGGTTTCAGTTGATGGATGGAGCTGGGGTTTAGAGATCGAGAAAGTCTGATAAAAATCCATTCTGTCACGTGCTCTGCACACACATTACCTCAAGTCTAATTGGGTTAATTTAATTGCCCTACGTGGAGAGGCAGCTGGCCTTTTAATTCACACAGTTTTTTGTCACTTTGGTGCTTGAGTGAGGACGCTTTCATCTTGTTGCGCTCAGAGCAAGCACTTTGCCATGTCACTATAATGGCAGGTGTGATATCAGTGAGTGACACGATGTTAGCAGGTGTGGTATTAGTGAGCGAGTCTCACTGTAATGGCAGGTGTGATGTTACTAAGTCTCACTATAATGGCAGGTATAGTAGGCAAGAGTCACTTATGGAGAGAATGAATGAAAGACTTTCAACTTATTGTGAAGCACTAAGACTGCCTTCCTTCTAACTCAAGGTTACGTGAAGAGTGTATTATTAGTTTTGCAGCTCTCTTCATCTGTCCATCAGCATCATCACTGGTTAGCAACAGAAACCTTCCTTTGACAGCAATCACTGAAGTCTGGTTCCTTGTAAATAATACAGCAGATGTGGTTTTTATAAAGGCAAAAGTGTTTTCCACCAAACACTTGAGTGGTCACACCAGCTTCCATCTTGCCTGTCTCAGTGTTTGCCAAACACAAGCCCATTTTTATCGGTTCATTTGTTCAACGGTCTTTACAATTGCTGAAGGAACTGCACTAATTGAAAACCTTGTGTTTGTGAATGCAACGCAAGGCAATTTTTGGCTTTGAATTGGAACGCATTGGATTGCACACACAAGTCCCACGGGGTTGGCTGATCCTGCAGGAATCCTATAAGTTGTTAATGGATATTAGGGATTTGTTTTGCTAAGGCTTCAATGTCTCATTAGGGGCTAATTAATGCTTTGCAAGGACTTGTGTTTAATCTTCAGTGTTGAGGTATATGGTGACCTCTTTCCCACTTCTCATTTTCACCCGGCTTCAATCTGTGTCACGCACTTCTAAACCTCCCAAACCAACAACAATTTTACTTGCATTCTCTTGTGAAGAGATAGAGTTAGTTTTCCTTCCCCTCCCCACCCAATTCCCCCCTCCTCCCCTTCTTCCGAAGATGCTGACCCATGCCGTGTTAGGTGCAATGATCTGGGGCCTCGTTCAAACGATTATTCAAGTGTGTATATATAAGTGTGAGCAGACAATCCTTGAGAAAGGTATACGGATGAAGAAGAGAAGGGCCATTGATGTATTTCGTCACCTTCTCAGAATACTGAGCTACGAGCAGAAATATGAGATTAACTAAGGCATTGGGGGTTGGGGGGTAGTAATAATAATAATAATCCTTGCATTTGATATAGCGTTTTTCACGTCTTCTCGGCGTCTCAAAGCGCTTCACAGAATAGACTGTAAAGTGAATTGACTGTATATTTGTGGTAGAGGTTGAAGGTATTATAGAGGTCGAAGGTATTATTATACTGTACCATGGTCCACTTCATCATCTAAGTCTGTGCCTTTGACCAGCCCTTCCAACAACACCTGATGAGCTTTTTGCAGTTACCTTCAAACTACAGCAGTTTGCACAGCTCTTGGGGAGTGGGAGCGGGGGAACAGAAGGCATGCACTTTCATTCGTGTCGCGATTTAAATGTCAATGTTTTCTACAAGATGGTCTTTATCAGTGCAATCAGTTCTTGCTGCTGTCTGTGGGGGAAATCTCAGTGTGTTAGAGAACAACTCAACAACAACAACAACTTTAGATTGTTAGTGGCAGAGAATTCGACATTCAGACCTCCCTCCGTGTAAAGCTACATTTCCCAATCTGCCCGTTAATTCTCTCTGTGATTTATCTCAAAGTTGTGCCTTCCTTTTTAACTGCCTCGTTGACCAGTGAAAATAATCCGTTGCTCTTTCGCAAGATCCCAAGATTGTTTTGGACGGCAGAGCAAAGCAGACATTTCTTGGCTCTTATAGGGACTCACAAACCTCTCCATGATAACAACACACTGTCAGGGTTAAACCTTAGCCTGGTATGAAGGAGCACTGCCATCATTAAGGACTTTGTCCATTCAGAGAGAGCGGGAGAGAGAGAACAGACCATTTTTGTCACAATGACTTCACGTGCAATGATGCAATGCTGCTTTTTCAGGCTGTCCCTCTCATCAGCTCGTCTGTGTGGCCAACCTCATTCTGACTATTCACACAGCACTTTCCTCAAGATGGTTAAGACTTTGGTAAAGCTGTTACAATAATAATCCTTGCATTTGATGCAACTCCTAGTCATTTCAAAGAGACGTCACCAGAGCACTCCACAGGATATACTGTGAAGTGTTGGTGACACAAGATACGTGCAATGGGGTTTTGGGGGGCGGTGGAGGGGAAGCCAGAGACCAAGTGTCCAAATCGTGACCAAAGACCAAATCCTTTGCCAGGCTCGTTTGACATGTCCACCCTCACCATCGACAATGCGGGGGGACAGTGGGGGGTGGGGGGAGTTAGCCTGGGAAACCTGAATAATGTCTTCAGTAGAGGCGGAGGAAATTGAAGGGAAATAATAATAATAATCCTTGCATTTGATACAGAGCCTTACCACATCTCTGAGTGTAACTTGGAAACAGTTGTGAGAAAATGTGTTGAGTTATTAAGTTGTCCAGCACTGACTTGTGGGCTTTCCGTTGCAGACCTGCAGTGATGGTGGTAAGGTTTTGTAGATCGAATTCTCCATCGCTCTCTCACCAGAGTCCGAGCTGAAAGGAAGCTTTTGGATATGTGTACTCTTGAATTTTTTTGGGGGGTGGGGGTGTGGTGGTGGGAGGGTGGGGGGGGGGGGAAGGTTACAGGATTATTTATTGATTTTAAAAAAAGGAAAACGATTCTTTGCCACTGAACTTGCTTCGAGCCTGGAATCTGTCAAAGTCTCAGGCGGTTGGTGCAGCTGGAACATTATATCGTGTGTTCTTCTTAAGAACCTACCCCGAGTATATACTTGCCAGTTTACGTTTGTGTTATGTTGTGTGTGGTGCTCAATTCAGGAGTAGACAGAGCTGGTGAATGTTTCTTGGGCCCATTTTTATGATCAAACTTGCTGGCCTGCGAGCTTTTTTTTCCTTTTACGAGCAAATTTCAGAAACACAAATCTATATTTTTTATTCACCAGCAAATTTGACCTTTAGGCAGTTAAGACGTATTTACACAAGGTCTTGCAGAGACACACAGGGTCTTTGCTTCACAGAGTTATAGAGTTTCGCGTGAGATGCGATTGTTTATTTCAGAGCCAGCGTTTCTTCCCTGGATGTTGAAAACTTGTTTGATTTGGATGGTTTTTATGTTTTCCGAGCAGCCTGGAAGTAATCTTCTCTCCCGCTCCATCCAAGAGTCCTTGGCCAACTTTCTCCATCAGCTGATTTTTTTTGCTATAAATCTTAAGCTCAGCTCCGGGTGAAACAATAGCTCAAATTTCTCCTGCGTTCCCTTGTTTCCTTAAGCAAAGGAATGCCTTTTTCTTCCCTGCACCAAAGGCAGGTACCTTCACCGGAATGACTCTTTTGGACGGTTAAAGACACTCAAAGATTTCTTCGCTCAGTAAATGGGGCCTTTGAGCATGGATTAAGACCTACTTTCACTCACTTCGGGAATTATAATATTAAAAACATAGAAGGAAACCATTTTGCCCATTGAGCCTACGCTGGCTCACAGAACAAGGAGATCAATTCAATCCCACTGCCCCGCCTTATCCCCAAACACTTCTCCGGATTCGGTCGGACAGAGTCAGTCAGACTTGGATGAAAGCTTTAAAGCAGAGTTAAGCGTCGAACAAAAATCAATGAGGCTTTGCTTTCAGCAAACATTCTCTCCTGGCTCTGCGGAGATGCTGCCAAACTGTAGGGGCTGGAATGGTAAAAGTTAGCACCAAAAAATGTAGACCTTTAGTGTTAGACAAAGGCACGATTCCTGGACTCAATCCTCGATTCTGCTGGACGCAACAGAATTGAGTTTTAATGATTATTTGGGGGGTTTTCTGCATCTCTGTTATCATCATGTGGGTGATGATCAGCCCGACTGTCTGCGAACGTATAATAGACCATCTGTGTTGGATCAAAGGAGGTTCCTGGCAACCCCACCGCAGCTAATGACTTGGCCAGTGCTAGCCGAGTCTTGTGCAATCATTATTCTGAATGGTCAGACTCTGCTAGCTCTTTGATATAGATGCAAAATTTGATAGCATGGTCACCAATAATATATTATCATTCTGTTCTTGTGAAATTTATACGATGGAAAATCTATTTGGCAGAACTCTATCAAGATTAAGACTGTTTCACCCCACCCTCATTCCAAGGCTCCCGGTTTAGAATACAGCCTTTGTTAAGAGTCTACTGGTCTTTGTCTACTGATTGTGTGTGTGTGTGTGTGTGTGCGCGTGCGTGCGTGCGTGCTTGTGTGTTTGTGCTCGTGCGTTCAAGTCAAGTAGCATTTGCTAAAGCATCACGTTTTGTCATAATGCGTAAAAGTGCTTGGCTCCCAAGATTATCATCATAATAAAGATCAATTGGATCCTCAGAAAGAAATAGACCTTCATAAATTTGAATTAAAGCCCTGCAAAGTCCCATTTTTTTTTTCCTGTTCAAAAAAAATTCTCGGGCAACGTATGGAAGATTATTTCAGGCAGATGTTTGAACACCTTGGCAAACTGTGTCAAAATATGTGGCTGTGTTTAGCAATTGAGACCCTGTAGTGTGAGAGTCTGAGTAATGGGGTGTGACAGCTTCCCCTGATGGCTTGGGAAGGCTAGTGACCAACCTGAAAGTGAGCCATACAGACTCAGCAGGTCCCCTTTTTTACAGCCTTGGGCTGGGGCTCAGAGAGAGGAAAAATTAAACCATGCGATCGCCTGCTTTAGGTGGACGTACAGAGAGCTCAGATGGACAATACGCTGGCTTGGCCGTCAGGTGAAGTCAGGAACAGGCTCACTTGTGATGTATAAATCCTGCAGACCCTGACTATAAAGGCTAAGACCTGAACTATAGCCACTGAGATAAGGTATGGTAGGATGCCCAGAACCCATGGAGCCATTCAAATGGAGTCCATTGGTTTTCACTTAATAATAACATACAATAATAATTCTTGCATTTGATATAGTGCCTTATCATGCCTTCGAGACGTCTCAAAGCGCGTCATTGACCATCAAATCATGTCCTTGGCTTTAAAGGGAGGGGGGGAGAGGGGAAGAATTGTATTCCCAGAAAACTGGACTAACTGCTTTGACATAGCTACAGGGAAGCACTGCACAATCCTGTGAAGCTCTTTGAGGCTGTTTCGACGATGTGAGAAGACACTAAATCGAATGTAAGGATTATTATTATTATCGTCACAGTGGGTTTTGTGGGGAATAAGACTGAGCATGAATGATTGCAGTTCCATTTTAAAAAAACAGGCTGTTCTTTTGCCCAGAGGGCTCGTAGGGAGCTGAGAAGAAGGCCACTTTGTCTCGCTGACCTCTTCCCCATGCTGCGGATTCCCAGTGAAAATACTGTCCCAAGAAAAACCCGAATCAAAGTAAACAATCAGAAGAAAATACTCATGGCGACTTTGATTTTTGGTGAGAAGGAAAATAAAATGAATAAAGGGCAACCGATACCACATTGTTTAAACTTTGAGATGAGCAGTGGATGAAAGCTTGAAGCTTCAACCTTGTTAATCAAAGTGCATTCAGTGTGAATGTTCGACCTGCCTCAAGTACAGCGATAATTACAATAATAACCAAAACTTTGCATTTGATATAACACCTCTCACGTGATCGAGACATCTTGCTTCACAAGATTTTACCATCCAGTCTAGTGACTGTGTATTTTGCAGATTAGCACAGCAGCCAATTTACGCGCAGCGATACAGTAATAATCTTTGCATTTGATATAGCGTCTTATCACGTTTTCGAGCCGTCTCAAACTGCCATGAAGTGAATGATCAAATTTTTCTGGTGGATTGTTGGCTAGCGCACAGGGAGATGCTCCATCCCCTGTGGTTGAAAGGACTGTTAGAAAAGAGGTCAGTGAATTTGCCACTGGTAGAGAGTATGAAAAGCCATCAAGCAAGTATCAAATAGGTCTTTCTCTCCTCCCCTCCATGAGTTAGGGATCGCAATTATGAGTCAAACAATTCAGGACAAAAGCAAGACTAGTTTTGTGTCGAGCGCAATAGCATTCAAGTATTGAATTCAAAATTGACTGTACTAGTCATGTAATTGAGGCTGGCTCCCAGGGGATGGAGACAGGATTGATCAAGTGGAAGCATTGTCATATAAGTGAGATGGTCACTGAGTGACCTGCTTTCACCCCCACCCCCCACCTCTCCCTCTCCAAAACCACCACCAGCATCCAAAACAATTAGACAATCCTTTAGAAGGAAATCCTTTTTGTCTAGAATGTTGTCCAAGGCTCCAACACAAGCAAAAAGTGATTCAAACGCGTAAAAGACGTAAAAGATCCCTTTGACTAATATGTTGATATGAAAAGTCCACGTCAGCCCGAATCAATCGATTTCCAGTAACAACTACAGCACACTTTCTTTGAAGCAACAGTGTGTATTTTCAACACTGCTTGAAGGTTCCTTCAGTTTTGGGCACTCTAAATGGGTCACAACAGATTACATTGGTAAAATGGTATTAGTGTTTTAAAAGGATCGATCTGGATGGGGAGGAGCTTTGTTAAGAAAAGGCAGACAATTTAGTTTGTTGCGCTTCCCAACCGCAGGTCCTAGTGTTGTTTAAAGAATATTCTTCAGGAAATTATATGTTTTACCATACCCCAAGAGTGAAACAAGCATCTTAGAATCGGGTGGGTTTGAAGTCAGATTCCCCGGGATTAAAGATTAAAGACTCATCATTTCTGCGGGTGTTACAATAATACACTTTTAAATCCTTTAAGTTCCCCTGTTCACAAAGGGTGCGAAACTACCCTGAGTCCAGTATTCTGAAATAAAAAAAATTGCAAGTCTCGTTTTAAGAAGCTACCTAACGGAAAATGAGGGATGTGTATTTGGTGTAGTGAGGGGCAACACTGTGTGTGGGACACTGCTGTGCATAATTAGCCTCTGCGTTTCACCCACAAAATATACAGTAAATTAACTTTACAGTATATACTACGAATAGTTGAGTTGGGGGAAACTAATTTGTCCAATTGATTTCCACTAAATCTAATCAATTCCTGCATCCCCAGCAGGTTACCTTTTGAGACGTCTCGGAAGACGTGATAAGGCGCTCTATCAAATGCGAGG
Organism: Callorhinchus milii; assembly: GCF_018977255.1. Lineage (NCBI taxonomy): Eukaryota > Metazoa > Chordata > Chondrichthyes > Chimaeriformes > Callorhinchidae > Callorhinchus > Callorhinchus milii. The sequence goes on from NW_024704746.1 coordinate 22,153,482, forward strand.
ATTATTATTATTGCATTTTGCCCAATTGAGAGGGATGGCTGGGAATTGCTCTGAGCTATGAAGGGTAAGACGAGCAAAAGGAAGGAAAACCGCCCTATTATGTGCGGCTCGTCAGTGGACCTGGGAGCCGGCATAAGGCAGATCATTTGAACAAAAGGAGTGCCTTTTGAGCTGTATAAGGTTACAGGATTGTTTAAGTTAAATAATAAGCCACCTTCATCGCTACATGCTAGCAGCACACTGGACATATTGTAGAAACAAGCTGCCTCATGTGTTTATTCTTGTTAAAGATTAAGGTTATTGTTACACAAGGGGTTTCGATATCTTGCATTCATTAGTTCTTGCCCACCCTGAAACATGATCTGGGAGACTTCCTGGCCTCATTCCCTTAGACAAGAATTACGTGGGATGCAGTTGACATCCAAAGCCATTTACGGGCATTGATTTAATACTCAGCAAGTCACAGCTTGAGTCCCAACATTTAACTTATTCACAGGCACTGAATGGCGAGCAGACGATTGCATAGCAGCTGCAAACTAGACCCAGTCATCAGTTTGTTGTGTTTCCCTCGGGTCAGTCAACAAAGGCCCTCCATACAATGTGTGTTTGTTATCAGACAGTGCACGCTGCAGATGAATTGGAAAATGCTCCATTTGTTAGGTCTGCAACTAAACTGTGTTTTCCGATGTGTCCTTTGGATGATAGTTACACCGAGGTCCTATCTTCGGCTCTGCCTGTTCAGGTGGGCATTAAAGATTCCGTGGTGCTATTCGACAAGAGAAAGGAGTTTCTCTCTCCTGGCGTCTTGCCCAACAATCCCCCAACTAAAATCGGTCATTTACTTCACGACTGTTTGTGGAACATTGCTGTGCAGAAATTGCCTGCCACGTTTGTCTACAGTATACCCAGCCCTACAATTACAGCAAAATCCTGTGAAGCGCTTTGAGACGTCCTCCTGATCTGAAATGCACTACATATCATCATTATTATTATTGTTGTTGATAATAGTTATTACTTTTTACTATCATGTGGCTCAGGGTATCTTTGAGATAGACAAGGGGAGTTAAGATAATGTGCATTGGCCTGGAGTCTGCGAGTGTAATTATTTTATATCACCTCATATTATGAATGAGGTGCAGACTCCATGCAGGTTAGCTGCAACTGATAAGAGTCAAGGATGACCACAAAGTAATCTTGGTTAGACTGATAACTTCCTGGCTGTTACCTTTTACCCTGTTTTTCACTCGGATTCACCTATCTAACTGCAGTCAAATCTTGGAGGTTTTCAAAAATATTATTGGCTGGAAATGTCAACAAGCAGCAAGCTTAATTGGGTTGAGTTGGAGGAAACTAATTTGTCCAATTGATTTCCACTAAATCTAATCAATTCCTGCATCTCCACAAGATTACCTTTTGAGTCGGAGAGGAGAGGGATGGAGAGATGAATTCAGGTCAACTAAGAGCAGACAAAGCCAGCAGTATCAACAGCCTCCATGTATGTCAAGACCATTATCACCTAAATGGCAGTGTGTCTCAAGTTACTAAGCTTTCAAGGTCATTTGAAGAGCTTGATATCCTTTCAGGAGTAAAGACTGAGCTCAGTTAATTCTAAGATTTGTGTAAGCATGTATTTATCATTAATTGAGTTCCTGCAAATTAATTTACTGGATTGGTGCCACAGTTGTTTGTCTTGAAGTACAGAGTAAACAGTTCATTCTATAAATCCCTCTTCACCCTGTTTTCTTTTTGCATGTGAAGTCAAATCTGTAGTTTTCCCCTACGATAAACGTCTGAATGTCTCAAATAGTTTTCACGAAAAGAATGGAATTAATGCTTCTCAAAGATTCAGTTAAAAAACACACTGACTCATATGAAACTAACCCGTACAGCTTAGTTGTAAGAAGTTGTTGGGTTTGTTAGCTGGTCCCAGTTTAGTGAGCAGTTGGGGTACGATTGGACAATTGGTCTCTGCACCTGTGAGTTCTAAGACCCAACGAGGGGCTTGAACCCACAGCCTTCTGACTCAGAGGCCAGAGTTCTCGGAAATGACCCACAGCATGCGGGGATGACAGATGAATTTCTATTAAAGTGGTTGAAAACCATATGAGCAAAACTCCTCACTGCACCTTGAAGCTGGCTGGCAAGAACTCCGAGCCAGACAAACAGAATGATATAATTCGCCTATTAATCCACGCATTTATATAACTGCCAGGAGGACCTTCTGCTTTTTTTTAACAAAAACAAAACTTAATTTTCCCACTGACCACAGACAGGAAGACCAGTTTGTCCACCTAGAAACTATTTTTGGCGATTTCTGTTGAATGCTTTAGTTGAGTTTCTACCCAGATGTATCTAGTGTAAACAGCAGCAAACCAAACCCTGGCTTCAATCTCAATGAGCCGCTTGTTGAGGATTATTTGGTTAAAAATATCTCGTTGCTGGAGTCGCTTTGTTCAGTGTATAGCGTGTAACGCACACATTAAATCCAGAGTTGTCCCAGCCCCTTTCAGAGCTTGGAAGTTTTGCAAATGTGTGTGTACACTGTAAAAACATTCATCTGTCATCTCCGCATGCTCTGTACCCAATTTAGAAATTCACTGGCAAGACGCAATTTTGGCGTATTGACTGTAGAAAAGGAGGCAAGTTGCATAACAAATCACTCAGACTGAAACAAACTCCAAGGGTATGCCTTCTAATATGGAACTCCTTCTTCCAACACACACACACATCCGCCTATCCAGATGAATGTCTTCAATAATAATTGCAGGATATCTGGATCAAAACAAAGCAATAATTCACGACTATAAAACAGGCAAAGTCAATTTCCCATTATTTAACTGTGGAGCCGTTAACGTCTTCTCTGAAATTTAATGTTGACCTTGAATCTTGAATTTTATACATTTTCCCTTTTGTTTTGTGCCAAGTCTAGATCAAGTGTCCGAGGGTTGCTTAATGGGACACTAGCTTTCATGAAGCTGACCAAATGGAGTGATTTAACGCCATTAATGCCATTTTGGTAACGGCTCACATTCTCATGCATGGCTTTGATGGTACAGGGTTTCAAGATACTTGCTTCACGATGCTAGAGTGGTGGCTGAAGTCCAAAATGAGCTGCTACTGAAGCCCACTGACCACCATTCATAATACTTCAATGCTGGAAGCGGGAGATATTTGCCACGGGAATGCAAGAAGCAGCATTGCTTTCTATGGATAGCATCAGATCGCAATTGCTAGTGTGCCACGGTTTCACAAGTGTAACCTTACCCCCCGCTACACCCCTGGTCTGTGTCATGTCAAAGAGGAAAAAAAACAGTTGTTCCTAAGCTGAAATCCTGATCACGCCTCGGCCAATGATACCATGTAGTTATCCACTAGGGGGCAGGACAGCAGCCCAGGTTAACCCACTTGAGCCTCTTCGAAGGGGAATTGGGTGCGAACACTGATGTTGTCCTCTAGGAATCACAGGCCTAGTCCTGCCTGTGGCACAACATAGTAAGCTAGTTGAGATCCCAGGTCATTTGACTTCCTCTAAAAAATGCCCGTAAATGCCCAGCTTACAAATTCCAGTGGATAGGCCTGAAAACTTGACAGTAATCCAACCCTGTGAGAGTTTTGAATTCCTTTAGAAGCCCTGGAATGTCGAGGGCTGAGTTGAGTACAGGTTCCCAATGGCACACGCAGACCAAAAAGAGGAACTACTCGTGCTGTGTTCTTCCAGGATTCAGTGACTTTTACTCAAAAGAGGCAGGGGTTTAGAGAATGGGTGCCCTAACCTGGCTCAGTTGATAGCTGTCTTGCCTCTGAGTCAGAAATGTGGTGGGCTCAAGCCCCACATCAGGACATTGAGATGATAGTCCAGACAGACATTCCATTGCAGTTCTGAGCAAGTGCTGCATAAATAGTGTCAAGATTCCTTGACACTATTTAAAAAGAAAAGAGAGTTTCCCCTGATGCCCTGGCCAACAATTCCCCCCAAAAAGAAACTGGTCATTCACTTCATGGCTGTTTTTTGGCTATATTTGATATAGCGCCATATCTCGTCTTCGAAACGTCTCAAAGCACTTCACAGAATATATTGTAAAGTGAATTGACTGTATATTTTGTGGTGAAATGCAGCAGCCAATTGCACACAGCAATGTCCTACAAACAGTGTTGGATTTTTTTTGAAGGGATTATTACCACTGGAAAAGCGGGCCGCCAATCGACTAACAACTGGGTTTCTACTTACTGCTAGGTAAACAGATTTGTGTGAAGTAAGGAAACTTGCCCAACGTTTCTCCCTGCCCGGGAATCGAACATAGGTCCCCTCGCTTGCGAGGCGAGTGCTGTAACCACTGCGCTACAGGACTCCAAGAGTATCTGATGTTGGCATGAATAAAAATGAAGAAGCACCAAAATGTCCTTGTGATCAGGCCTGGAGTTAGAGCTATCTGTGTATAATATTCAACAAAAAATTGATAAGTCAACATTAATGAGGCCTTTCTTAGTATCAGGAGTTATTAATTGTCCCCATTTTCCTGCCAATTCCATTGACATTTTCCCGGCAGTTTTTCTCTTTCTTTTCTGCCTGGCACTAATGGGACGTTGCCTAATTTGTTGTAAACAGTTGTCAAGATGATGGAAGGCAGTAGCCGTGCATGTATTTTAAAAAGCACAGGAACTGGGTCTAGATGTAAAATGGGATTCATTTTTCCTAACTGGTTCTCGTGGGAATTGGTCTGAATTGGGAGGCTCTGTGGTGTTGGTGTTGTTGGTAGTGAGGGTGAGAGTGAGGAGGGGATTTGGGAGAATTTCGAAAAACTGATGCACTGAATCCACACTTCTGGTTAGTCCTTTCATGTTTTACCTCATTCTGAGATTCAAGTAAACCTCCTCTTAAGTGCTTAAGTGTATCTTACAAAGTATTGTTTGGGGCTTCTTCACAACTGAGAAATTACCTGGTTTCGCCCCTCCTACTTATGATAATATTTACAATCCTTAGGTTTGGTATAGTGCCTTTCACATCAGGAGGGCACCTCAAAGCACTTCACGGGGTATACGGTAAAGTGTTATCACTGGGTATATTTTGTTGGCAAATGCAGTTTTGCGCACAGTGATGTCCTTGAAGTGGATTTCTTTGATATGAGGCGATTGAATTGCAGAGTGCAAACCCGGGTGTGCTTATGGAAGCCTTTGCCTTCCTCTCCAGGGCTTTAAACCCCAAACTTGGCATCACTCCTTGACTTATCTTGCCTTCCCTTCTCTTTCCAACGTTGGTCTATTATCCTGCACTGTGAATCACGCTCTGCCTCCATATTTCTCAATTAACGAAGAAATTTTGTTTAAAACCAAGATTTGAATAGGATTCAGAGATCCGAATCACCTAATCTTGTCCTTTAAGTTCATTGGTTTACAATTTAATATCGTGAGGAATTGGAATTTTGGTAAATTCTGAAATGTCGTCTCGACTTAGAAACCAGTTGTTTTTCGGCAGTTCTTTCTTAAAAAAAGGCCAGCTGTTACTGCAGCACATTCTGTGACTGGTATAGAAAGGGATATTATAACCTGAATTAGGATCATTCAAGATGAGGCACGTTGTTCCTGGAATGGTTTACTGAAGCAGGTTCATTGCCTTCCTGCTATACATTGGGCATTTCACCAACTCTGGACTATGATCATTACAACATACTTGATTGTATGCACTTCCTTGTGGGGGGGTATGGACGACAGGTTATAATAATACAATAATAATAGTTCATATGTTTGAAATAGCATCTATAACGTTGAAACGTCTCAAAGCACTTGACAGTAATTACTGCTAAGTATAATGACTGGGTATTTTGTAGTCAAATGCACAGCCAATTTCTGCACAGCAATGTCTCACAAACAACCAGGGGGTGAATGGTCAATTTAACCAGAGGATTTTTGGCCAGGATCTCGGGTGACATTAGGAAACATTAAGCCAAGGTCCCATCTGTCTGTTCAGGTGGATGTTAAAGATCCCAGGGCACCATTCTAAAAGAGGAGAGAATTTATCCTGGTTTCCTGGCCAACATTCCCCAAATAAAAAAGGTCACTCACTCCATGGCTCTTTGTGGGAGATTGCTGTATGCAATTGTGCTGCTCACTTTGCCTACAAAGACAAAGTCACTCCATTTCAGTCATTCCTGTGAAGCGCTTTGGGACATCCTTCCGATGTGATAAAGCGTCTATCGTTGTAGTTCTGTGACTATCGTTGCTAAAAGCAGATGGATTATATTAATCCAAATATACCAAAATCAAGTACTATTATTATTACTGTTATTATCCCATTAGTTCAGGCTGGGGTTGGAGACAGGTCTCAATAGTTAATTGCTGATACACCCTACAATCCTCTTCACACTCTCTTTACAATCTGCAGGACTCATTGCGTTGGAATCATTTTGTTTTGATACTTTTGTTAAGAAGCTGATTTTGCAATAAGGAAGCCCTGTATCGGAACTTAAACTCGAACTCTGGCAATCTTGTTCCGTCAGGACCACCCTACCCATTAGGGCTTTGGCTTGCAGGGTATTTAATTAATTATTGATTGATTGAGTAATCATTGATGTAATTGACTGAAACCAGTGCGTTGAACAGGATTTGTGTATGGATTAGAATGGTGGAGCAGTTTCTCACTTGCTGACTGGAGACATACTTCTGTCCTGTCTATAGTATGTACAATATCTTTGTCAAAATCACTTAAATTTATTATTTTGTTTAAAAAAAACTTGAAATCGCTAAACTGGTGCATCCTAATGGAACTGTTTGTCCCGACAGATGTGATTACAGCGTCCTTATTGAACAAAGTTGGATAATTTATGTCACATCAACGAATCAGAGCAATGCCCCGCTCTGTTAAATGGCACTGGCTGTAAATTAATTTACTGTTGAAGCACAAGCATTGTGGTGGCGAAAAAAACATGACCGCCTTCACCCAACTACAACATGGTCGTCGATAACACTGCCATTTCCAATGCAAAGCCCTTTATATAGCCAATGCAAATAGCCCACGTTCTGTGTGGACAGGCTGTCTCATGTATGACCCACAGGGGAATTTTGGGGAAATTTGGTCAATTTCTTTCCCATATAATTTGACTACCACAAAGTTAATAATAGCCGAAAAGACCTTTCTAGTCTGAACCAACATCTGGAGCTGTCTATCGTTGTAGTTCTATGACTATTGTTGCTAAGAGCAGATGGATTATATTAATCCAAATTCATAAATGTTCACAGGGCACAATCTTATTCCTCTTGAAGTCCTATAATCCTGCAGTTCTGCTCTCTTCCGAAGTTTACTCGTTTGAAAGCAATTCCTATTGATTTGTCGGGAACGTATTCTCAAAGCCAAAGAACTCAATGGTGGACAGAAATTGATCATTGAGAGTAAGCGTACCTTACACTAGTGATGGACCAGAGTTGTCCGGCATTTGAGCAGAAATCACACCTAGTTTTAGCTGTAAAACCATTTGGTCTTGAACTCTAAAACAGCAGAGAATTGCAGATTATTTCTCATTGCATCTACAGCAACATAATCAAAAACATATTGTGTGATCATCACTGCTTATTGAGGATATGGTTTTATTTGGACCTCCAGAGATAGGAATAACTGATGTGCACAGGGCTTTAACAACCATTTTGCCCCACAAAATATACAGTCAATCCACTTTCCAGTATATTCCATGAAGCGCTTTGAGATGTCTCAACGACGTGATAAGGCACTATATCAAATGCAAGTATTATTATTATTACTACGTGTTGCCACTCCTTGTGAATTCTTTACTTTGCACAGTGCTAGTGCCAGAAAGCATCATGAATTATTTCCCAAACCATATTCCCACGGCCACACGATGAGTGTTGTATTGTGTATAAGGCACTCATCAATACTGTAGATGCTGCCATGTAATGGGTATAATGCAGAACTGTTGTATGCTTCAGACAGACTCTCTTTCGCAGACGGTCTCTTTCCTGAGTTGACCCCACCAAGACATAATTGTGCAACCGGGTGTAGACTCTTAAATGCTGCCTTTGGGAGCCAGAGACAAAAGCGTGTTATAAAATCCATTCACATGGCAATAAATTTACAATGTCAAAATGCCAAATGTCAGCTCATTCAGACGTGGTAATTTCTTGCTGCGGTGTAATTTCGCTCAGAGTTTAAAATAGCTTTTCGCTGCAATTTACTGAGGTTTCTCACCAGCCTCTCCTGGAAGTTTTGACATTGCAATTGGGGTTTTTTTTATATAAAAGAAAGCATATTTTGCTTTCACGCAAAGCGAAGATATTCAATGACTTCCGGGTAAATTTAATGGAGGCAGAGTTAGACAGGTGCGAGAGAGCCTTAAACAAAGCATGTTTTATCAGACCCAGTATAAGCACAAGTAATGTTGCAGTGAGTGACATACAGAGAGAGGGTTTTAATTTGTCTCTTTGTAAGAAAGGCTATATCCTGTGTGATATCAGAGGTCATGTTATATTGGGGGCTGCATTATCTGGTTAAGTGATTGATGGGGGAAGGGATACAGTAAAAATGTCATGGACCACCTCCACTTTTATTGCCGTTCATTCAATGATGAGAGAGAAATGTGCCTCGATAGAGGATTTATCAGAGGGAGCTTTTTCAATGCATTTTTCCCTCCAAATACTTAAAATGCTCCTTAACTATCACCACGCCACTTCACTGCACTTTACAGACCTGATAGAGACATCTCGCCAGTGGCAATATCTCATTAACAGACTTGTTATAATACTTCCCATTGACATTGTACCTTCAGATAAAAGCAAAGATGTCCACAGTATATCAAATGAAGTAGTTAATTTGAGAGCGACAGACAGACAGGCACGCAGGCAGACAGACAGCCAGACAGACAGACAAGGGTTTAAGAAACATTATAAAGCCATGGAATTTTACTCAACTATGGTGAGTACAAAGTACAAGGCTTTTATTGACTAATTGGTGACAATTTGATTTTATAAAGTGTATTCCTACAGAAAGCCTTTCACTTGTCAAAGTATATGCATAGCTTCTGCAACGTGCAGACTGCCAGGTGTTAAAACATATCAGAGATTCATTAAGACAGGATTAAGTTAAATAGATAGAGATTTATTAATCCAATCAGGTGCAGCGTAGCACTGGAATGAACAATGCCAAGAGATTGATCCAAATTCAGCACGGATCAATGATGTCATTGCAAGGTGCTTTTGAAAGAATAATCTTAAAGGGGATTAAAGTAGATGCAGATTGTTAATGTGATAAACTGTCTTCCCCGTTATACTTCATTGCTCTTTAGGTTTCAGATGCCAAATAGGATTTGGGATCAGAGAGTTAGTCGAGCAGAAAACATGTCCAGGTCATCAGTATTTTTGGAGGAGTTCCCATTTCCAACCGAGCGTTCGAAACGCAATCTGGCGATGCTCCAGCAAAGCTCTTGTATGACTTTGTGGGTTAGTCTCTCATTAGCCTACAAAAAAAAAGGGTTTGAAGCATGAAAAGACCAGAGCGGAGAAAATATATCCATCCCTTCGCAATAACGTGCTGATTGAAAACCTCTCACTTAAGAATTCTCACTCAGATATCGTCGCTTTGTTTCCCGTGATGACTTATTTTTGGAGTTCCTCTTTCCATTGCAACAACAACCACCTGTGGAACAGGATCCCTCGGGATTCCTTCAAACACGGATTAGATAGTTTTATTTTAGGAAATAACATTATGGGATATAGTACACAGGTAGCTTGGGACATATGTGCAGGCGACTGCCAGGAAGGTGGAAGGCAAACTAGATGGACCTTGGGTCTACTTTTACGCCTAGTGTTTTTTATGTGTTTACGTTCTAACAACTTGGGTTTGTGTAGCTCCCTTCACACAGGGCAGCATCTTGGAGGACACTTCCACTTCCACACGGCATCTGCTGTCGTTAGCGTCACTACCCTGGGCTGGCTTTGGGGCACAAGGAGGGGAGTAGGTCTCTGTAAGGCCTAGCTCCTTCTGAGTGCTGCCTCCCTCACCCTCACTCCACTTGCCCCGAGGATAAGAAGGAAGAGGTGTGTTGGGAGCGAAACGCTGGTTGCAGATGACCACATGTGGGTACGATATGCATAAGCGTCATGTGCGTCTGTTTCACGTTCTTAATTACGTTTGTCTTTCGGCGAGTCTGAGATGGGAGGAAAAATGGGGGCACACACACGCTTCCCTTCAGGAGCGGCCAGCAAGTGATTAGGAGCAGCGAGCTCTCGCGTATTTTGTCCCTCTCCCTGACCTTGCTCACTAAGGTCAGTAGCAGAGCGTGCAGTTACCACCTGGTCAAGATCAGCCAACTCAGCACAGACTGACAATTGAGCCTGGAATCTCCCACAACATGGGCCGGCTTAGCTAGTCACAGACTAAACCGGCTAAACAAGAGGAGAAAGATGATTGTTCCATCGGGAGCTTAAGGCAGTACTGATTCAGCGAGCATAATTCAACTGATTGAACAGTGAGTAGCGAGGATACAGTTAGCACAGCTGGCTTGGAGGAGTTACTGAGACTGACAGTGTAAGAGAGCTGAATTAATATGTAGAGTTGAAGCTCAAACAGCACTGGGTCACTGAGTATATATTTTCGGATGTTAATTTGCCCTCCACCACAGTGGGCTTAGACTGCGTACAACTGTACACTTTAATGACCATTGCTCAAGGGAGCAGGTTGCAGATAAGCAAAATTGGAGTGAGGGCTGAGACAAAGAGAAAGAGACAGTGTTGAAATTCTTCAGAATGTTTCCACTTCTCAACTGCAATTATTTCTCAATCAGGTTACAGGAATGAAAAGATTATTGTTAATATTCCTTGCATCTGATGTTGCGTCTTATCAGGTCAAAACATCTCGAAGCGCGTGTGGCTACATTGACGTAGAGCAGCGGATGACCAATATTTTATCTTGGGGACTGTTCGCCAGGACACCTGGGGAAACTTTTGAGTAGCGCCACAGGATCTTTGACTTCGCCCCAAACAGGCAGGCGAGACCTTGGGTTAAAGTCTCGTCCAAAGGACGGCACCTTCAACAATGCAGAGCTACGCAATCATGCTATTGGAGCCTCAGCCAAGACTGTGAGCTCATGGTCCTGACATGGGGCTTGAACCCACAACCTTCTGACTCCAGGGCAATAATTCAGTAGGAGCACACTGTATCAGTGACTGGAAATGGACTGGCTGTTAGCCACAGTATTGAGACTCAAGAGTTGGCACAAAAGAAAGCCAAAAACCAAACTGAACCACTCCATGAATGTCACAATATTTCAAAGAAAACACAGCCGTGGTGGAAAGGTTTGAAGGAATTAATCTAATCTCTGGGTTCAGGATGGTAGTTGTAAACTTCTAAAACATCTATGTCATCATTTGTGCCCCTTAATGGGAATTAAAGCCTTGTAAATACTTTCAAGTTCTTTGTTGCTCTCTATAAACCATCTGAAAGCCCTCGGTGAGATAATTGTGCTCTAATCTGTCCCAAATATCCAATATTCTTGAGTTAATGTACACAGGATTTGCAATTGCCCCATAACCCGCAGTGGAAAAAGCCCTCGTGTGTCGTTACTGTCCCTATCGCATGGTCTATTGGCGCTTCAAGGGAATCCTTTGTGAAATATTGCCGCATGCTGTTGATGGCCCAGGTATCAACGCAGGGGGCAAATTCTCAAAGCAAAGTATGGAACATCCCCTGAGCGCCACATAGGTACATTATCACAGGATAGAATTTTACAGCTCTGAGGGGGTCTATTTGCCACATTGTGCCTGTGCAGGTTCTCTGAAAGAGCTATTCATTTTGTTTGTCGTTGTCCTGTCCCTTTGCTTTTTTCCTTTCCAATATACATCCAGTTCCCTCTCAAAAGGTAACGTGGATTGTGCTTCAAACACTGCTTTTAGTAAAGGCCTAAGAATTATACAGGACAAATCTTGGATTCAGAATCTGATGATAAATGTCTTGGAAATCAGTAGTCTATGACATGGCAGATTGCTGGGTTCTTCGCTGGCTTGTGCAGAGTGGGATGAAGCCTTCTGCTAATCGACTGCAGGATATAGCTTTGCATCCTGTGAGGTCCGACCCCCACGTTGCTAAGCCGTTATTTTTTTTAAAAAAACCCAAACCACGGAGCCTTAAAATTGAACCAGATCAGATGCCTTGATGGTGGTTTAACAGCAATGTTGTGTAAACCACTCAATCTGAATGCTGCCTCGTCATCTATAGCCAGACAGCCATTGTCTTCAACGCAGTATAGTGCATCGCCGTATACTCCACCATATATACAACTGAAGAGGCTCAAAAATTGTGATCAACTGTGTAGCCTGTGTTTGGTTCACACCAAACTAATTTTGGCTGAACTCTTAGTGACTGTGGCCTAACCTCTTCCCTATCCATTCTATGCTGTTACTTAAGAGAGTCTCAATCTCCCGGTCAGTGTCCTCGGCAACAATCCCCCCCCAGATATAATCACTCATTCGCATCATGGCTGTTTGTGGGACATTGCAAATTGCTTTACTCCGCTTTACTGTAAATCCAGTGAAGCACTTTTCAGACCACTTCCTGATGTGAAAGGAGCTCCATGAAACGCAGGAATTATTATTTTTTTATTATTTATTATTATTATTATTATTTTTTCTAATTCACGGTGAACCGATGGACACTCAAAGAGGCAGACACTCAGTACGTGATAGCGAACATGACTTTGTGTAATCTGAGCTTAAGTGTGGTGAACTGTGTAATCGGAGTAGGAAAGAAAAGGCACTAGTTTAAGACGAATTTAGGTGCTGTGTGGGGATAATAAACACCTAAACAGCATGGACAAAGACAGAAAACGGTTTTGATGCATTTCTCTGCATTCACTGACGGGAAATATTCATGCCTGGGCTCATTTAAATAGACCTGGCGAGAGGAGGGGAAAAAATGCTTTAAACATAGGATGCGAACAAGATATGATTAATTAGTTGACACAGTCAAAAGTGCAGCCAAGGGTTACGGTTTCACAGGGAGAATGGAGGCCGTACAGAGGTAAAGTTCTCCTTGCGCATGCACAGACACACACTCAGCAGAAAATACTCGGTACATGATAGGGGCTGGGGATTTACCAGGCTGAATCCAGTTACACCGTTTGGATCAGATGATCATACAATTTAGATTAGGCGCATACTCTTTCAGTTTTTTTTGGGGGGGTAATGTTAATTAAAAACTCTTAATTTGTCAGTCGCTTTAGCCTGCAGTAAAAGCCTTAGTCGATAAAGTCACCATAAATTGCCTGGAGGTAGGGATGATAGCAGTAGATTTCCTGTTGGGAACAGCTGTGTGTGCTGCAGACTTGAAAGAATTGCTTAACTAGTGCAAAATTTAAAGGAGCGGTTTGCTCTTTCTCTCTCTCTCTCTCTGTGAAATGCGTGCGCCTGATAGTTTTTCATCCCTCCAGACTTTGTCTGTGTTGATGTGCTCTTTCGCTGTAATGTCAGCTTTGTTCACACAACCTCTCAACGCCTTGCGCTGTCAGGAGCAGAAATGTCACGCGCGCTGTGCTGAATCATTATTGCAAATCGAGACTGTGAGTCACAGGAAAGTAAACGGCGGGGGATGATCGATAGGCTTAAAGTGGCAATGTTACGGTCAAGTCAGGGACAGGCAGCACGCTCTTGCACTTTGTTCTGCCCAGGCGCGGGTGGTAATCACATGCCAATGTTACCACCTCAGGCCTCAGCGCGATCACCGAGTGGTCCTCGCGACAGGTAGTCGAAACAGTTCGAAAAGGGGGAGAGGGTAGACCCGATCGGGAGTTACCCTGTGGAGACGGCCAGCTACATCTGGCAAATCGCCTCGTCCCCGGCCCCTGACCAACAACCATCAGGACATGGCCTGGCTGGCGATAAAAGGGGCCCAATTCCCCCCACTCGGGGCTTTCATACACGGTCAAAATCTGGGCCGGTCAGCACACTCCCTTGGGCCGGCTGCAAAGGCCAGGAGACTGTGGACCACCTCCTTCTAGAGGTTTGAGACCCGAAGGCCATTTGGAAAAAGATGGAATGGATTCTCTCGCGGTTCGTCCCTGGGGATCCGCTGTCACGGCACTCGGTGCTGCACGGCCTCTTCCCGGGCACTCACAGAGATACCCTCAGCTCGGTAAGGAGTGCACTGCCAGAGGTGCCATCTTTCAGATCAAGGTGATAAACCGAGGTCCCGCCTGTCTGTTCAGGTGGACACTAAAGATCCCTTGAAAAGAGAGGGTGTTTCTTCCAGTGTCCTGGCCAACAATCCCACAGATAAAACTTGTCATTCACTGCGTGGCTGTTTGTGGGACATTGGCTGTGCGTAAATTGGCTGCCACACTCGCCTACAAAATACAGTCACTACGCGTTACAGTGTATCGCGTGAAGCACTTTGAGATGTCTCTATGACATGATAAGGTGCTACTTCGAACACAAGGATTATTAACCAATAGTGTTTGCAAACCAAACTAGATCCCATTGAAGAATAAAGCGTGTCTACCTCTACCTGAGAGGCAGTGTCTGACAATGCCATAGCCAGGTATCTCCCTGCATCTCCCCCTTCACACGCACATATACTTACACCAAGACTTGCCCTCCCCACTCTGATAGAGCTCTGCATGTTCAACCCTAACTATATCCCTGTCAGATCTGTTGTCAGTGACGGCATTGTTTAAGTGTCCAGCAATCCCCACGTGATTGCTTACCCAGCTGGACCCCATAGAATGTGATGGCACCGGATTAGCTGAATAGCACAGGGACAGTATGTCAAGTCTAATTAAATGATCAGATGCAATTATTTTTCCATAGTTATTTTTCTTGGGTTTTGTCTTCAAAAGGGGATTAGTTAGCGTTTAAGAGTGAAAACCGCCATCGCCGTGTCTTTGGTCATCTTAAGAGTGAGGTTCTCAGCGTTTGCATCTTTTTTGAAATAAAAGGACAATCTACTCGCTATAAATCCTTTCTAACCAACGGAGGTGGCCACAGCAGACGAGACCCCACGAGTGATTGCTATCCAGTCACTCTGTGGCATTGTGTGTGAATGTTTGTGTGTTTTGGGGGTCTGTGTCTGCATGTTTGTAACTGTGTGCGTATGTGTGTGTGTAATGTGCATGTATGTGTAAGCGAGTGTTCGCATTTGCATTCGTACATTTCTATGTATTCATGTGTGTGAATATGTCTGGGCGCGCATGTGCGCACCTGTACGTGTCTGCACACGTAAGTGTCTTTGTGTGCGTGTGTGCGTGTGTTAGAGCATCTATCTAAACTTGTCCCCTTAAGCCAGGCACCAGTTGGTATCATCAGGAGAGTCAGGGATCTGCACCCGAGCTGGTAGTTGAGACCAGGAGAGGTGGAGGACAGGGAGGGTAGGGTTGAGTGTGACTGAAGGCACGATCAAAGAGGAAGGTCTTGAGAAGGGACTTAAAGGAGGCAAAGGAGGGAGCGAGGCGGAGGGAGTGTGGGATGGAGTTCCAGAGGGTGGGGGCAGAGAGGCTATAGGGGCGCCCACCAATGGTGGGTCGGGTGAGGCAGGGACATGAATCAGGCCGGAGCCCGCCGAGCGGAGGGAGCGGACAGGTTGGAAGGGGCTTAGGAGGTCGCAGAGGTAGGGAGGAGCAAGGCCGTGGAGGGCTTTGTAGGGTCAAGAACCCAAAGGTATGTGAGCGCGGCTGGAGTGCGTGTCTTGCACACGCTTCCACTCAGCAACTCTTATCCCTTGTTCCTGAGATGAAGTCATCGTCATTTACTGTTGGGCAGAAATATTTCCAGGAATCAGCCTGAAAAGGCCGGACGTCAATGACAAAGTTAGTGACGAAAGTGATTCTATGTATCCACTTATCCGCTTTGTTCCTAACCAACGTTGGGAATCCTAGCAGTCCTTGTGCAGCTATTTTACATTTGCTTCCTGTTGTGCAAAACTAGCACCACCCTTCTCGTTATAAAATCTGTTGCCATATAACTTATAGTCAGAATGTGACCATCGTTTCCCTTAATCCCTTTGGGTAAGTCCTTATTCACTTTATAATAATAATAATAATCCTTGCATTTGATATCGCGCCTTATCACATCTTCGAGACGTCTCAAAGCGCTTCACAGGATATACTATAAAGTAAATTGACTGTATATTGTGTGTGTAGAGTGATAGAGCACAGAAACAGACCATTTGACCCAACTATTCTGTGCCCGTGTTTATACTCCACCCAAGTCCACAGCATTCCTATTCCTCTCTCCTATACCCTTCTGTTACCCTTGTTTACACATCAAGTTTCCTCTTGAATATATCGATGCTTTTGGTTTCAACCACAGCTTCTGCCAGCGAGATTCAGTGGAAACAGCAACTCCTAAACTCCCTATTGGACCTACTATTCACTGTCTTATAGTTAGTTCCTGCCGTGCGACAATCTGGGTTCCTGCTATCCCTGGATCCCGTGTGTCTTTTGCGGGAATTTCCAGGATTCAGTGTGCAGTTCAAAAGGATTGTAAGACTCCCAGCGCCCACACTGCAATGTTTACACACATGGTGGGCCGTAGAACAGGAAAAGTGGGGGCACAGCAACTCTGAAAGAACAGCAGGAAGTGCAGGAAATCCACAGCGATAAATGAAGGAGAAAGAGGTTGACTTTGTTTAGGACACGACTTTTTATCAGGACTCTAGTGCCTCTACTCACTGGGTAAATTAATAATATGATAGTAATCCTTGCATTTGATATCGCGCCTCATCACGTCTTTGAAACGTCTCAAGGTGCTTCACAGGACACACTGTAAAGTGAAGTGACTGTGTGTTTTGTGGGCGAAACGCAGCACTGTGTGTGATGTTGAACCAGAAGGCCCCCAGGTCCTGCTGTGTGCTGAGTGAGCTGAATCTCTGCTGAGATAGCAGTGAAATTGCCGTAATTGGGCCCATATCTCCAGGTTGGGGGGGAATCATGCTTACAGTTGTGGGGGAGCTCAAAGGTCGACTGAGAGTTTACACACTCAGCACGCATCAATCAGCACTCCCAAGTCAACACCGTTAAAAAGTGCTAAATCTATGCTTTTTGCCTCTCCTGCTTGCTTTCCTCCCCCTCCCTCCCTCCCTCCCCTGGGGTGGGGTGAGGTGGGGGGGTAGCGTTCCCATGTGTGAATCCAGTGAAACACAGGAAAGGTTTCATGTTTTAATATATGGGAAACAATACGCTAGTCGGCATCAGCTTTGTCTCAAGCTCCCATGGGTGACACGGTAACCACAAGATCTTCACGCACAGCAATTTCAATAGGAGAGAGAGAGAGAGAGAGAGAGAGAAAAAAGAGCCTTTTTGGACGCAGGCCAAGGTCCTGTGCTATCTGCAGCTCTAAGTTGCGCCAGACACTTTCTTTTCTGTCGGTAGAATAATGCCAACTCTGTGCATTGGCTTTAACCCTTGCCGGCCCGCCGAGGGAAAGGGAACTTATACCATCAACACAACAAGTGCAGGCGGTGGCACTTTAAGGGCATGTCAATTTCCAGCAAGGGGACTTTTGAGGATTCCTGTAAAAGGCCAATTTAGCTCTGAATGGCTTATTCAATCAGCCTTGTACATTGTATGAGAAAAAGAAAGCAGCGCATTCACTGATCCCGCACCAGGGACTATTTATAGGGCGTCAATTTAAACAGCGCATTTTATTTAATGTTACTAGGTTCTTCTTTACCACGGGTTTGGATTTCTGTTTCGTGTGGGATGTATTTCTGAGCTCAGGGGAGACGTCATTTGCTTGTACACAGTGGGTGCTGCTTTGCAATGGCATGAGAATTCTTTTTGAAAAGCCCTGGGATCCTGCACAGAACTGCAATACGTAGCACTTTGCGCTCGCGCTCCTAGAAAATAACTTTGTTTGGAACAAGTAAATGACTAGGAGACACTACAGGGATGGAGTTCCCTGTCGTGTGTGTGTTTGCGTATGTCTGCGTACAAATCGTACACTTTGCAAACTAGAGGCCCCAAATTCCACCGAGTCTTAAGCCTGTAAAACCATTCTGTCTTAAAATGTACGATCGAGCAGGATGGTGGAAGTTTCTTAAAAAGTCAGATTTAATTTGGAAGCAATTTCTGCCATTCTTTTCACAAGAAACAGGCTCCCAAATCAAAACTGTGGGGAAGTGGAGGATTTTCCACAATTCTACGCCATCTTACATTTTAAATTAAATCCGGGGTGTCAGCCTGGCTCCGTTCCTGGCACTCTTGCCCCTGAGTCAGAACGTTGTGGGTTTAAGACCCACGTTGGGACTTTAAACTCAACCGTCTCTGATGATGTTTCAATGCAGTGCTGGTGGACGCGCTGCCTTGTCAGCGGTGCAGTCCTTTGGTTCAGACGTTAAACCGAGGTCCTTTGTGCCTGTTCAGGTGAACGTTAAAGATCCCACAGCACTATTCGAAAAGAGAAGGGAATTTCTCCCAGTGTCCCGGTTGACTATTTATCCTTCGGATAAAATTGGTCATTCACTTCATTGCTATATGTGGGACATTGGTTGTCTACAATTGGCTGCTGGATTCATCTGCCTACCAACCCCCCATCACCCAACCCGCCCCCACCCCCAAACAAAATGACAACCATCACTTTTAATAGGAATTACCCTTTAAACCCTGAACATTCCACCCTGACTGTAAGGCTGGGGCGGTTCCAGGCCGGCACTGTCTCTATTACAAGGTCACTCCGCTTATCTCTTGACGTTTTTATGTAACATTTTTATGCTGTTATGGGACATTCCCTGTAGCACTTACTTCAACCGTAAAAATGGGCCTGTGCTCTCTTGGCTCCCACGGATTGTGCTCTAATGAGGGTTGAGATTGTAGTTTCTCTCGTTATTTTGTCTTACAGTCCAGGAGCCTGATTCTTTACAGTCGAGTCTTAAGTCAGTGTGCATCTCTCCTTCAGTTTCAATGGGGGATGTGCCACTTTAAGAAAGATGACCCCTGATGAGTATCTTTTGGCTTCAGGCTTCTCATGGAGTCCAGTGATTGTGACAGGTCTCTTAAAGGGTCTGCGCGCTGCTTTGGGGAGGGGAGTGGGGCTGGTGGGTGGCGATGGTGGGAGGAATTTTAAGGCAGAAACAACTGGGAACAGCCTGCTCCGAAAATTCCTCTCTCACAATGTCACTACGCCGGCTGCTGTGATTAGTCATCGCTGCAGCGGGAGCTACGTGTCACTGTGTGTGCTATAGCTTAATATGTAATGATGTATCTAAATTGGCCTCCTCCGTACATAAGCCTTCCACGGTGACAGGGAATGTTTTGGGGGTGGGGGGTGGGGTGGGGTGGTCAGTTGGGTGTCTGACACACACGGAAACCCACTGCCGGGCTTATGGACATCCAAACCAAACGTTTGCGTAGAAATTTCGCTGCGTTAACCTCGTGGAGCAATTATATTCCAACAATTGTAACTTTTAGCAGCAGTTATTGACATTCTGGGTACACCCCCCCCCCTCTCTCTCTCTCTTTTTCTCTTTCTCTATCTCTCTCTCACACGCACAACGGTCGCTGTGGTTTGCAGCTTTGGTGCTGATGTGTTTCTGAAAACTCCATCCAGATGTTTCCGGGCACTTCCCTCACCGTCGCCCATTCCAGGAGTCAAAGCTCCGCTGCATTCTATCCTTCGTGAAGAATTAAGAGATTCCAGTCACAACCTGATACATCGAAATGGCTGACCCCCTGAAAACTGTGACCCAATATCATCCCCCATTGCAGTAACTGGCTTGGCAGTGGACACCATTGGGATTACTTTCACTTGTAGTTCTCCTGACCTCTTGCTGAACGGGAATGTGTGTGCGGGTTACACCATAAACTGGATATTTAGCTTCAAGTGTTAGATTACCTAATAAACCGAGCGGCACTGACAGGGAGATCGTGTTACAGCAGATGAAATTACACTAATAAACTGCGGGAAAAGTACTTATTGTTCCCCAGGTTTGCATTGTTGGCCATCCCATTGCCATTACCCATCATTGGGAATTCAGGCCAGATTTAGACTCTTTTCTCGGACTGTGAAGCGTTACAGGTTACTTGATACAGTTCGGGTCATATGGGACTTACTGACACGAACAATAAGGGTCTTGCATAATTCAGTGCATTCAATAACTTTATCTGAGTGCGTAAATCATGTCGATTTTAAAACAATTTGAAAAAATACCAGCTGAGTTGGATTGACAGTGATGTATTCACAAGATCAATAGGCACAATCAAATCAGATGTTATTTATTTACTTATTTAAGGATATGTGTTTTTATTTTTGGCTGTAAGAGTCCAGTATTGTCCAGAATAAACGAACCCAAGCTAGTCTTACATCATGAGATCTCATTGACAGAGAATTCAAACCAAGGTTCTAGTGGTCAGTGTTTTAAAGGGACCCCAGAGGATTTCTACGACTGAGTGAGGTTTTTGGAACTTCTGTCAAGAAGTGTTTCTTCACACAGAGGCTTGTGAAGACCTGGAATGCTCTGCCCCAGAAAGCTGTAGAGGCGAAATCAAAAGGGACGTTTAAAAAAGAAATACAGATACCCGTAGAGTAGTAAAGCTATCAGTTTGCTCTCAGCGATGACAAAAGGCCGGTGTGTTGGGATTAACAGATCACAAAATTGGTTTGGAGATGAAGGCCTGATCTTATTCCTCCAGAATACCCACCCACTTGCCCTTATCCATGCTGAGGCACAACCCAATCTCTCTGCTCAAAATGGCTCCTTAATTAAGAATTAAGTCAGTCAATCTTGTGAGAAGGAAATCTGGATTGACCAACCAATTGTCAATTGTCCTCCTAGCAGCTTTGCAAAGTCACTTCCTACATCCCCTACATGGACCTGTATTTGTGCATTATCTTTCCGCCTGAAATCAGTCGCTGAAGATGATTGTTGCGGTTTCCTTAGTCGAGCAATAGATTTTGGAGGTTGATTGACCGTCGGTGTGTTACACTGTGCCGTCATCTCAGACTCACAGCCCATCTACACAGTCAAGCTTATTGATCTAAAACCCACTTTATTCTACTCCAGTCCATCATTTCACTCCGCTCCCAATTTGGAAATTATTTTTGCAAAATCAGTACTGAGCAATGTTGGAGCCCCCAGGTATTATACCCTTGTAATATTGTAATGATAATCAATAAACTGAAGGTTGGTTCCTTGGTGTATTGACCACTCTTATGACTACAGTTGTGTTGTTTTCTTAGTTCGTGGGTAATAATAATACAATAATAATACTTGCATTTGATGTGGTGCCTTATCATATCATCGAAACATCTGAAAGTGCTTCACAGGATTTACTGTCATTTGTAGTGACTGTGGATTTGTAGGCAGGCACAGTAGCTAAAGTTTTAATAGCTAAAAGCAAGCTCATGAAATGCCTGGAATTCCTCTCTCTCTCTCTCTCTGCCAACATTTAACCATGGAGGGGAAGAAATATTGGACTTTCACACCATTGCATTCTTTAACCCAACTCGCAAAATTTTTACCTCTCAAAATCTGCAATAAAAAGTGTTTGCGAACATAAAAGGGCAGCTGAGTTTTTTAAGACCTTGTCGAAGGACAATAGGGAGGACGGTACACCCATTTCTCACCTGAAATAAGGGGACCTCTGAAATAATAATCAACTCATACTGAGTCACTTCTTCCATTTCTATCCATTTTTGGGGCTACTAGTTTCTGCTTTGACTGAGCAAACTTCATGGACTCAACTTTCCAGGCTTCCCATCATCTGGAAAGTGCACCTGTGAAATTCCACACTCTTCAATCGCCTTCCAATGTGGAAGAGCTCCCACTGTTTTATAGAGTGTTAGCGATGACAATTACTAGCCTTCGGAGGAGGTCGTTCATCCCATCCCATCAGGTCAATCCTTTTTTGGACCCTCCTTTTCTGTCCCGTTTGGTGTTGTAAACTCAAGAGCATCTCGCCACTAACCGCACACTTGGCAAACAGAGAAGGGACCTTGTAACTTGCCATCTCAAAACATTCATGCCCTCTGAATTAACCACACACTACTCAATATTAGACCAGGAGACTGTTGCGATCTTTATAGTCCTGCAGAGCATAATCATCGCTTCCACTGCCATATTGGTACCAAGGTAGCAGGCTGTTGGGTATCATTTACAAACTGTTACCATGATCATTAATTCTCCCCCTCCCACTCACTCTCCTTCACTCTCGCTCTCTCTCTCTCTCCCTATCTCTCTCCCGGTAACATAACAGTATCACTTGGCGTGGTGTTGCCACTTTAAACAACCCTCCTGCAAGAATGTCATTTAAATACCACTTTGGAAATGTCAAGTAGTTCATCAATGGTGCGTATCATTTTCTGTCTTCTCGCCCGTCGCCTCGGCTGGAACCATTCAGAGCCATTAGACAAAGTAAGCCGAGGCTATTGTGGAGGAGTATATTAAAGCATTTCATGCATGCAGCATCACATAGGCTATTTTATTATACTCATGTTAAAGTTTGAGACAGAAGAGCGATAAATCAAGGAGCTTTAATAGTCTACTTTAGAAAGTGGCTGCAGTGGCATGTGTGTGCGCCTACATGTCTTTTGGACTTTAAGAAGACGTTTATGAAAGACTTTTATAATGAAAACGGCTAGGTTTAAATTTTTTTTGGCGTAAAATTTATTACATTTATTTTTTGTGGCACTGACGAGACTTTGGCCTTCGCACAACCGGAAGGTGGAATGGAATGAAATCTTTTACGTTGATGCCAATTTTTTATTCCTTTCTCCTCAATACTTTTCCTCCGGTTTTTCTGCCCCCTACCCAACCCTTCCTCTCCCAACGGTGCCTTACTCCGTCCTGCATGCCCTCAATCAATCACTGTGGAATCATACCCGAGCTGAGACAAGCCTGCAATCAGTCGCTAGTTGAAAGGTTCAAATTGATAATTCACTCTGAAAGACGATCAGATGAGAAGTGAATGAACAGGTCTGTCAATATTGTCACTGACTTCACCCGCTTCCCCCTCAAAAGTGCCAGGAAATAGCCAAATCACCCGGGGACATTTATCACTTTGAGATTTTACTGGTTTCCTGGGATTTGTTTCAAGGTCACTTCGAAATCAAACTGATTGATTGCAGTTATGTCATTGTAGGTTGATTTCTGATTCACTCACCTCCGCAATTAACCCCAACCTGCATTTTTCCATTTCGACTTCAAACCACTGATTGACCCCAGCTTTGTTTGTGGCGTAAACTCGGGAAGAGGGTCAGTGGCAAATTGACGCACGTTGGGGGGGAAAAAAAACTCGGCGAACAATCCAGATCCCAAAACATTCCCAGTCCAAGGTTGGGAGATCGGGAGAGGTGAAGAATGCTCCCAGCGTGAAGCTTGGGATTTGGGGAGGTCCAAAGTCATGTCTGGGATACACATTTCTCCCAACTTTGGATGGGACATTAAACCAAAGGAGTTTCTCCTGGTGTCCAGGCCAACAATCCCCCAGATAAAATTGGTCATTCAGTTCATAACTGTTTATGGGACAATGCTGTGTTGTTGTTGCCGTGAACAAATTGGCCGCTGTGTTGGCCTACAAATGCAGTCACTACAGTATACCCTGTGAAGCACTTTGCAACGTCCTCCTGACATGAAAGGCGCTATTATCAAATGTACAGATTATTATTTAAACTCTGTAACACTGAAGTCAACCGATTCAAGAAGCCCCTTTGAATTCTTTGTAAATGATGATAGTATCAGTGCGTATTAAAACAAAACATTTGAGAGGTTTTAATTGACTTGTTCTCTTGCCCCACGATTTTGTTATTGCTCGAGTTTTACTTCATTCTCAGGCTACCGTAAAGATAATGTTGGAAAACCAAACCCATGACGAGTTAGTTATTCATTATTACCCTCAGTAATATGAGGGTATTGATGATTTATCTGTCACAAGCCAACAAGATGAATCCTGAGTTGCTTTAATGAACTGTCCTTCACGACAGCCAAATTCACAGGTTGTGTAACAGGAAGACAAGATCTGCCCGTCTCACATGCTGGCGCTGATATTAAGCACTTGAGACTTCTTTGCTGATGTGAAAGGCACTATATAAATGTAAATTGTACAGTATTGTATATCTGTGGCTCTTTTCACTTGTCCTTCCTGTGATAAAGATCCTATTTATAGGGGGCGAAAGAAATAGATCTGTTGGAATGAAGAATTATTCTATTTGTTCCTTTGTTCTTCATATGGCTTAGGACTAGTATCTTTTGTCTTGTAGGCAAATGATTGTCTTAGTGTACGTGTGTGTGAGTCTCTCTCTCACTCTCAAGGGACTTTAGTGAAACTTAAATCCACAATTCGTAAAGAGATGACTTTTAGGGTCTTTGTAAGGCATGTCTCTGGTGAGCCGGGTTCTGTTGTTTCAGAGAATTGCAATAACTTGATCTCTGGAGAACCAGATCTGAAGGCACCACTAAGGGCATGGCCTTGACGTTGGTAGCAAACCTGATCTGATCTCGGAAAGCGATCACTCTGCTTTCTCCCAAGGCCCAGTCTACACAGGCCTTGGGAGAGAGAAAGGAGATTTATTAATTATAAATTTCCATCTCAGAAATGTATAATTAATGGCACCGGAGTGCCCAGAACAGTGACTCATAAGCTTATCAAGATTTCATTTTGAAAATGTATACGCAGGGTTAAATTCATAATCAGATCCCAGCTATCAGCATTCGATCTGATAAGGTAATCCCTATCCTACTGCTTAGGACTGACAGCACTATGAGCTGTGCTGTACGTCACCCCTAAATAGGAATTGCCTTTGCTTAATATGCTTTGCTTAAGAACTTTGAGATGTTTAATCTACATAAAAGGCGCTGTGTGAGTGCAAGGTGTGTGGCCGCTTGTTAATCCACTTGCTGCTCAGATGGCCGTGATGAGTTAAGTGTATCACTGGTGAGTGACAAGAGCTCTAGATTTTCCTGTACACTCAGCTCCCACTCTATTCTGACAGTCCAGTGCAGTGTTAGGGGAGGCATTCCATCGTGGGAGGCGCCGCCCTTCGGATTAGATATTATACCGCGATCCCACTTGTTCCTCTTCGGGTGGGAATTGAAAGACGCCACGGTTAAACAGTAATAATAATAATAACAGCAGCTCAGAGCATTAAATCCCAGTGGCCCATTGAGGTCTCAAGAGCTAAATTCTCCCAAATCTGTTCTCTACCTTACCAGGTCAGGTTTGTGTTCGGAAGACTCTTTATACTTGTCACAATAATAATAATAACTTGGTCACTCAATCCACGACTGTTTGTGGGAACGCTGCTGTGCGCAATTGGCTGCCTCATTTCGTCTCGCCCATACAATACGCAGTCACTACACTTTACAGTGTATTCGTTGAAGCGCTTTGAGACGACTCGAAGACGTGACAAGGGGCTATGTCAAATGCATCGATTATTATTATTGTTATTATTATTATTATGGCATAAAGATTTTCGAAACTGATTTTCAGGTTTCCGTTTCCGTTTCGTTTCAGGTATAAAAAAGCATCAGATGTTTAGTGCCCAGTGCAGTCAATATTGTGATGGCTTAATCACGTCGCTGGTCTATGTATAGACATCAGGATGTGTCCTGCACGCCCGTCGCTACAGCAACCGGGTCCCTTTAAATACAGGATGCAGGAGGGAAACAAATTCATGATTTCGAGCAACATTTTTAACAAAACAGAATCTTTTCGGAAAGACTTCCGGGACGGAAGCGTAACCCTGGTTCTGAACGGGTTAACGTACTCCGTGTGCCCTCTGCTTATCCACAGCAACAGGTGGATGCCGAAGAGGCGGTGAATTACATAACTCAGACACACTTGAGTACACCACAAATGTTTGCGGTTTGGGTTTAGTTCCTGACCTTGGCACAGAAATACTTCAAATGGGTGGGTTAGATGCAGACTCTTCCAAACACCTAAAATCACTCAAAGACCACCCCCCCCCACCCGCCCCCACCCTCAAGGAGAAGCTCTTCGATCTCCCCCATTGTGGCTCCACGGCCTGACCATCCCATTATGTTTAGGATCAACTGGGGGTTAGCAAGCGGAAGCATCCGTAAAGGGGTCTGTGCAGTCAGGAATTTTTCTGCCTTGCCAGCGGGAAAAATTCCATTCCAGAGCATCAAAACATTGTGCCATTAATGGCCTCATCAAGCAGCCACATGTACTATCAAGTGTTACATAGCGAGAATTTCAGGCAGAAGTGACCATAGGCCACGGATCCCACTAACCCACTTATCCAATTTCCCACAGGATTCCTTCACCGTAGCTGTCTCAAATTCTAATAAGAGTTACGTAGATTAATTACATTGGCCTCGAATGCTTTCAATTGTCAAGAGTGCGTCTTGTTCCTTTTTGAAACGTGTAGATTCTTGTTCAAACACCTGTGCTTCTAAATGCCTATTACCCTTTACCAAGCAAAACAACTTGCAGAGTTTCCTGTACTGTTTTGCTGCTCTCATTTCGAAGCTACGGCCATAGAGAAATTGCGGATCTATTGTTTGGTGCACCCTGATATTTCAGTGGAATGATTGTAGCTTTGGTCACTTAATGAGTTCCCAGTAAACAGGAAAAGTTCTTCAAAGGAAACTCTGTTCCATCACAGATTTGTTCCTCCAAACGTTGGAATGGAATGGAAAACTTTCAGTTAATGGGAACAGCTTGGGTTGGGGTTACTGCTTAAAAAGCGTGCGCCTGATTTGCTTTTGTCACACCAAACTAGTGTGCGAGTGACACTGGAATGGTACCAGTGTAGAACCCAAGCCATACATAATGCCACCGCACATGGCAATAGTTACCGATGCTGCTGTAAACTCAGCGCTGTGTTGTGTAGCAAGCCAACAACAACTTGCACTTATATAAACACACACAGTCAATTCGCTTTATAGTATATTCTGTGAAGGGCGCTAGATCAAATGCAAGGATTATTATTATTGCCACAATCCCAGGAGTATGTTTCCAGCTGTTCTTTAATAATAATAATAATAATCCTTGCATTCTTGAGGATTCAAATTATTGACGTGGAGCTTGAACCTACAACCTTCTGACTTAGAGGCGAGAGAGCTACCAACTGAGCCACCGATCTGTAGCACGGTGATAGAGTGAAGGGCATTCATTTTTTTTAAAAAGGAGTGGGAGAGGAACTATAAACAGTGTTGGTTTGCCTATAAAGTACAGTCACTACACTTTATAGTAAGATCCTGTGAAGCACTTCGAGACATCTCAATGACGTGATAAGGCGCTGTATCAAATGCAAGGATTCTCAGTTTACTCCACTTTCAAACCTGGCTTTTCCTGGTGATCAATGTAACCATGGCAGTGATTTCACACCCCGTCAAAAAATACCAAAAAATGTTAGCAATCATTCTGCTCACACACAGTGTAAGATCAGCCCCGCATTATTAACAGGGACCTCTCTCAACAAGGGTGGAGAGAGCCCAACCTGGGAGAAGCCTTTTAGCTCAGGTGAACAGCCTTCACTGCGACTAATACATTACTGAATCAGCAGGTGGAAGTGCTTTAAACAAAAGCAGCAGTGGGATTCCTTTGTGTGTTGACAACCAAGACATATTGCTCTCCGTGAATGGTGCTGATGAGGTTTGGGATACTGTAAGCATGATTGATTGCTTGAGTGGATTTTACTTACCCAGCTGCAAAGCATCAGATGGACTTGGAATGAACCAAACCGCCTGGCTTTTACACCCTTTTTTTCCCCCTCTCATCATCTAGAGAGCAACTTTTGCTGCAAGAGATGGGTTAATGGCTTATTGGGAGCACTTTACAGGACACCTCCTGCTATTCAGACTCGTTGTAGCTTTGCTTAACAGCAGTGACTGAATAGAGGGAACATGTTGTTTGCTGTGGAACTGTCCACAATAAAAGACTTACACTACAAGCCACACAACAAAAGATGTCAATTTCTCAACGGGATCTTTACTGCAGCCATTCATCCATCCAGCTGAGAATTGCGTTGCACAGATGTACTTTTATGACCACAGACTGTAGTTAGTTCCAAACTGTTCCTACAGTATAACCGTGCTGCGTACATTAAATAAGCTCTCTCCCCACTTTTCGGTAAAAGAAACAAAACTGGAATAGGACAGAGCCTTAAAAATCTATGAAGTACTTGCTGTGCTGTTTGGTTGCATTCTTTTGCAAAAATATAGGTTGTTATTATTAGAGCTTCAAGTATGATCGAATAATTTGCATTTCATCTAGCACCTTATCACAATGTCACTGGACTTTACTGTGACGTGCTGCGTCTGTGTGGTTTTGTGGGTGAACTCAGCAGTCAATTTGCATTCAGCGATGTCCCACAAACAGTCACAAAATGAATGATCAGTTTTATCTGGGGAGGAATTGTTGGTCAGGCCACTGGGGGAAACTCCCTTGGAATAGTGCCTCTAAGATCATTAGAGGAAAAATTAATTCAGGAAACATTAAAATATGCTTGTTTATTTCCCGACCCTCGTACTTTCCCCAACGCCCACAAAGCAAAAGAACGAAAAACTTGACCAACAGAATCCTACTCAAGCACCGATGTTCGTGGGCTAACTTCGGTGAATGACTCGATTCTGGAGAAATCCCACGGATTTGTACAGCGACCAATTTCAAAGAGCACATTTCTAAGGGGGAACGCAGAGAAGGGCCTAACTTAACCCAACTTGAAAAGAAGAGGACCTGGCAGAACTGACAAGCCAGATATGGGCTTCGGTGTCTAGACTCAGTGTTGGTGTCAGCAGTGATGAATGTGATGTCAGCCTCGACACCCACAGAGCACCGAGACTGACACTATGCTTTATTATCATCATCAGAATTTAATTATTACATTAGTCACAAGAAGCAGACATTAAAAGGCAGTTCAATCAACTCTTCACGATTGCAGGCCGAGATGCTGAGCCTCTGCAGGCATCATTGTACAGCTCTTTAGACATTCTTACTTTTCTAATCCTCTCTGTCCCACCAGTGATTTATCCTCCCAAGGAACGCAGCATATCAAGAATGCAACTCAGTGAATTCTTTTGATTAAAAATACATTTAAAGCTACTCCGTGCTCTATTTTTATAGCGTGCAACACGCAGGCTTCCTTGTGTGTCAGCCCCACTTGGTTGGTCGGTTCTCTTGTCTGTGAATCAGCAGGTTGTGGGTTCAAGCCTCGCACCGGGACTCTGAACTCATTGGTGACACTTGACTACAATGTTGGGGGGAGCGCTGAGTTGGCAACGGTGCCGTGCTTTGGGTGAGATGTTAAGCTGAGTTCCCGGCTGCCTGTTTAGATGGACGTTAAAGATCCCACGGTAATTTATGGTGATTTCTATGAAGTGCTTTGAGCGGTCCTCCCGATGTGAAAAGCGCTACGTCAAATGCAAGGATTATTATTTTGACGTTCAACGGGTAAAAGCGAGGGTTTTTGCTGACTGTATATTTAGGAAGCAAGTCGCTGGTTATTTAGAAAGAAAAGTTTTTAAGGGGAACAGAGGAAAGATTTTCTGTTTCTTTGGAGCCCTACTGTTGTCTGAAGAATCTACACTTCCTAATGCAACACTGAGCAATGTATTTACCAACTGAGCAGATAAATTGTTTCAAAACAAGGATTACAATCAACTTCTGCAGTGCTGTGGTACCACATTGTTGTGGGACCAAATACATATAATGGGGTCTGTTGAATTTTCTTCTGAGCTACAAAAAAGAGGCTTTTCCAAGCTTTTCCAGCGTGGCAGGACTTCCCCTTTAAGCATCGAGCTATGCATCAAAATGGCTGTTATTACATACTGCAAGCGTTTTTTCCACACCTGAATACACCGTGTCTAAATAATAGATGGGTTTCTTAAATGGTCTATATATAGTGCCTGTGAATGGCAGCTTTGAAGAGACTGTTTAAGCATGGGGGGGGGTGGGGGGGGGGGGTAGGGGTCAGGGAGGGACATTTGTATGCATTGCAGTTTGTGCGTTGAGGGATTATAAACCATATTTTGCAGGAACTTTCAACAAGTTTTCATTCCCCAATTTCACCTGCCCGTCCCCTCCTACATGGAGTCCTGTAGCTCAGTGGTTAGAGCGTTTGCCTTACAAGCGAATAAGAACCCGGTTCACGACTGTTTGTGGGACGCTGCTGTGCGCAGTTGGCTGCCACGTTGTGCCCACAAAACTTACAGTCCATTCACTTTACAGTATATTCTGGGAAGGAGTCAGGAAACTTGCCTAATGTTTCGTCCTGCCCGGGAATTGAACCCAGGTCCTCTCCTTGCAAGGCAAGTGCTCTAACCACTGAGCTACAGGACTCCAATGAATGCCACTTATTGTACAATAGCGTGCTGTGTCGCTGTGGGGACGAACTTGTTGAGATAAATCTGAATAGAAGATGTGGCCCTATTCCTCCACCTCAATCTTCTCCTTTATTGCGAGGGCTCGAGCTCTCTGTGACCCAGTCGAGCAAGGAAAACCCTTCAGAGCCAGGCTGGCAGAGGCGGAGAATGAGATACAAACCCCATTTACAGAGACTTGAACTTTGCCACTTTCGTTTAATCGATCTCGCATCACCTTAAAGCAATCATTTAACAGTCACCCGACGAAGAAAGGAGGAGAACAAAAAAAAAGCACAAGATATATTGGGAGGATAAGCGCTAGCGTTTTACTCTCAGCAGTTCCCATTTTCCCTTCTAACACTGCAGGTGATAATCCCAGTACATTTATGATCGGAGAACCTGGGTTCAGCTTTGCAGCGTTCAGGAATAGCATTGCTTTGTTAAGGCCCGATTCTTAGGGAAGGTGTTTGATCACGTCGGAATGGCAATGATCGTGTATTTCTGTATATTCTGTGCAGCGCTTTCAGACGTCTTGAAGATGTGATATGGCGCTATATCAAATCCAAGGATTATTATTATTATTATAATTCAAAGTTGTTGTTAACCCTCTGCTTTGCCCAAGTAAAGTGCACTGATGTTTTGATCGCAAATGTGACCATTTTCAACCTCTGCCACTGGCCTGCCGTGCCAAAGGTGTGAGAAAATAATATTAATTTACTTAGCTGGGACGGCAATGAGCCAAAGGCAAATCGCGGTGAGATTTAAGCAAAAGCTTATCTTTTTATAGCTGCCTCTCTTGGCTGGTTTGACTGAAGCCTGAAAAGGTTCATCTCTCAGCAGAGAACTGTAAGGGAGAAGGGAATAGAGGGTTGTGAGAGTAGAGAATAGGAGGGGCAGAAGCTCGTGTGGCGAATAAACACCAGCACGGACTATTTGCGCCGAATGGCTTGTTTCTGTGATGTCCAGTCTCGCACGTGAACAAAGAGCATTTGATGGAGGTACAGACCCCAAGGAAATTCGGAACAAAATCTAGCCAGTCTGTAAAGCTACGGGTCGAGGAAATACAAGCAAATGAGAAATCCTCCCAGTTTATAAATTGCTAGACAGACAGAAGCAGTGCAATTAAGATTATAATCATATTGGTTGCAATATAACCAGCTTGAGTTAAGTAGAACAGAATTAAGACGTAAATTGGACTGGCCTGGTCTGCTTAATAAGAATAGGAAGAGGCTCAGTGTAGGTAGGACCCAGCTTCCAGCTGATAATAGCTGTGAATGAGAGCGAGAGCCACTGGCTCGAGACAATTGGAAGGAGCGTTGCATCAGGCGAGGAGAGTGGGGACACACTGCAACAAAGCAATGACCTCATCAGGTTAGTTGAAGCCAATACGATATGAAGCTAAATGTGCAGTAGCAGGAACCAGGGATTTCCATAAACTCCCCGAAGCAAATCGCAGCTAATGCGACGAGTACACACATCAGAGAAATCAATTAGATCCCAATTATTAACCCAGAAATCTAGCATTTCTGCACCGTCATCAACGTGCATATAACGTTACAATTCTTCATTGTCTCACCGAATTACCGCGGAACACTTTTTATGACATTAAAGTCACGGTGAAGTGTTACATCTCTAGACGGTGCCTATTATCCAAGGTTGCAAATAAAAAGGTTGAACCAGGTTGCATTTCACCCAATTATCTGAATCCAATCATTTATTTTTAGAAAAAAAAAGCTCACACCTGTTTCGTTTTGCTCAGCTATTTCACTGTCTGCTGACAACCGTACATTGTCATGTTTATCCAGAGATCGCAGGTCGGTTTGGGTCTGAAGCGACAATGCTGACGTGTAGTTGACGTGATGGTAACTGGAAACTGAACACGGCAGCTCTACTATCCTTAGTCTTAGGTTTACGTTACCACTTTTGGTTGTTCTGAGTTCCAGGGTCAAAACATACTGTGACCCTGTTCAAGAAAATGATGGTGAGGCCCATTGAGGACTCAGAAACCTCAGACCTACCGTTCATAAATGATGGCTTGATACAGGGAAGGAGAAGTAGAAAATCTTTGCGTTCGAAATAGAGCCTAAGCAACGTCTCAAAGCGCTTCACCGGATTTACTGTCAAATGTAGTGACTGTAGGCGAGCACTGTATCCAAATTGCACTCAGCAATATTCCACGAAGAGTCGTGAAGTGAATGAGCACCAGATTGTAGCTTTGCCCTGAGTATTTTTTTCCCGCAGAAATTCTGTGGAAAGAGTTTGAAGAGTTTAACTAGTTGAAACCTCAGTGTACAAAGATTTCAGCCCGAAGATAGATACCCGTCATGTTGGATTGATCGATCAAAACTGTTTTTGCTTCCAGTTCTCGCACCACACAGCCCTTCCTTCTCCAGTTAGGAGGGTCGCCTTAAGATTCCTGTGACCACATTGCCCTCGTGAATCAAACTCCCAGCCCTCTCTCTCTCTCTCTCTGCGAGGCACCACGAAGGCAAAGGGTCACCGATCCAGTGGTCCATTTAGTGGACTGACTGAAGAAGTGATAAGACTTGAAACTCAGGATTAATGACCTGCTTTACCGAGCTGAAGTTAAAGGATGGCAATGGCAGGCTGTCCACTAAGCATATTGGGAAATCTGACCCAGTTTTGATCTGTTCCTGGACCCCCCCCCCCCCCCTCGAGGCTGACTAATAAGAATCAATGCTGGAGATGTCAGCGAGGCTCGAAATCTTATTACCTGCCCTCTAGTCCTGGTTGAAACCCAGCCCCCACCCCCCCCCACCCCCACCCCTCCGCCTTTGACCTAGGAAAAGAAACGAGTTCAAGGAAGACTTTAGAATCAATCTCGCCTTAATATCATCGAGATATGCTTTGAGTCACTTTTCTATTTTAGGTCTTTGAAGGATCATAAATATTTTATGAATCTTTTTTATCCCAATTTACGACAATTCGGGTTTGACATACAGCATCAAGTACTGGCCACGACGGGCTGGCCATAAATAGCTTGATGTTAGCAGATTTGTTCGTTCTTTTTTGATTCAATTTACAGTCACAGAATCTGACCAGATGATGCTGAGGACTTGGTATAACTGCATTCATTGCATTTCAATTGGGTCGGCCAAGGAACAGAATAGTTAAAAGACCTGACTGAAATACAGCTGCTCTCTGTGAATTTTATTTACAGTGTCGCGCAGATGTGAAATGTTATTGACTCCACATTATAAAGCGAGACGGCAACTCAAGTCTAAATTTAGATAGAACGCTGCACCAAAAGTATTTTCTTAAAGGGATTCTTAATCAGCGATAATGGTTACAAAATATCTCGTGTGAAATACCATCATAAACAATAAATAAAAGGTAAACTTGTTTTTTTAATTATATATGTTTTCTCTTCGCTACCTTTGTCAGCCCGGATTTGGTTTTAGTGCTGGGGGGTGGTGGGGTGTGGGAGGATAAGGTTAAATGATTATATGAAGCTTGGCTGTTAGATATAATGACTGCATGTAATGAGATGTAACGTCAAGTATTAAATCAGCGAAACAGTTAAAAGGTTTCGTGCAAAGCGAAGAGAGTTCTTCCAAACATTCAACCGAAATCTCTTCAGACTCAGCAGAAGACTTACCCTGCGTGTTAATACGCTGCACTTGCATTTTATTATTGGAAAAAAAAGGGAACCGATGACTTAAAAAGCTGCATAAATGTTTGCACTTCCTCCCTC
Organism: Callorhinchus milii; assembly: GCF_018977255.1. NCBI lineage: Eukaryota > Metazoa > Chordata > Chondrichthyes > Chimaeriformes > Callorhinchidae > Callorhinchus > Callorhinchus milii. The sequence continues at coordinate 22,187,444 of NW_024704746.1, forward strand.
GCGCCGACGATTGAAGGGTTTTGCATTTGACAGGAGGAAAGGGTTAAGAATGACTGACTTCACTGTGTGTGTGTGTGTGTGTTGGATGGGGTTGAGGGAAGAGAGAGAGATTTAAGACCTTGTGCATATATATATATATCATTGCAACCAATCTAGTGTTTGTCTGCTTCTCATGTAGCAGTGGGGGGGGGGGGGGGGAGGGGGTAAAGGTTACTGTACAGATCTGCAACACATTCGATTGATTGCAATCTTTTATTTCGGGTTCTGATGGGTTGGATTGTGCATTGCATTCCTGCAGCAGCTCCACACAATGCAATGGAAATGATGATGATGATGGGAGAGAGAGAGGGAGGGAGGGAGAGAGGGGAGGGAGGGAGAGGGGGAGGGAGGGAGAGAGAGGGAGGGAGAGGGAGGGAGGGAGGAGGGAGAGAGAGAGGAGGGAGGGAGGGAGGGAGGGAGAGAGAGAGAGAGAGGGGGGAGGGAGAGAGAGGAGGGAGAGAGAGAGAGAGAGGGAGGGGGGGAGGGAGAGGGAGGGAGAGAGAGAGGGAGGGAGGGGAGGGAGAGGAGAGAGGGAGGGAGGGAGGGAAAAGGGGGGAAGGAGGGGGGGGGGGGGGAGAGAGGGGGAGAGAGGGAGGGAGGCGAGGGAGAGAGAGGGAGGGAG